>NC_134541.1:25375994-25676494 GCF_050624435.1 Tenrec ecaudatus
GAAATCAATTCTTCCTGAAGGTAAATCGTTCTCGATAAAGTTAAAGTCCGTTGGCTGGTGTCACCTTGCCCCTTTCACGCCATGTTGCTCCTCTCTCTACAGGTTCTCCGCCTTCTCCCCCTCCCCCCATCATGATCTTGGTGTATCTCCATTCAGAATGCTTCTGGGTATCACATGGTGACATGGTGTCACCCTGAATACCTTATTCTGTAGCTTGCTTTAACTGAATGGGATGTGGTGGTTTTCTTTCTAAATCAGCATCAGGAGAATGTAATGAAGTTCATGGATTTAAAAGATGATGAACTCTTTTCATGAACTTTGTGAAGCCTTCTTGCATGTGTGAGTCATTTCCTAATGGTATTTATTTTGTCATCAAAAAGGGAAAAGGTGAATTAAGATCAGGCCTATTCCTGCAACCTGCTTAAATAATAAAAAAGAAATGTGGCCAAGCTTAGCCTAGGCCTCAGTGAGTCTGGTGCAGAAAGCAGAGGAAGACTATTTGGGGGGCAGGGGGAGGGGAGTGATCCTGGACAGAAATCAACTGTACTTTTCCTAATGCCATTTTCATTTCCTAGGATCTACAGTCGGGAGGAAGTAGTGATCCCTTGTGCTTCGGACTATGACTCAGAAAGTGTAGATTTGCAGCTGAGCGGCTTAGAGGATGTTAAAAAAGTCCCAAGTAGTCTTGAACTCACAGGTGACCATGGGGGAAGGACAAGAAGAAAGCAGGGGGTGGGGGGGTCTCTCTCCAAGTTAAGCTAAGAGGTATTGATTTTGTACTTGCCAGAGGACCAGCCCTTGGCTTGACTCTGACAAAGACTTTGAGACCTTGCAATACAGTTGGCAAAGTAAGATCCGATACACTATTCTAGAGGTACAGAGTTGAAAGACTTCACACAGAAGGTGGGACCTGGATTGGGCTGCAGAATTAGCATCTTTCATTTATTCTGCAGACATTAATTGAACACCAGTTGCTAGCTGTACAACAATGGGCAGGACCAATGTGGTCCCTTAGGTGGTGGTTGTCATTGTTGTTAGATGCCATCAAGTCGGTTCTGACCCATAGCAACCCCAGGCACAACAGAAAGAAACACTATCCGGTCCCGTGCCATCCTCACAATTGTTTCCATGTTTGAGCCCATTGTTGCAGTCACTGTGTCAATACATCTTGTTGAGGACCTTCCTCAAAGTTAGCAGTTCAAACCCACCAACTGCTCCTTGGTAAAAATAGGAGGCTGTCTGCTCCCATAAAGATTCACAGCCTTGGAAATCCTATATAGGGTCACAGCGCAAAGAATAAGAATAATAAAAACCCTGCTTCAAATTGATTCCGACTCCTAGTGACTCTGTACAACAGGATAGAACTGCCTCTGTGGGTTTCCCGGGCTCTGACTCTTTACAGGAGTAGAAAGCCTCATCTTTCTCCCGTAGAATGACAGGTGATTTTGAACTGGCTACTTGAGGTTAGCAGCCTAACACATAACCACTCCGCCGTGCCACCAGGGCTCCATATTGAGTCGTAGTCAACTCAGGGGCAGCAGGTCTGATTTGGGCTTGGTTACTATGCTCTCAGCGCTGCCCGCACTACTGGACACATGCCAGTGTCCGTCTACAGAGCAGACGGTCTGCTTAGAAACTGGCAGTTGGAACTCAGTGTATTAAGTGTAATGGACAGGGCTTCATTCGTAGCTTGGAGAACACTTAGTCAGAATTGGCCAAGAGAGTATTCAGGAAGCTGAGACATGAAGGATGAGTAGAAGGGAGGAGGTGAGGAGGGGAGGGAGAAATGTGCAGGCAGAAGGAGCATCGACTGAGTTATGGCACCCACTGGGAGGAACGACTGTGGTCAGGGTCGGGGGAATTTGCACAAAGCGGTCTCATTCAAGAGAACAAAAGAGCCCAAAGTAGACAGGCAGGCATCTTTAGATGTCAAGAGTGAAAAAACTCATTCAAGAACTCACCACCCTCAAGCTGATGTCAACTCCTAGCGACCCCACAGGACAGGTAAAACTGCCCCTTGTGTTTCCGAGATTGTAACTGTTTATGGCAGTATCAAGGCTCCTTTGTGTCCCACAGAGCAGTGATTTCTAACTGCTGACCTTGCAGCTAGCAGCCCAAGGAATAACCCAGTGCGCCGCCCAGACCCCCGCGTGAACATATTGCCCCAGGAGGAATAAGGGAAATAAGGAGGTGTGGAGGTAAAGCTGCGTGAAGAAGCCAGTGATGTCACTATACTCCTTGTCAGGAGCCCCGGTGGCATAGTGGTGATGTGCTGGGCTGCCATCCACAAGGTCAACAGTTTAAAACCACCTGCCACTCCTTGAGGGAAAGAGTGCAGCCTGGGAACCCCACCGGGGCAGTTCTACCCTGTCCTGTAGGGTCATGATGAGTCGGCATCGACTCGATGGCAGTGAGAGAGCATCCTGTACCTTGTCTCTCAGCGAGCAAAGGAAGAGTAGGCACTTACTGGCACTTCCTTGGTAATAGCTCGGTAGCCTATTCTCTATTTCCGAAATTAAGGAATAGGCCGGAAAGGCAGCAAGGTTGGAGGACTAGAGAGAGGAGCCAGGGTGTTTGATTAAGCTTGTGGGCACGTTTAAGGGTCCCAGGTTAGGAAGGAGACACCGGCAGCACTCACTGCAACCTAGTCTAAGGGAAAGGAGGGGGACCAGTAAGGGGCATCAGAACCAGATTCACTCCCAGGGACACCCCTGGGATCAGCCCTGTGTTGTGTGCCTCACTTACTCTCAGCTACAGCCCTTCGAGGTAGGCATCTCCCCCTCTTCCAGAGAAGGAACTGAGGCTCCAGGAGGCAAACTAACTTGATGGGAGAGTCAGGATTCAGACTTGTCTCTTACTGAGATTTTTAAAAATTGTTTGATATAAAAATCACATGTCATATACTGGTATATTTAAGTCACTTTTATAAAGAGATGTATCTACATCACAATCAGTTCTAGTGTTCCCTCCTTCATCCCACATGATTTGTTCCCCAATTCCCCTCACTCCCCCACTTCCCCATAAACCATTTTTACATCAGTGATTGTCTCTATGCATCCACTCCTTCTGTGCTTCATAAACTGGGAAACTCAACAGAAACCTTAAACAAATTTTTTTAAAGAAAAAATCATAACAATGTAAAGATAAAATATAAAGATCTGCAACATCTCAGTCCTCAGGGTGTTTGTAGCTTGCTTAGGAGGCGTCTGGAGAACATTACATCTGTAATTGAGAAAACTGAGATGTGGAAGCAGAGCAGACGGTAGAGGCGAGAACAGGGTCAGTCTCTCCGGCTGCCCGTGGTTCTCCCACAAAACCGTGCAGCCTTACCGAGAGCAGAGCCATCACCTGCCGCTTTTCTTCCGCTCAGACTCGGACATCTCTGACATTGCTGGCCTCCCTTGGGAATCCTTCGTAGAAAGCTCCAGCCAGCAGATCTACCAGCTACCCCTCGGCGAGACCACCATCCAGAGGCTGCTCAGAGACGTCCAGGAGTTTTTAAAAAGTGAGCTATGGGTAGGTGTGCACAAGCAATCTTTCTGAGTCAGCCAACTTACGCCTCCTTTTGTTGTTGTTGTTTTTAAGATCATTTTATTAGGGGCTCTTTCAGCTCTTATAACAATCCATGCATCAAGTGTGTCAAGCATATTTGTACATATGTTGCCATCATTATTTTGTAAACATTTACTTTTTATTTGAGCCCTTGGTATCAGCTTCTCTTACACGGACCGGTGTCTCCATTCCCTCAGGGTTGTGCATGTAAAGATGTAAAAAATCATACATGGAGGGAGAAGAAATATCTTTCTAGGTCTATAGATCTACATTGTCCTGTTGAAAGGCTACATGGTATTTCACTGTTGAGAAGAACATTCCTGCATTCTTTGGTTCCTCAGGCGAGAGCACGCAACAGAAGAGCTTGCCTTCGGAGGGGTTCAAGGTAGGGGCAGGGCATCTCTGAGGAAGGGGCTCTTGGCACAGCTCCGAAAGATCCAGAGGGAAACATTAGAATTGAGGGGGATCATGCCAGAAGTAGGCATAACAACCCTTGGCAGAAAGGAGCGCTCCATGCATGGGGAACTTGAAGTCCAGTGTATTTAAACTGTGGGGGCGAATGGGGAGAGTTTCAACAAGGTGAAGTTGACCAGGTGGGCAGGGCCCAGACCATGCTGGGCCTTGAACACCAACGTTAGGATTTCAGCCTTATCCTCTGAGCAGTAACATGAGTCAGTCGTGCGGGAGGAAATAGATAGACTGATAGAGTTAGCCAAAACACCATTGCTAGCCGTGGAGGCTTTTCCCTAAATTTCTTATCTTTATTTTCTGACAGAATGCGTGTAGGTGAGTCTTTAGAGACACCCCCACCCCCACCCTAAGATTTCCCTAGGGTGAATTCTCAGGGGGCACTGTTGTTGAATCAAAGGGTCTGTCCCATTTACGGCTTTCGATAGGTACCGTTACATTGTCCCACAGGAGTGACATTCCACCAGAGGGATGCATGACAAGCATTCGGAATCATCATGCCTTTGTTGTTGTTGTTGTTGTGAACCAGCCTGTTGGACCAAGAGCAGCATAGCTGCTTGTGTCACTTCTGCCTCTGGACACATCCCACGCTCGGTGTGTCCTTGTTTGGCCTGGCCCTCTCTCTAGTCGGTGTCCCCGGTGAGCTCACCTCCTATATGTCTCCAGAAGGCCTGGGCGGCGCAACAGGCCAACCCTCACAACCGCTCCCCAGAAGGGTGATGGTTTGGGGTCCACGCCGAGGTGCTGCAGGAAAGGCCAGGCAATCTTCTTTCAGAAACAGACCTTACCAGCCCCGTGGAAGACGGCCGCAGAGAGTTGCCTCCCTCCTCCTCTGCTGAGTGGTGACTGGGTCTTAATAGGTGGTGAACAGTCACCAGGGTGCAGTCTTGGCCTCTGCCTGTCGGGAGGAAAGAAGAGTGAAAAAAATCAAAGACACGTGGAGATAATTACTCTAAACAAGAAGCTAACGGACCACGTGAACATGAGTCTCCATGACCAGAGGCCACTAGAAGAACTAGGTGGTGCCTGGCTACCATTTCCAGCTTCTCCGAAAGGATCACACTAGAAGGCCAGGGATAGAGTGGGAGAAAAAGGAGGAACAAAGCTCAGAATCCTTAAAAAAGAAAAAGACGAGGCTTACTGGTCAGCTAGAGACTGGTGGAACCCACACACGATGGCCCTCAGTCACCCGTCAGGTGTAGAAGAGAACCTGCCCGCCCTCAGTCTGCACTCAGATCATAGGTCTGTAAGGGGAGCCTAGCCCTGGGGAGGTGTGGCTGCTTTACAGTAATCACCGACTTCACACAGGGAAGGCAGCATGTACTTAAGGACCAAGCTTAAAAGGGTTAGGAAAGGTGGAAGAATGGGAAACCCAACCCAGGAAGTGGGATGAGAGATGTGCCGTTGCCGGGATGGCAATCAGGGAAATGAAAGAAAATGCGCGTGGATTGTTAAACCCCGTCACCCAGTTCCCCATCAGAGTGAAGAGACAACCCGCCCCCCGCCCCAGAGCAGAGTTTTACTCTGGGACACACGGGGTTGCCCTGAGCTGAAAAGAGCTTTATAGGACCTGGTTTACACATGGTTCAAATCTCATTCATTCAGTGAACAAACACTGAGCAACTACCATTGATAAAGCGTGCCAGACACTGGGAAGAAGTTGGACTGGTGAGATTACAAGGCCTTTTGAGGCTGACTACATCCTTTAATTCAGTGGTTCGCATCCTTGCTCATGCCGCAGCCCTTTCAGACAGCTCTTCATGTCGTGGTGACCCCCCCCCCCAACCATGACATTATTGTCATTGCTACTTCTTAGCTGTCATTGTGCTACTGTTATGAATTGGGCGATCCCTGTGAAAGGGTCGTTCAACAACACCCCCCCCAAAAGGGTCGCGACCCACAGGTTGAGAACCACTGCTTTAAATGGAGGCTTACTCCGAAATGTAAAGAAATGACCTTCAGACTCGACGTAGATAACGCCAAAGGCATTGTGTCAAGTGGCCGGGGATGACAGGTGGCAGTTATATGGAATTCTTGGGAAAACAAGACTGTGGGGATGAACAGTGGTTTCCAGGGGCCGGGTTGGGCAGAAGAATAAGCAATAGCACGTGGGAAACGCGGGAGCTGTTCTCCCTGCTGGTTTGGGTGGGGGTTAGATGCATGCTCACCCGCCAAAAATGATCTTTTCTGTCGGCTACTTTGAAACACGCCAGAGCAGAGGATGAGGGGGGCTTCTGGTGGGGAAAGCGGGTAGCGATGTTCTTTCCATGCTGGGTACATGAGTGTTCTTAGTGTGTGACAAGTCTGTGTGTGTGTGTCCATTGTATGTCATGAGTGTATCTGTATGCCAATGAAAAGTAACTGTTTTTTTTAAAAAATAGCAGGAAACTATCTAAAGCCAGCATGTTGCTCTTCACTTTTGACTTGAGCTGTTCTTTTTGCTTCCTGTCAGCAGGGCTTCATAAAAAATGTCTTTGTAAGTCAAAGTCTTGGGCTGCTGCCTTACCTGAATCCACAGCCCGTCAGGGGACTAGACGAACGGAGAGTCATCATGGCAGGGCATTATAAACGCCGTGATGACAACCTGCTCCTGCGCTTTATGCAGCCAGTTAGCAGGGAGAACTCTCGGGGAGGCCGTCTCAGGAGAACAGCCTTAGCCAAGCCTTACGGAGTAGGAAGAATTGAGTGAGCAATTGAGGTAACAGAGAGAGAAGTCAGCAAGGACAGGGGCCTGAAACAAGAAAGGGCAGCTGAAGGTTAGGGCAGTGCTCACCAGTATGGAAGTTAATTGGGCAAGAGCTCAGAATGCCATGGGCAAGATGAGATGAATTTGAAGAAATTGGCTGGGGTCACATTGGGAAGGACCGTGACCTTTGTGAGAGCTATTCGGAAATATTGAAGATTTTGCCTTTTAGAAAGATGAATCTGAGCGGAAATGGCCAAAATCAGTTCAGGGAAAGCAGATGTGGAGTGTCGTGCTACCCCAGGTGTGAGAGAGGCAGCTTCTTGCTAGGTAGGAACTGCTGCCTGCTCTTCGGAGGACTTGTACCAAGGACGCCATCTACAAGCCTGGGAGAAAAAAGACGGGAAGATGTTGTCTCAAGGTTGTGAACTGGACAACTTATTTTTTGAAACTTGATATGATCTATAAGTATTAGAATATGAAAGAAGTATTAATACACTAAAGATTTTATTCTAATCAGAACTAGACAACCGTAAAGACCCAAAACAGTGACTTTTCCTGACATCAAGAGAGCCAACAAACAACAGCATCAGCAGCCACCTTTGGGGTTGTTTGGCGCCATTGAGTCCGTTCTGCCCCACAGCGAGCGAGCCTGTGCACAACAAACGAAACACCGCCGTGTCTGTGCCAGTGCACAGGGCTTCCTGGGCTTGAGCTCCTTGTTACAGACTCAGTGTCCATCCATCTCGTTGAGGGCCTTCCTCTGTTCCGCTGCCCTCTGCTTTACCAAGCAGGATGCCCTTCTCCAAGGACTGGTTTCCCTGGACAGCGTGTCCAAAGCAGGTAAAGCGAAGTCCCGTCGTCATTCTTGCCTCTCAGGAGCCCTCTGGCCATCCTTCTCCCAAGGCAGGTCTGTTGGTCCTTTTGGCAGTCCCTGGTGCTTTCCGTATATCTCTCACCGGCCCCACAATTCAAGCTCAGTCACCTTTAAGTACTTAGGCAGCACTGTAGAGGGGAGGTTGGGAAAGCCATCCTGGAGCCGACTGGGAGGCCAGTGAGATTCCCAACCAAGGCAGGGCCAGCAGGCAAGGCATTTGACCGAGTGTCTTCTCTCCTTCAGTCACACTTTGTACTGGAATTGGACTAAAGAAAGTGCTAAAGGCTCAAAGCATCCTATGGCGTTTTCCAAAGGCCTCTTTTAATTATGAAAGGGGGTTATATTGTATAATTATGTTATTTCATCACAGATTCCCAATGAATTTGAGAAGCTGACTTTCCTAAGATCTTTATCATCTCTCAGCGGAGCTTTACTTTATGATGAAGCCACAGAATCATTTATCCAAAGCCACATCACAGACATTGTTCGCACCCTACATGTAAGTATTGCGACCTTATCAAAAATCACTGGGACCACCCAAGTTCAATCTCTAGGCCAATGAGTAGGACGCGCCTATGTTGTCAATTCTCTTAACCCCTTCCCATATCAGAACTCCTGAGTGCAGGAGAACTTCTCAGAGGTATCCCACATAGAGTCGCCCTTGAAAATGAATCAAGGACATAGAAAGGGGAGGAGTCGAATCTAATTATCTTGGTAAGGCTAATGCTACATTTTCATTAATTCCTGAAAAAAATTAAGGCAGATTCTAGACTAAAATACCGAGGTTCAAGTCCTAGTTATGCCTCTTTCTAGCTGGGTGCCTGGGAAGTGATGTAACTTTTCAATGCCTCAGTTTCTTCATAAAATACTGACATTAGCAATGTCTACTGCACAAAGAATTCCGTAAGACACAAATGCAAAGCAAGTAGCGGGTACCTAGCACATGCTCGCATTTAAGAAACATGATTGCGTTATTTTCATTATTGCCATTGGTCCTGTTCTTGCTTGCTGCAGCCACACACTGCACCAATTTATCCATTCACTCCCTTTTGAACTGGCTGACAATTCTAGCCAGTGTCCTGGGAATGGAAACTCTAGAGACAAAGACGACACCACCCAGTTGGCTGTGTTCATTATCTTGGTTGTAATGATCGTTTCGTAGCTAGAAGCCTATGCCAAACGTCATCATCAGATATTTGCAGTTTATTATGCTTGTCACGCCTCAGGAAAGCTGTTCACAGGCACCTGTTGTGACTCTTAATAAAATATAAAATAAAGCTTCAAGCAAAGAACGTCAGTAGGACATAAAGTAAACGGATGAGAGGATCTGAGGGAGCGTAATCCAGGTGGAGAGCCTGATCCCAGCCTTGGAGGATGTGGAGAGAAGACGCACTGGACCGCTGCCCCGGGAGCCTTACACAGTAAGCTGGAGATGCCCGCCTGGCTGTGCCAGGGCATCGTACAAGGTGGCGAAGGGTCCCAGGGGATTGTTTTAGTGACACAGCAGTAGACATAGGCACCAAGACCCGCTGAAATAGAATTTTAATTTAGACAGATTTGTCCCGAGTGCCCCTTGACGCTCCTTGGCCAGCCATACCATCACGCTCATTCTGCAGCTGGGGCTTTGGCACCACCTTCCCGCCAGGTTGTTCCTTGGAATGGAGACACTGTGTTATTTGCGCGGCGACGCAGGAAACAGATGAGAGTTTCAGAATGACTCCTCCCTGGCGTGACGATATATGCTGAAAGAGCTCACAGTGGGCGGAACTAAGGAAAAGCCGACTCAGTTGTCCTGGTGAGGGTCTGAGCTATTTGAAGCTGGATAGAGAGGAAAAGGAACTATTTTAGGAACCAGCAGGTACCATTTCTAGTTCCACGCTGTCACGCTTGTGCTTGGCGATCTTGGACAAATCACGTAGATTCTCTGGGCCGCAGTAGCTCAGCCTATACACTGGAGACCTCAATGCCTGTGTAATTGTCTTTATATTGTTAAGGTTTTGGAGACATACGTATTGTTTTGTTAAGATTATTCGTATAGCAAGTGACAGAAACCAAATCTGACGCATGCTTCGTTTTATTTTGTTTTTTAAAGGATGCTGGGGTATATTTTAGAATCCAGGGAGGAGGTTTAAAAAGCGTCTAGAAGAATAGGTTCTAGAACAATTCCAGAGGTCTTGAAGGCAGGAGCTGCTCTGCCATGGTGATTCTAGAAGGACAGACAGAGCCCCCAGCGTCTATCTAGCCCTCTCAAATTGCACATCCCAGGAGGTAAAATCGTACGGGTCTAGACTGGGTCAGTTCTCTACCGCTGCTCTCACTGGGTTTGGCTGAGCAGCCCACCTATAGCCAGGCCCTGACTTCTGGGCATCCCTTTCTGTGTATTGGAGGCAGTTCCCAGAAAAGGGGCGTGGTAGTTACATACTCTAGTGTCAATTTGAGGATTAAGAGTATAGGGGTGGAGTCTAAGCTGTTAATCAGGATATGTCCAACAAGATCTCTGTGTGGTCATGGCCTTCCCCTAAGGATTCTGGGAATTGCGGAAATTTCCTCCTTGGAGGTGGGAGACTCTCTGCTCACACCCTGGGAGACATAGCAGCTGACAGGACACATGACAAGACACTGATGCAGTGCTGGGTGCTGGAGAAGCCATGCAGAGACCCCTGCCAGCGCTGAGATGTTTCCAAAGCCACTGGATCCAAAGGCTTTCTACCCACTGGCCTGTGATCTTCTAGATTCGGTGTCATTGCCTGTTTCGTGACTGTGAAGAGGACTTTATAGATTGGTGTCGGACACATGGGCTAATATCAGACTTATGGACTTGATCTGCACTGGGCTGGGATGTTTTATCAATGTTCAATTGCTCCTATATATAAACCATGAATTTGTTTCTCTAGTGCACCCAGACTAACACAAGGGGGGGCTATCACTAGGGTCCAGGCAGTCCGTCTCAGGGTGCCTACTAGACAAACAAAGAGAGTCTCTCGTTTCTGAATTGCCCTCAGTGGCCAGCACAATTGTAAATAACACATGCAAGCCTTTAATACCGAGCTCATTGAAACAAGAAAACCAACGATGACTTTGGCAGAAGTAGGTCAGGAAGGTTGAAGTCAGAAGTGGTTGCAGGCCTGAGGGTTTAGCTGTGGGGCATAAGAATGGAGAATGGTAGAAACTCGGGAGCCAGGGTGGCTATCCCTGTGATTGATGGACAAGGGAAGGGAAAAGATCACGAGCCATGGCTTTCCTGAGCCCCGGAGCAAGGCGCATCGCTGACAGTTCTTGAACGCTGAGGAGCCAAGCCCCTTGGAAAAGAAAGAGAGTGATCACAGTGCTTAGCACCAACATGCCAAGTCTTGGCTGTGATTTCCGTGGCAGTGCCCTTGAGATGACTAGAATCGGGTGATGAGAGCCCTTGGAGAACTATCAAGGCCAGAGAGTATTCTGTTCTTTAGCTTCCAGACTGTGAAACCATACACATGAATGAGCTCCTGAGAACTAAGTAAAGGCCACAAGCAAGATGTCTGAGTCACTCTAAAGTTAGAAAGTAAGAAAAAGAAAACCCAGAAAGGCAAGGATGGAGCATCTACTGAATGCTGGTCCAGTGAAGTGAAATTCCTTGGTGTGGTTCTACATTCTGTGTCTGGAACGATTGGGTGTTGGGGGGAGGCGCATACACACAGAGCGTGTGAAACACCAGTAGTAGGGATCAGTCCATTTGCTAGAAGGAGGAAGAGAGGGCATCCGTGACCATCAAGAAAGAAGAGCCAGCTGCTGAGCACATGTGAGATCCCTGTCTGAAGTGGGGGTGGCAGCATGGGCTGCAGCGCCGCGATCAGTGGACAGAGCAGAGGACCACGCGGAGACCACGAGGCAGACCAAAGAGCAGCATCCACACCATGAGGCCGAGCAGAGGAGCAGCGCAGAGCCTGTGAGATAGAGCAGTGGACTTCCTGGCCCGTGGAACAAGACAGAGGCCAAGAGACCATGTCGCTGGGAAGTTGAGGACCACAGAGAGAAGCGGTATAGCAGACAACTGTATCCTTGGCGTTTTGTAACTTGTTAACTTCCTTAATAAACCCCATAATCCCGAGTAGTCTCTGTGAGTTCTGTGTGGCGATTGCAATGAATTCGCGAACCCAGCAGAGAAGTAGAGTGTCGGTGTCAGAACGGATGAAGAAGGATGGAGGGCGAAGGCCTGCTGTTACCTAATTTTACGGATGAGAAAACAGGTACAGGGCAGTTAACAGACGAACCAGCTCAAGCAACTGGTGAGAGGCTGAGCCTGGCTCTGCCTCGAGGGGATAAAGTCTGCAGCACCCCTGGCACTGCCCTGCCACCGATCCCACGGAGCTGGGGAGCGAGGCCCACCAAAGTGCCTACTGCTGTCCTGGGAAGCCATCCTCATTCGTTGCTTAGCCTAGCTGCTTGGCCCATCCCTGACTCTCTAAACATCCTCCCCTCTCTTTGCAGCTGCTGTTGCAAGAGGAGCCGCTGGGCTGTTGCCTCCTCAGCTCTGTGTCCCAGGAAGTCTTCATCACCATAACGGACTTCAGGTGACCTCCTCAGCCCCGCACGCGTGCATCTTGGTCTGTTATTCAGGACTTCCTCATATGTCTATATCCACTTCGTGTATACTTTAAAAACAAAAAGTTTAATTTGAATGGGAGTTTACAGAGCAAATTGGTTTTCCATTGACAGCCCACACACTGATCCTCCCTGCCATTGACTGCAGTTCTCACAATGGAACATACTCTTCCCGCTTCCTCCTCCTCTTGTTTCTTTTCTATCCCTTCCTGCCTTCGGGGCTTTACCCCTGGGTACACGCTGCCCTGTGGGCAAATGGCTGATGGGTCATCCGCCCTGGTGTTAACCTCCAGGCCTATCTATTATTTGGCTGAGAGGTGAGACCCGGGAGCAAGTCTGAAAGACTTTATTGGAACCATGTTGGAGTTCAGTTTTGTCCCACATACATTCAATAGAAAATTAATCCCACCTATGCTTCATGATGTTATTATTCCACCATCAAAGAATCTTAGAAAGAACTGCCCACTGGTCACCTCTCTTGGAAATCCATGCTGCACATTAATCGATTAAAATGTGCTGAGAAGTCCTATAGTTAAAGTCTCCTAAGCTTGGTTCATACCACTGTTCCCCAACTTGATCAAAACCCTGACAAATAGTGGCGGCTTGACTAATCTGTAGTAAGCTTCCCTCTGTAGTTGAACTGGAAGAGAGGCTAGAAGGATATCACTCCAGGGACTCTTGTGAGAGAAATGGGGTGAGAAGAAATTCTTCTGAAATTCTTTCTCGAATCTTCTGTGAGCTTTGTCCAAACAGACTGAGAAGCCAGGCCATTTATCTGTTCCATCAGAATGATGCACCAAGTGGCCTAGCCTGCCCTTTGGGGTTACTTGGATCCCTGCTTGTCACGCCCAAATAAACTCGTCTCCATCCGTGCAGTCCCCAAACGGCCTTTCTTTTAGTTCCCAAGAGGTGCATTTTCTGCTTGGCTCTGAAGATCGAGTTGACTTGTTCAGATTTATCATCAAAAGGATCATTACTCTGCCTCCTGAAGAGACCTTTGCCCAGATGGAGGAGACCATGTCCATTGGGTCCAGCAACTCAGAGGTAATTTGTGTTTTGCCTTAGTCACTTGCCATCCACAGGGTCCGTTGACGTTGGCCTTTTGAGGGTACCTTTGATTTTTTTTTTTAATGAACCCAAAGCATTTAAACCAAGTCTGGTGAATAAAATAGTAAAATTAGACCGATCTTTTTTTTTTCTTTTTGCCTTCTTTTTTTTCATCCCTCTTCCTTTCTTTTTAGATTTAAAATAAGGTGAGATGATTTATTCATGTATTCATCCAGTGAAGACTTAGTAAAGGCCATTATGTGCCAGGTGTTGTGAAAATACAATGGGAAATCAGCAGTCAGAGGTGATACGTGCTATGAAAAATAAAAGCAGGCCAGTGGAGGGCAAAGAACACCATATTGAGGAGACCCCGGGCCTTTTTCCATGTGGAGTGGTCACGGAAGTCTTCCTGATGATGTGCTTACTGAAGAGGAGGCATGACCATCTGGAGGGAAAGGCTAAAGTCCCAACAGTGTTTGGTGGTCCCCTTAGGAATGAGAGTGTGTGCAGTTTCGCTTCGTGCCACGGGCTGACTACCAGATGGTTAAAATCCACAGTGTCCACAGCACTTGGGGAGCTGCAGGTGGGGACACAGCTTTGATCTTGTGCCTCCACAGTGTCTCTACAGGCAGACGTTCCAGGCATTTTCTGAGATGCTCCAGAGTTTGGTGATTAAAGACCCACATTTGGAAAATCTTCATGTGATCTTTGAGGTACCCAGAATGTCGGGGGAGGGTGGGAAGTAGAGGAAGGCAGCAGGGGAAGATGCCATTTTAGGAGCAGCATGATCGTCACCGAGAGGGACAGTCCAGGATGAGCAAGACCAAATAAAGCAATCTGTTCAAATATTCTATACAAACCACTTAACCTCCCTTTCTTCTTCCTAGCTGATGGAGCCCTGGCTGCAGTCCGTCAACAACCAAGAACGGAGGCGGGCCACCATCGTCATGACACAAGTTCTCAAGTGCTTATCCAGACATCTCGGCTTGAAGGTAAACAGCCCTTTAGTTACCGAAGAAGAAAGAGCTGTCCAAAGACATCCAATCATTGCCTGCTTCCTTTCCAGTTTTGACCCCCCCCAAACTGGCGTATCTGTCCCGTGTCCTATGTTTCTGATTATCGCAGTTCACATTGTTAGCATATATAGCCGCCCTTCTCCTGAATCATTAGTAACTTGAGGCCAATTACCAAGTGTACTAATTCTGCCTCTCGCATGCTTAGCATAGCAGACACCGTGTCATAGCCTGCTGCAGTGGAACCCAACTCCAAATCATAGAGACCTAGGGTACCATTGCCATCTGGTTGATTCAACTCTCAGCGACTCTACAGAACAGGGCAGAACTGCCCTGATGGGGATCTGGGGTTAGAGATTTTTACAGGAGCCAAAAGCGTCATCTTCTCTCTTGACGAGGCTTTCTGGTTCAAATTGCTAACCCC
Organism: Tenrec ecaudatus; assembly: GCF_050624435.1. Lineage (NCBI taxonomy): Eukaryota > Metazoa > Chordata > Mammalia > Afrosoricida > Tenrecidae > Tenrec > Tenrec ecaudatus. Next base: position 25,390,640 of record NC_134541.1, read on the forward strand.
GCTGTTAGCAAACCATTGTGTAACCCACCAGGGCTCCTGGTGACATCATAATAGTGAATGTTTCTTAAGGAATAGATGGGTGTACGCTGAAAATATCTAAGGGTTAAAGTGGCCTGGCCTTTGGGCAGTATTGCATTTGAAGAAAAAAGTCCAGCAAGTGAATTTAATTAAACCAGGTTACATAGTTCACAGCATCTCTGAGAGAGTGCAGCTCTTGCACTATGGTACTTCTTTGTAGAATCCTCTCATCGAATTTCTCTTGCTTTCCTTCTCTCACTCCTTAGTGTTTCTGAACCCTTGCATCACTCCTAAAAATGAATTCTCCAGTACTAAGATTGTCCTCCCTTGATCAACTTCTTTTTTCATCTGTTGGTCCCCTCTCCCCTTTCCTGAGTAGAACCTCTAGACCCTAGAGCAGCGGTTCTCAACCTGTGGCCTGCGACCCCCTTGGAGGGTCAAATGACCCTTTCACAGGGGCTACCTGTGACCATCGGAAAACACATAAATATTTCACAACATATAATTACATATTGTTTTGTGATTAAGCACTATGCTTTAATTATGTTTAATTATGTTCGATTTGTAACAATGAAAATACATCCTGCATAGCAGATATTACAGTTCATAACAGTAGCAAAATTACAGTTATGAAGTAGCAATGAAAATAATTTTATGGTTGGGGTCACCACAACATGAGGAACTGTATTAAAAGGGTCGCGGATTTAGGAAGGTTGAGAACCACTGTGCTAGAACTTCTCCTAGTCCCCATTCTGCATAATAAGGCCCTGCTATTTGGAAGAAAACAAGGAGCCCCGGTGGTGTCGTGTTTATGCACTGGGCTGCTAACCACAAAGTCAGCAGTTTGAAACCACCCACCGCTCTTTGGGAGAAAGACAAGGCTTTCTACTCATGGGAAGAATTGCAGTCTCAGAAGCTCACAACAGTAAGTTGTTCTGTCTTTTACCTCCCTCAACTTCTAATTTTGGCTGAGGATTAAAGAAGACAAGCGCTTCCTATGACCTACCTCTCTACCTCTTCCTTAGCATTTTCTTTTCTACGGAGAACTGCTCATGCAAATACGCAACCTGGGTACGTGCCCTGAAGTCTGTGAACACCCTGAAGTCTGGGTGGTGTGATCTGCGCATTTTTCTGAACACTGTCTGTAGCTTTTTAAAAATCAACTTTATCTAACCGTAATTGATATATAGTAAAATTGATCTAATTTCAGTGTACATGTCAATGAATTTTTACTATTTTTATAATCGGAAAGGAACCTAAAGAGATGAGTGAAAAAATAAAAAGAAGAAGAAGAATGTTAGAGAACTCAGTGACCAGACTAGCAGCATAGCTCTCTGCTGTAACAATGGCGTGGCAGGAGCTTCTGACCTCCTCTAACGTCCCGAGGGAGGGAGGGAAGACCACCACCCGCAACAGCGGACCAAGGGCGATTCTAGGAGGCAGAGGTCAGACATGATTCCTCTCTTCATCCTTTTAACCAATCCGGACATTAATTGTTTCTCTCACACCACTCTCTACTTCTGGGCTTGCAATGGGCACACAGAACTCACCGACGATACTCAGGATGGTGAGCTTCCTTGGGAAAATAACAGGTTACAATCCAGGATCAGACCGGTACAGTTTGTGAATCTGGAACGCCTCTTTCCAGCCTGGCATCGTGGGCCAGCACCAATCCTGCCCTCCTTGGACAAGTGTTACAAGGCTTTTTAGCTCTGCCAGTACGTGCCTGGGAAGTGGGGGCACCCGGCTTTGCCAACAAGCTTCTTGCCTGAAACTGCTCAGCTCCCTAGCTCCGTGGTTTGGGAAGCCCACTGCACAGTCTCCTGCCAGTCTCTGGTTCAGTTCCCCTGTGTCATGTTTCTCTGTTACTGCTGCTTGTCTTCTCTCACCATGTCTGGTGTTACAACTCTCTGTATCCTGGAGCTAGGAGGTTCTGAGTAAAGGGACCCCAGGTCTAAAGAACATGCTCTGTTTCTGTTTACTCTCATTTGGTTGTAGTCAGGCTCCTTCCTTTCCACTCCTGGGGTGGCTGCTTTTACGCATAATAGGCTGGCGGAGCTGACCAGTTCACTCCTTGGTGCCCCATCTTCTTGGTCCCATTCAACAAGTAACTTATTGCCATTAGTAGAAAACTATCCTGTCCCTTTGGTCAGCCACAAGCAGTCTCACCCGATAGCGGAAGTCAGAAGATTATCATGAGAAAATACGTAAAAGTGATCTATCACTTTTTTTATAATATTATAAAAATAATGTAAAAATGTGTTCATTATGTAAAATTGTATTAACTTTTTTTAAGTACAAGAAAGAAAAACCATCATCGTGTTGCCATCCAGAGAAAGGCACTGTCGATATTTTTATGTATTTCAAGGGTTTTTTGTTTTGTTTTGTGGTTCATGAGTATATTGAGGTAAGAACTTCTGCTTGAATCTCTTCCAACATTCATATGTTCTCTACATAGCCAATATCACCATCTTCAAATCTATGTAACTCTTTTGATCCAGTGATTTCCAGCTCTTCCCACAAGGGGACTTTAAAAAGTTATCTTTTAATTCTATTTTTCACAAACTTAAAAAAAACATTTTATTGAGGGCCCCTATACCTCTTATCACCATCCATCCATCCATTGTGTCAAGCACATCTGTACATTTGTTGCCATCATCATTTTCACAATATTTTCTTTCTACTTGAGCCCTTGGTATCAACTCCTCATTCCGCCCCCCCCCCTTACCTCCTTTATGAATCCTTGAAAATTTGTTTTAAAAAAATTTTTTTTATGTCTTACACTGACCACTGTCTCCCTTCACCCACTTTTCTGTTATCCATCCCCCTGGGAGAGGCTATATGTCAATTATTGTATCAGTTTCCCCGTACTCCCCTTGCCCCCTTCCATTACCCTCTTAGTTTCACTACACTCATTATTGGTCCTGAGGAGTTTATCTGTCCTGATTCCCTGTGTGTGTTTTGAGCTCTTATCTGTACAAGTGTACATGTTCTGGTCTAGTCAGATTTGTAAGGTAGAATTGGAATCATGATAGTGGTGAGGGGCAGCATTAAAGAACTAGAGGAAAGTTGTGTTTCATTGGTGCTATACGCACCCTGGCTGGCTCATCTCTTCCTTGTGACCCTTCTGAAATGGGATGTCCAATTGACTACAGATGGGCTTTGGGTCTCTACTCTGCCCTCCCCCTCTTTCACATCAATATGATTTTTGTTTGTTTGAGGTCTTTGATGCCTGATCCCATCGATACCTCATGATCACACAGGCTGGTGTGCTTCTTTTGTGTGGGCTTTGTTGCTTCTGAGCTAGATGGCCGCTTGTTTATCTTTAAGCCTTAAGACCCAAGATGCTATATCTTTTGATAGCCGGGCACCATCAGCTTTCTTCACATTTTATCATGCACCCATTTGTCTTCAGTGATAGTGTAGGGAAGGTGAGCAGCACGGAATGCCAGGTTATTAGAAACATTCATAGATAATAATGAGCACAAAACAAAGCAAAGTGAAACACAACAAAAGGAAACAATAACAAAAACCTGCAAAAAAAGAAAATCCTATAAATACTTCCAGGTCTGTCTGTTGACCTTTATGAGTCTTTTCCAGTTGAGTCTGATGGGGTGCCACGCCCTGACCCCAAAGTCTAATTTTTGTATTCCTTGGAGACTTAGTTGCTTTGCTCTCCCTGCTGCTCCGCTGCACGCCCTTAGTGTTCCGTCCTGGTGTGGTGGCATAAGACGGGCCACAACTCCCGCACTGTCTCCAGTGTTGTCCCCTGTAGAGCTCTGGGTCAATGAGGGATGTTGTGTCTCATCGTAGGGATGGGCCTATAGTCCTCTCTCCACATTGGCTGCTCTGAGCCGGAATATTGTCCTTAGGGCTTGGTGGGCTTTTAGCCCCTCAGTTCTTCAGCCCCTGCACTGCTTAGACAAGTGTTATCAAAGCTCTTTAGCTCTGCCAATAAGTGTCTGGTGGTACCCCACTCCTTCATTAAGTGTCAGCCCCAAAGCACTCAGCTCTCTCACTCTGTAGACTGGCACACCCACAGTAACTGCCTTGCTCTGGTGGCCAGGAAGCGCACTATGCCGTCCCACCCAGTCTCCTGCCTTCTCACATTGCTGTCACTGTGCTGCTGTCTTTCTCTGTCTTCTAGGTTACATTCCCTCTGTCTTTTGGGTCTAGGTGGTTTTCTGCACAGGGACCTTGGGTCTAAAGGACATACCCCACTCCTGGCTCTTCTTCTCGGTGGTAGTAAGATGCCTTCTTCCCCACCTCTGGGAATGCTCATTCTAACCTTAACAGGATGACCAACTGACCAATGTCCTCGTTCGGGTTCCATGTGCCTTATTTGTGTGGCCCTGCCCACACAAGGTGCCATGCGTCCCTATTCGCGTTGTTTACAGGCTATGCAGTCCCTTCGGTGAACCACAGTACCTTATTGGCCTCGTCCCACTTAATCTTTTCTTGGAAGTTACAAGACTGTAGCATGAAAACATGTAGACGCAATCCATTGCACTGCACAGGATTTCTAACTATAGGCTTTTTATCTTTGAGAAGCTGCACCGTAGTTCTCCTTCCTATTACTGTATATATGCGTGTAGAAGCAGTTTCCCAGCACATTTTTAATGTAATTGTTGTGGTAAAATTAGGTCCCTCGGCTGATACTCAGGTCAGCTTTTACTCGAGTACATACGGTATTTAGCAGTTATTTCCAAGATGTGGTCATTGACAAGGAGCCCTGGTGGTGAAGCATTTAGCTGCTAACCGATCGGTCAGTGGTTCAAAACCACCCACCACTGTGTAAGAGAAAGATGCATTCGTCCTCCTCTATAAATACTTAGAGCCTTGCAACTCTTGTGAGGCAGTTCTACACTGCATTAAGAGTCGCTAGGAATCAGAGTCAATTCGGTGACAGTGGGCTTGGTTTAGGTCTTTGGTCTTTAAAAATAGTCAGTGCTAAGGTAAACATCTTTATGGGAAAAACGTATTTGTTCTCAGATTGAGCATGTAGGTTAGGATTTGTCCTATTTACAGACTCCCTGGGGCAGCTTTACCCTGTCACATGGGATTGTTATGAGTCAAGAATCAAGTTGACAGCACCTACCAACAGCAGAACACTGTGGGCTGTGTCGTCTCCACACATATTAAGCGTGAACCCCAAGAGGATCCATGGGCTGAATGGGATCCTGGCTGTTCCCTTGAGTTGGACGTAGAAGTGGGATAACTTTGCAAGCGATCAGCTCTAAGGTCCCACGTTCTAAATGCACTAGTATTCTGATGGCACATTTCTTTTTCCTTTCTAATTAGCACCCACTTTATTTCCAAAGACTTGGATGCCTGGTGGCCCTCATGGCACTCCTATGTGGGGACCCGCTGAAAGATGTGGCCGAGGAGGCTGCAGAGGGCACACACCACCTGCTGCATATCACCCTGAAGTTGAAGTGTAAGGCACCGCTGAGGGTTTTGGACGGGTTTGCTAGCACAGACTATGATCGTGAAAGGCTCTAAGCCAGTGGTTCTCAACCTGTGGGTCGCGACCCCTTTGGGCAAAATTACAGTTACGAAGTAGCAACAATAATAATTTTATGGTTGAGGGGGGTGGTGTCACCATAACATGAGGGACTGTATTAAGGGCCATGGCATTAGGAAGGTTGAGAACCGCTGGTCTGAGCACCACAGTTCCTAAGGAGAATATGTAAGGAAGTAACACTGGCTCCTGCGACTGCATCAGACCCGTTGCTGCCGGCTATCGTGTTGGAGTAACGAAGCATACCACCCTGAGAACAAACTAGAGTGATCATGGTTTGGTCAGATGTCGGAGAGGTTCTTGCCATCGTTTGAGCCTTCATTTATGTATTTGCCCTGTAAATGTTGATCTCAGCCAAGATCCAACAATATCCATCTACAAGTGATCCATTGTAGATGGCCCATTGAGCGAGTCAGTCAAAGAACTGACAAATAGCCATGCTATTACAAACAAAGTGTTGGGAAGGAAAAATACAGGGGCTGAGAACGAGAATGAAGTTTGGTTGTAAAGGTCAGCAAAGGCCTCTCTGAAAACAATCTGAAGGGAAGGTGATCCCTTAGCCAGGTGAAGAGGTAAGAGGGGGTCTTAGGTAGAGGGTACAGGACAAGCAAGGTCCTTCAGCGGGTGTGAGCTTGAGGAGGTTGAGAAATAGGGAGCCAGTGTGCTCAAGAATGAATCACTGGCTTCTACGGTTCAAAGGGACTTCAGGAGGTAATTAACCCAGCACTCTTCCTGTGTTAACTCCACCCCAGAAGTGCTGTCCCTCGGGGCTTGCTTCTCCCCAGGAAAAGGAAGTTCCCTGCTTCCCAGGGCAACCCTCTCATCTCTGAGCAGCTTTGAGTCTGAGAAATGCCTGCAAGATAGACAGTTGTGGAAATACAATTGATTGTTTATTCAGCAAGTATTTATGAAAACACATTCTAGGCATGCATCAGTGAACGAGACAAACAAGGTTCCCTTCTCTCAAGAAATTCATTTTCTAATCGAAGACACAATGTCCTTAACTAACCAAGGCCTCCTAGGCTTCCCATAGGTAAACTGCAATCCCCAAAACGGAGACGGAGGAAGAACACGAAAATGCACGAGCACTGTGAGGAAGTGTTGGCAGACACAATCCACAGCAAAACTAGACACAGAGAGCTTTGTTCTTAGACTGAGCAGGCGCCATATGTGGGGCCCTAAGCTCTGTGAGACCTCTCAGTAGTCCCACCAACAGGAAGCAGCTCTTGGTTGTGTACCGGCTTGAAGAAAAGGTCTTTCAAGAGAAAGTTCTTTTCTTTTTCTTTGAGCCCCTTTTCTATGCTGGTACACAGCAGAAGGAAAGCAAATCAGCCTCTCCGTGGACACATATCCTCCTCCACGCATTTCTGCTCAAATGCAGAAAGCATGCTGAGAGGAGGTCTTTGCGTCTGCTTGCAGCTGGAGACCAGCCAGTAAGCAAGCATTGATATTTTGATTGACTTTTTAGATACCACTCATAGCAAGGACGATCACCACAGCTTGCGGAAAGCGTTGAAACGGTGCCGCGAGCTCCTGGGGCACTACGATATCCTGCAGTTCTACAGTTGCCCCTTCAAAATTGCCCAGGTAACTGCAATGGCTAACATTTCAAAAAGACGACACCTTAAAGTGTCTGTGCGTCGGTGAGGACTGAGGCACGAATGGCATCAGCACCTCCATTGATGGCAATGTCCAACAGAAAGTCGCTGTGCAGAAGCCCTAGTAACTCCTTATAAAAGCAAACCTGCAAGATTGCCCAGAGAATTTGCTCTCTAAACGTTTTATAGTTTGGAGAATTGTGGCTCTTTCATGACCCCTTTGCGCGGTTTAAGTCAGTCAGTCAGTCAGTGAGGCCAACATCACTATTTGGATTTCTCTGGATTTGCTCGGGGTTTTTCTAGACGAACTCCGCACCCACTGTTAACACTAACCCTAGCCCCTGGCAGTCTCTTGCAAGTGTGAGCCCTGGTCACAAAAAGCAGCCTCAACGGGGTGTAGATAGTCCTATAAGCTGTATACTTTACAATTACGATGTGATGAGATGAAGAGATTTCTTTTTTTTTTTTCACAAGAGAAAAGCTTGTAGTTAGTTCAGGGATCGTTTGCTGGCCCTTAGGAGCGTTTTCCAGTCCAGTCTGTTGGGGCACCACGCCCTGGCCCCAAAGTCCACTTCCAGCATTCCCTGGGGACCTTGCCACTCCATTCCCTTGCTGTTCCGCTGCACTCCCCCAGTGATTTGCCTCGGTGTGGTGGGATCAGGTCAGGTGCAATTCCCACACTGTGTCTCCGGTGCTGTCCCCTGTATCGCCCTTAGTCACTGAGGGGCATCATGTCTCATAGTGGGGCCAGCCATGTTGTTCTCTCTGTGGACTGGCTGCTCTACTCAGGGACATCATCATCACGGCCTGGTGGGCCAGGCTGTGCTCCACTCTCTCCTCCTGCCCCTTCATCTGCTCCCGTGTGCTCTGATCAGATATGTCCATCTCCCGGAGCTGCAGAGTCAATGTCGTCCTTTGGAACACATTCTTTTCGGGGGAGGGGCAGGATTCCACTTAATTTATGGTGCTGGGGCCAGCCTCCCAGACCTCTCCACTGGTTCCCTCCTCCACGCCGGGATATTGGAGATGAAGATATTTCTTCATTGTCCAATAAATACTGATTAAGCATCTCCTAGGTGTTAAGTCTCCTCTTCTGTTTAATGGGACTCTGTAAACCTTTGGATAACTCACTTGTTGTGAGCATTATCTGAGATGGTGTATCCGATAGAAAATACCCAGAAAACTGTCATCACATGAAAGACCCTGTACAGAGCCAGGTGCAATGAAAATCAGGTCAGCACATTCTTATAATACAAGGTTGACTCAGGACAGGGTGTTTTCCTATTCCTGGGCACCTGTCAGAAACCTCAGATTCGCCCTTTCCTGCCATCTCCTCCCTATAAAAGTGTGACTTTTTCGAAGATCTTTATAAATTCTGAGTTGTAAGAGGACATGCACAGACCTGCTCTGCGGACTTGCAGGTGGTTCCTAGTTCTCACTTTGGTAAACAGGACAGCCTTGTTTACCTCTGGGCACTTCTGTTAACTTAAGATCCATTCCTTATTCATGGTTCTTTCGGCCAGACCTTATTTCTTGAAAGTTTACTATCCCTAACTAATTTCAGGTCTTCGAAGTTTTTCTCAATTCCAGTGAACTCTACCAGTTTGTAATGACCATGCTGAATGGCCTGGATAATAAGAAACACCCCTGCACTCAGGAATCAGCCGGAGAATTGCTGATAGCGCTCGTGAAGCACGCCGAGTCCCGATTTGAAACGGTAAAAATCTCAGTGGCCTTTTCCAGGGTTTAAATTACCAGCAAGGTCTCTCCCCGCATGTAGCTGAAGAGGTCTCATCTGGTCAGCTGAGAACTCTGGGAGGGGCCCCGTCAGAGCCTTAGTCCATCTGGTGACATACATTTATCCATTCAGTGAGCACCCACCGAACCACGTAAGAAACCACCATTGTGTAAGTGCCCAAGAAAGGTTTTGGATATCTAAGGCGTGCCCCATGGTCCATATTTTTCAGAAGAGAGTCATTTTTCTGAGATAGTTAACACATGCGAAAATGGTAACTTCCATTTAGATTTCCATTCAGATGGATTTAAAAATAAATAAAAGATGTGCTATTAACAACAAAAGCAGTATGTTACCATATTTATTTGTCCTACCACCTTCTTTTCATAAAAATGAAAATCACTCAGCACACCACCAGCAGCAGCCCCCCGCCCCCCACCTCCCAGCAACGACAGACTTTTGTATTATAGGTCCATAATGCAGGCTAAAATGTAGGCATCTGCTTTACAGCCCCCTCGGATCCTTCCGGTACCCCCTAGGGGGTGCTGTCACCCACTCTGGGAAGTACTGCTCTTGAGGGAGCCGGTTTGAGTAAACCTAAAATCATGAGACTGTACCTGAGTGCTACATCAGGAGAAAGCCTTACCATCACATCGTGTCAAAATATGGAGAGATTCACTAAAGAGAGCAGACCTGCCTGGGGAACATGGAGGACACAGCCTGGAAGTACCACTGGCTCCCTCAGGGTTTCAGAGACATCCAAGCCAACTTGGTGTTCTTCCTCTGGGGACAGAGGCACTGTGGGGAGGGAACCTTGTACTCAAGCGTGGTTGGTGAAGTCTCTTGCCCACTTTCCCTTTACTGGGGTTATAAAACAAGTCTGTGGGAAACATCGTACTGTGTCGGGCTCCTTGGGCACAGAGAAGGTTTCTGTACGTTGATAATGAGAAGAGGACTAGCTAAATCGTCGGATACATACATTTAAGCTGTGAATAGATACGGCTATTGGCGTCTTTAGAGGAGAAGACTTCTGTCCTGGTAGGGAGAAGTATGTCGTCACTGACATGGTTTAGAACCGATGGCACCTGATCGTTATAAATGGCTGATCCCCCTCCCCCCCCCACACACACATCAACACATCATCCAAGTCAATCATTCCATCAAAGGAAGCCTGCGTTACCATCACAGTCTTCTCACACTCCCTGCTAGCTCCTCATTTCCCGCCAAGCCTCCCCTGCCACTCCCCTAGGTCAGGATCGATCTCGTTACTGGCTCTGTGGATTTACCTATCCCAGATTTTAGACACAGGAAAATCATACAAAACACAGACAGGAGGTAAGCAACCGAAGACCCAGACCAAACAGAAAATGACTAAACCAAACGGAAAAACCTCAATCAACAGGAGAGCATAAAACCTGTAAAACAGACTTTAAAATGGGTCAAGGGGAGGTCAAGTGATAGGGTAGAACATGTTAACCTGACTACATCTGCCACCCTTGACCTCACACCCCTCGGTAATTTTCTACAGCCACTGAGTCTCCTTACTGTCTGCACTCAGAGTGCCGCCATTACTCCCACCCCACCCCACACACACACCTTGGTGCTCCACTGGGTGGTGCCGTATTATCCAGTCACTGTAGCCCCCTGCCAGCACTCAGTTCTGAACTTTTTCGTAAACTTCATAACGTGTCAAAGTGTGAAGATTTTCCCAATTTTATAGATGTAAACTGATATCTTACTGTTGTTTTCATTTGCATTTCCCCGATTGCTCGAGTTTTTGTTTTCGTGTTTACAGGCTAGAAACATAAATCATTACTAGTAATCTCTTAAAGGTTAGTCAGAAGCATTTCACTCCTAGGAGTCTATTCTTGTCCAGCGAGATCATCAGAAAGGTGGGGAAGTGATCCATACAAATACAAAAGGGCTCCCAAAATATCATGGAAAAATTCCAATATTTCTTCATTCCATTTTTCTGTGAACTTTTCAAAGCCTCCTTGTTCAAACACAGCTACACATCTTATGACACGAAAAGTTTGGACTAATAGAGATCTCCAAATAAAATAGAGTATACTCTGGAATGCTAGTCATTTAAAATGCTTATGAGATGTTTATATTAACACTAAACTAGCTTTCCCCACAGAACAATTGATTTTTATGACCAAGAACAAAAATTTTCCAAAGCTACCAGGACCATCACTAAGAGCTGGAACAAACTTCAGGGCCCTATTGCAGGGCACCCGTAGATTGCCAAGTGTAATGGAGAAGGCACGCCAAGCAAAAAACAAGATAGATGACTGCGACATGCTGAAATTACATCACTGATGGACAGCAAAAGACCTCATCAAGAGGAAAACATTTTCAAGTCATATTATAAGTAATCATCTAATTCTTTGGCCAGTTTATGTTCAAGAACCTTGAACGTTTTCTGCCCTTTACCATAGAAATCCCATGCTTTGTAATTTATTAACTTAATTTCAGGAAATAATTAAAAAGAACGAATGGTTTCGTACACAAAGGCATATTTTTTTGCAACTGTGCTTGATATAATTTTGCAAAAGGCATTGAAATCTGGTGTCGATTTTTATTTTTTATAGATAAGAAAATTTGGGACCCAGAGAAGTTAAAGGACTTCTGCAGAATCCCCAAAGTAACTGGAGACAGCCCCAGGGCTCACATTAAGAGAACCCATGTATTTTAATTCTCTGCCTGCTGCTTTATTAACCCAGTCTCCTCCACACTATGGCCGTGAATTATGAGGACAGACACAGCCACTAACAAGGCTTATAAGGATTATAAAAGTTATAAAGATACAGGCTAAGTGAGCACACGGAAAGTGAATAAACCTATCAACCGTCTCATCTGACATTTTACATTTACAGTAGTGAAAAAAATCCATTTGCACATGAACGATGTTCAGCTGGCAGCACGCATGGTCATTCAAGCAGCATTCTCTGAATTTAGGTTCCAACATTTGTTCCAATCGCTACACAGAACTCACAGTATTCACGATGGAAGGGTTTAGTAAGGAAGTTAACACGTTTGGGTTAACTGGAAGGGTTTATTAAGTTGTAGTGCAAGTGAGAAATGCTCAGGGTCTGGTTGTTCATCAGGACATGTTAATAAGTTCTTTCAGGGCTGCTAGTAAATGCCCAAAGGGCGCACCGTCCACTGTCAGCCTCAGCCAGAGGCATTCAGTTCCACCTCTGTGGGCCAGCAAGCCCAGCTCCCCCAAGCAAGTACCCCACTCCAAGCCAGCCTGCTGCCCAGGAGCACTCAGTTTTATTTGCTTCGTGGGCCTTGAAGTCTGTCACTGTTTCCTGCTCTGGCTCCTCGTTCTGCTGCTGCTTCTCTGATGACCCAGCTGTCTTCTGCATCCAGGAGGTTCACTGCGGAGCAACGCTGGGCTCCAAAGGACACGCTCCATTCCTGGTTCTTGCTGGTAGTGAGCATCCCTTCCTCCTGCTTCCCAGAGGGCTAATTTTATATGCAGCCAGTTGGCAAAACGAGGTAGCTTGTTAGTTAGCAGTTCCTCACAGGTGAATTCCGTCGCCTTCTTCCCCAGACCCAAGTAGGAAAAGGTGGTTTGATGGGAGTCCCAGGGACTTTGGCTGGAGAACAACCTTAATAATTCACAGGCGCAGATGCCCAGATGCCAGGCAAGAGTAACGCTGGCTGTGAGGGTTAAGGTGATGTGTCCACTTGCCTGGGCAGGATGCTCACATGCTTGGCAGGTGATGAAATTGGACAGTCCGTGATGAGGTAGCCCTCCCCCATTTGTATCTGATAGGACCAGCCTCCACTTTTGTGTGATGCTGATTTTCACTTAACAGCCGGGTCTTTGGACCCTAACCACGCCGACAAGTGAGGAGTTGATGCGTCCAATAGTGTTAAGTGACGAGAAGAAAGCAGTAAACGGTGTCCCCACTGACTATGCCTAAAAGCATGCAATCGTGGCTTTAGAAAAGGAAAATCCAAATCCCAAGAGGTTGCAAGGAAAGGAGTATGTTAAAGTGAGTGATGACCGGTACGAGCTCACTCCTGAAAAACATCTGATCCGTAAAAGTACACCTTCACGGCCTTTCGACGGTTCTCTTCCCACGTGAAAGAGCAAGAAAGCACAATTAAGGGAGAAAGTCTTCTGATGGACAGTTGGGCACACACCATGGAGCCCAGACTGTGCTGTAAACACATGGTGACAATCTGGAGTGCCACCCAATCCACAGAGGGTACACCCTAAATCAGACGTCAGGAGGCCCTTTTGTTTGCTTTCCGCCCTGTCTCCCCTCATGTCTCGGAAGACCCTCAGTAGTTTCACCAGGAGTTAAGGCCGTGGACCTCTGGGTGGGAGGATGAGCCCTGTGGGATATACCTGAGCATGGTTAGACCCCCCAGGGAAGAGGGTGGCTACGGGCTTCTCCGCCATGCTAAGAGTCAGAGTGGACCCCAAGTTCATGCAACACTTTCATTAGTTTGTCTTATTGTAAAGTCAGTATGTAATCATTGAAGAAGAAAAAAAACTTAAATGTATATAAGCAAGAAAATAAGTACCTCATCACTTATAGAAACAATATGTACATCTTTGTATATATACCCAACTCTTTGTATACGTATAGATGCATGCAAAGTAGTTTTGATAAACTGTTTTTCAAAAGATGTTTTAAAAGTCACCCTCTAGGACCTTTTTAGTAAGCAGGAGTGTCCCGCAGAAGTAAGCTCTCAGTGAATGTTCTTTCCTCTTCAGGTGCCAGAAATTATGGGAGTTATCTGTGCCCGCCTATCCATAATTAGCCAGCTGAGCATCCGCCAGCAAGTCATAAGTACCGTGAGCTTGTTTATCTCCAGGCCCAAGTATACAGATATAGTGCTCAGCCACCTTCTGTGTTATCCAGTACCATATGACAGGTAAACAGATCCCTCTTCCGCCTCTGCACTCAACTGGACTCTGTGATACCGCTCTGAGCATCCTGCCACATGACATGGCCTGATGCATTTTATGGGTAAACATATCTAGATGAATGTGGGGGATATAAACCAGGATATGATGCAAAAATAAGAGGATCCCTCTCACACATTCAGAATGAAGAATGTTCTAGAAGGTAGTTGAGCTGGATTCTTCAAAAATGTTAACATCATGAAAGGAAAAAATGACGATGGGGGTGGTGGGGTGCTGTTCTAGATTAAAAGACACTTAAGAGACACAACTAAATATGTGAACTTAAATGTGTCCTGGATATTATTTTTGAAGCTGCAAAAATTTTTTGGAAAATGTTAAATACGGACAGTATGTTAGGCTATTAGGATAATATTAATTTTCTTAGATGTGAAATAGCATAACGGTTATGCAGAAGAGCATCCCTAACCTTAGGAGCTAGATACTGAAGTTATTTGGGGATGAAGTGTTGTTGCAGGTGTACACAAGGAGGGCCCCTATTGCCCGGTCACTGTTGTCAGATTACAGAAACCAGGTGGACTAGAAAGATGTTAAATGTTATTTTCACATGCATGGGAAAAGCGAATGGGGGGCCCTTCCTGCCAATGCCCATATCCCCGTCTCTTTGTTCTCATAGGATATATACCGGTATACAGGTTGAATAAACACCTGTTTTTCTTTCTTTCAGACAGACATAAATCTCAGAATGACAGACACAGACTAGGGAAAAAAAAGTTTTTGTTTGAACAAAAATTGTATGTTACATAGCTTCCTTTATGAGCAACCCCAATCTTGAGGAGACAGGTCGGACATGCAGGTTCTGGCTCCCAGTGAGCAAGCAAAGAAAGATCACACGGGATAAGAATGGAGTCTGGGGGTTCCCCTTGAGAATCCGTGCTTGGAAGCAATCACAGGATCCTCTGGGAGCCAAGTTAGAGGGTTCAGTTTAGGATCACAGCCCTGCAAGGTTTCTGGTTATGTCTTGCCAGATAGATGGTCCTCTTAATCTTAGGATTCTTTTAAACTGTGCTCTAGTTCCCTCATAAAATAATAGTAGACTCTTCAAGTCCCCTTATCATTTTGATGTCTGTGCTTTATTTGAAAATAAGTTAATCATTATATATAAGCATATAAAAATATATATATCTATATATATATATAAACAAGAATGGGATTAGAGTCAGGAAAAACAAAATGCTCTCCTTAAAGAAAAAAAGTTTTAATTTAGATGAGTGGTTTTCAAATGTGATGGCACCCTGTGAGTTCCAACAAGATGCCTTATAGGCAAGGCGGTGCACTTTAATAGAGGGCTCCAGGACCCCAATTTACTTTAACCAAAGCAGCACCTTTTAAAATTGGTTATTTACACATACTATGATTCTGGATACCTATTTCACTGGACAAAATAAAATGCGATTTCATTTTTATTACGCTCAGCTCTTCAATGTTTGAAAGTTTCTCTGTTAAGGGACTGCTTGCCTTAGACAATGCAGTGGGCAGTCCTGATGTCCCTAACCTGACCCCTAAGCAGACTTAGTCTGCCACCAAATCAACCAATGGAGGGTTTGTGTCCATCCAGAGAGAAATATTGAGTTATTATTTTTGTTAAGATTCTTTGGTCTATATCTCTAATACTTTAAAAATCTTTGATTTTATCCATACTAAATTCTTAGCTGAAATGTGTCTGATGAAGTACAAATTATTCTATAGATTTTGTTCTTTTAAGTATAATTTAAGCATTATTCTGTGTGTCCTCGGAGGCCTTTGAGAACGGCTTCAGAGCTCAGGAGAACTGTGGGATTGGTAGAACTAGAAATGACTACTCAGGAAGCTTTCATCTGATTACCTTTTACTCCTTGATTCAATGTTTTGTTAGTTGTTTTCCAGATAAGATTAAGGGGATCGTCCCTAGGAATCTATTCGAAGCATCTACTGTGCGCCAAGGGCTCTCTCTGGGGTGGGAGTCGAGGGGGGACAGGTACTTTGATAGAGAACAAGACACGTACTTTGCCCTCAGGCAACAGCCAAAGTTACATTTCCTTCCAGGTGCTTTGGCAAAAGGTCCTACTTTGTCTTGGAATCATTTGGAATCCCTCTGTGTGAGATAAAGAATCAGAGAAGAATTTATGAGAAAAAATAATACTCCAAAGCTGGATTGTGACGTATGAATTATTAGCCAAGTAGAAGGTAGAAGAGGGAAGGGGACAAGGCAGAAGAAATGGCAGAGAGAGACAAAGAATAGTGGTAACGGTCGAAAAGCATGGTGAAATAATGACTGTTAATAGATTGTGCACTTCACCATGACTAAGGTGTCAAGCTCTTTATTCCATGTCTTTTACCACAATACCGTTAGAAATAAGTAAAGGTCAAGAGCTATGGAACGGTTCGTTTGATTCAATACAAAATGTTGAGAGCCAGCTACGTGGTTAGAGAGAAAGAGGTAGGGAGTGAAGAGCGATCAGACTCAGGAGATCTTTTTGCTGTGAGGGCAATGTTCTAAAATTGGATGGTGGTGGTGGTTGCACCATTTAAAAATTCCCTAAAAGCAAATCACACAACAGGTTCAATGTGTGGTAGCAAACTATAGCTCGACGACACTTTAACAGTGATCAGAAGTCAGCTAGCAGAGCTATAGGGCCAGCTTAATGAAAACGAAGCGGATTTCCTGCTCTGGGAGAAAGGAAGCCACTGAAGAACTTTGCAGAAATGATGCGTGCCCTTGAAGGACGTCCTGACTGTCTTACGCTGACAGATGAGAATCGCCAGGGCAGACAGCGAAATGTAGGGCAGTCTCCAAGCCTCTCAACTTTCAGGGCGATTCTGATACAGATCATTGAGAGACCACCCTTTAAAAAGCAGCGAGTTTAACACACACCAAAAACTGGTAAGTAGAGTCTGAAAATAGGAGAACGGATTATAAGTATGGGTAACTCCCACCCTCACCCCTTTACTGTCCCCATAATATTCCTGTACAATTCTTAGGTGCTTCTCAGGCCCTGCCTGTGAGTCAATGATGTGGAAGTCACTGCCTTTTGAAATACTTACTTTTCTTCAAAAAGAGAACTCTTGTAAAGAGGAGCTTTATTTCAGGACCTAACCTTAGCCAAAATTGAGGACTATAAGCTAAATTGGGGTAACTATTTCTTTCAATGCCTTCTGTGAACCTGGTACTATGTTGAAACCCAAGAGATTTATATGAGAAATGCCAGGCTCACTCCAGAGACACCACTGCAGAGAAATGTCAGTAGCACATGGCAGACTGAGGCACTCTACAAAGTCTTAGGTAACTCTCCGTAAAGACATGGGAAAGAAACAGCAACCGCTTCCAGAAGAGATGGCACTGGAGCTGGATCTGAAGGCTTTGGATAGGCAGAGAAGGACTTCAGAAAGGAAATGACCTAAGCAAAGGTGTAGGGTTTGCAAAGTCCACCATGTGTCTCTAGTCCGTGGGAACTAGAGCACAAAGTTTAAGATCGGATGATGGGGCTGAAAAGACAAATTGGGGGAGTTTGTGAATCACCTTGAGGCCTATGCTGAGGCAATGGGAACTTCTTTCTACAGCGTGTTGGACCTTTAGTGATTTGGAATCAGATCAAGTCTTTTGATACCTTAAGAACTGAGCAGAGGGGATGGACAACAGAAGAGTGGGTGAAGGGAGATGTCAGACTACAAGATAGGACAAAATAAAATTTATAAATTATCTAGGATTCATGAGGGAGGGGGAGTGGGGAGGGGAGGGTAAAATGAGGAGCTGATGCCAGGGGCTTAGGTGGAGAGCAAATGTTTGGAGAATGATGAGGGCAACGAATGTGCAAATGTGCTTTACACAATTGATGTATGTATGGATTGTGATAAGAGTTGTATGAGCCCCTAATAAAATGACTGGGGAAAAAAAACTGAGCAGAAAGGGCAATGTCTTATCGGACAGATCCTAAACATACTGGGAAGGCTGTGGTCAGAGTGGGCCTTGAATAACCATTGTCCTGAATCCTCTTACTCTTTGGGATTTCTAGGCATCTGGCCGATGTGTGGAGAATGTTGCAGGTAGAGCTGCCCAGCACGACCTGGATTCTGTGGAGGCTCTTACGGAAACTCCAAAAATGCCACAACGTGCCTGTTCAGGAGAAGATGGCCTACGTGGCTGTTGCTGTAAGCCCGAGCCTGTCCCTCCAGCGTCATCCCCTGGCCCACAGCTAGCTAGAGTTCTTTGTGGTCTCTCTGCAACTGGTCTACGGTCATCCACACAGGCACCCACGTGTCTCTCCCATGGGCAGAACACTCTACCAAGGGATTGACCTGGAAGGGCCGGAAGGAGAGATGAAATCTTAATGGTTTCATGTTTTACACATGCCTCCTCCTATCCTTAACTATGTATTGTCATAGAGTAATGCAAACTGATGAAAAAGCATTCGAACGATATGAACTACTATAGAAGAGAAAGTGAAGGCCACCAAGGACAGGGGTCGGCAAACTTTTCTATAAAGGACCAGATAGTATATATTTTAAGCTTCTTGTGTCACATACAGTCTCTACAACACATTCTTTAGAGTTAAAAACAATTATCTTATAAAAATATTTTAAAACATTCTAAGTCATGACTGGACTCGCTCCTTAGAAGTGAACTTTCCAGGAGCATATATATGAAATCTTTGGTATATACATTTGGGGGTTATTTGTGTGTGGGTGTGCCAGTAACTGTGCCTTTGGTGTCCACTGGCAAGCTTTTAAGACCCCGTTCCCTGCTCACCAAAGTAGATTGTCGAACACCATCTTGGTGGACTGTGTTATGCCAATTGATATTGATGTCCCTCAACACCATGGTCCTAGGTATCCAGGTCCAGTGGCCCATTCCACCAAGGTGTTTGGTTATAGCTAAGAAATTTATACATTTTGGTCCCCATTTTCTCTATGATTTACATGGATATACTTACAGTTCAGACAAATAGGAATGTTAGAAATATTGTCTGCCAAGTTCCATATATGGCCGTGATTGTTGTCCCTTATCATCTTGTTTCCACTTACAAATTAATTTTTATTACTGAGGTTCAGGGTTGCGTGTAGAAGACAGCATTTCCCTTTGTTGTCTGTAACTATTGTGCACTTCTTGACGTCTTCCTTTCCTTTATAATGACATTGTGCTGACCATGACCTCAAGGTACGTTGGCTCTCCTTTCACCCAAAGTAATACATGCCTATTATCTACTGATTTTCTCTCCTTCCCTCAGTAACCGTGTGTGTGTGTGTGTGTGTGTGTATGCTGTCTTTCTATAATAGTGGGGTCATGTAATAGTTGACCTTTCGTGATTGACTTATTTCACTCAGCATAAGTCCTCTAGATTCATCCCTCTTATGAAGTGTTTCGCGAGTTTCTTGTTATTCATTAAAGTTGTACAGCTTTCCCCTGTGTGTGTACCACAGGTATTTTACCCATCCGTCCACTGATGGACGCTTTTCTCTTTGCAACTGTGAATAATGCTGCTATGAACATGGATATATATATCTGTGCCCGTCCCATCTCTTTTTCTCTGTAATACATCCCTAGTAGTACACTTACTGAGAAATCTGGTGGCATAGCGGTCAAGTATTCTGCTGCTGACCACAATGTTGGCAGTTTGAATCCATGAACCTCTCTGTGGTGGAAGGACGTGGCAGTCTTTTCCATAAATTTTTGGAAACACTATGACCAAAATCCATACTCATTGCCATTGAGTCTATTCCAACTCATAGTGACCCTAGAGGAGACTTCCTATAGAGGAGAGCTGCTCATTATTCTTAAATCCCTCTCAATGTCAAGTTGTGCTGATTTCCCCCAGGATGATGATTGCCTTTCCTATCACCTAAATTAACCCGTCTTTGTCTAGTAAGTGATGACCCCCGTCCCTTTCCATGTCAGCCTGGTAACCATCAAGGAACCTACCTTGCTTTCTGGGTGTGTACTTAGGACTTTTTATAAAAGTAGCATCATGCAGCATTTTTCTTTTGGTGATGAACTCATTTTGCTCGACACAACGTCCTCCAGATGTATCCACCTGTCTCGGAGGCTCCTGTTTATTCGTTATTGTTGCCTCGGACTCCCTTGTCTGTCCGTACCGCTATGTACCCATCCAACCCCTGATGTGCACTTAAATGTTTCCACCATCTGCTGTGAATAATGTTAGAGAGCCTGGGGCTTTTTATTTGTATATAGTCGAATCTGCTAATATTTTCTCTTATGGCTTCCGGATTGCAGGTCTTCCCTCATGCTGGGGCACTCTTTGTTTTAAACCGTTTTATTGACATGGAATTCACGTAGCATACAGTTCCATTGCCACCCAGTTCACTTGAGATCACTTTTTCTTTAAGGGACTCCACAGTTTATTTCCAAACACAGCAGGTGAGGGAGTTCCATCGACACCCCCTCCGTGCCCACCCTGCATTTGGTTTAACCAAGGACTTCTCAGCCCTCGAGAACACTTTCTTCTTTTGGGGACCCATGATCGTCAGCCCTGTGTGGGGAATCTTGACTCCAGCTTTACTCTTCCTCCTTCACTTGCATCACAGCCATGCCCTCCCCCTGATAACCGCCAGGCTCTGTCTGCGGCACGGCAGACACAGAGCGTGTGTTCAGTCCCAAACAGGCGTCACACAGAAGCAAGCATTGGGATTAGCGGGTACTCAGTTCTGCTGTGTGTCGTCTCTACCGCAGGCAACTGATGCCCTTTATGAGGTGTTTATGGGAAACCGGCTCCGAGCTGCTACCTTCCGGCTCTTTCCTCAGCTTCTCATGGCACTGCTCGTCCAGATCCACCACAGCATCGGCCTCACCATGTCTGATGTCGCCGTGCCAAGTAACCTGTACACAGACCTAGAAGTATCTGCTGAGGTTACCCCTCTGTGGTACTGTTTGCTGTGATTTCATTTCCTTAACTAACATGTCTTCCACTCGATGGTGGACAGAAGGACAGCAGCGATGTGGTCCCAGCCCTAGGAAAGCCTACAGCCTTCCACCTCTACTTCATTTCATGAAGTATTAAGACGAGATGCCCACAGATGGCTCTGGGCTCTCATTGGTTGAATTTGGTTTTATTGGTAACAGGGCAAATGTATCCATCTGTCTTCAGAATGCCTGCAAACTAATGTACCATGTTATGCCCGTGCTTTCAGTAGGGACAAATCCACCCCCCAAACTGCTATCTACAGAAGAATGATTCCTTATGTTTGCTTTGTACATGGGGAGGGATTTCCAGTTTCCCATATGGGCATCAGTAGAAATGTCTTAGTGTCACTGTTGGGTATTCATTTCTTTCAGAATAAGTATTAGATCATTTGGAATAGTTTTAAATGCCAGTGTTGGAGTCAGGAGAGTAGCTGGGTACCCTGGGCAAATCTTTCCCTTGTGTGTCAATTTTCTTATCTGTGAAAAAGGATGTCAGGTTTGGTCAGCTCCAGCTCTAAGATGCTAAGATCATCTCCAGCTCTAAGATTCTAAGATCAGTGTTTTACCACACATTGCATTCCACCTAACTGGAGAACTAAAATCTAATTAGATTTGCTTATGGTATAATTTTATTCGGAGGACCTTTCAAGTTGGTAGAGCATTGAGAGTCTTGTAGGAAATCTAGAGCATTTCAGTCCAACAACTAAGGGACACATAGGCCTCCTCAGTAAGAATGGGGTGACTGTGCTAGGGAAGGTGGAGGAACCTACTCTGTGCACCCTTACTGGTTGTATTTGATTCAGCTTCGCCATGCAGGCTACAAAGACGCTCCTCCTCAGAACCTTGTGCTGGCAGGAATTCAGCATCATGGAAAGCAATAAAGGATGGGCCCTTCTGGAAGGAAAAGATTGCCATCTTCAGGGAGTATCTCTCCTTGCCAAGTAAGGCTCCTTTGACGCGCACCTACCCCCTCCTCTAAATCAGCATTGGTTTGCGTATTTCTTTCCCTGGTGGCCATTACAGCCACCAAGGTTGAATAACTTCCTCATAACTGTGGGAAAATGCCCACAATGCCAAGCTCCGAAGCCCTGGCCCTGCCATACTCTGCTGTGCACCCGAAGCTGAGCAAGCAGTTTAGGGGGCCCAGGGCTCTGGGCAACTGCTCCCTCATACCTGCATCGCTGAGAGTCACTTTGTTGGTTTTCTGTTTTGCAGTGCTTTGCTGGAAAAAAATTGCTTCATTGCACATAAGATCATGTACTTGTTAGTTCCTCTACTTAACCGAGGAAATGATAAGCATAAAGTCACAGCTGCAGGCTTTTTTGTAGAGGTAAGACTCATTCTTTAAAAGGCAAGTTCAGGAAGACTAGAAATATTTTTAGATTTATACCTGTTGAAAATTTTCGCTTCATTTATTTACTCCTTATTCAGTATTCTTTGTAGCAGGATCACTGGTGACACAGGGGCTAGGCATTGGGTTGCTAACCATACGGTCGGTAGTTCAAAGCTATCAGTTACTCTGCGGGAGAAGGATGAGGTTGTCTGCTCCCAGACTGCTTTACAGTGTCTGGGTTCTTAGAACTTTTTGAGCAGCCATCTAAGATGCAGCTTTTGGAGTCTCTCTGTCTGGAAGGAAGAAGAGTGATAAAATTGAAGATGCATGGAAAAAAATATCAGATCATGAGAATATCAGTCTTCCCTGAAACCAAAAGAACTAGATGGTACCCAACGACCACGTTAGAATGTTCTGGATGGAGTAGGAGAAAAATGTGCATGGAAGCTTGAACTCTGAGGAGCTGATACCACGGACTCAAGTAGAAAGCAGATGTTTTGAGAATGATGATGGCAACAAATGTACAAATGTGCTTGATCCAATGGATGGATATATGGATTGTGATAAGAGTTGTACGAGCCCCCAATAAAATGGCTTGTTTGTTTTTTTTTTAAAAGTTTGAACTTATTAAAAAAAAAGAGCAGGCTTTTTTTATGGTCAAATAGAGACTGATGGAACCCCTACGAGTATGGTCCTTAGACCCCCTTCACGTCTGGAAATGAGCTCACCCGATGGCTCAGTGTTTACTCAAACAGTAGGATCCTGAGGGGAACAATGAACGAGTGAGGTACATGCACCTTACAATCATCAACCACTGGAGATCCAAAGGGCAGCATTTACTACCCAAGGACAAAGTTCAGAAGGGTGAAAACAGAAGAAGGAATTGAAATGGGAACAAGAAGGAATGGAAATAGGGATCCAGAGGGAAGAAGTAGGATAAGTGATGTCACAGTGTGAGAGCCGCAATCAATGATATGAAACAAAATGTGTGAGAATGTTGAATGGAAAACTGATCTGCTCTGTAAACCTTCACCAAATTAATAATAAAAAGCCAAGGAGGGGAAATTTTCAGTCTCGGAAACCCTAAGGCAGTGATTCTCAACCTTCCTAATGCCGCGGCCCTTTAACACAGTTCCTTATGATGTGGTGACCCCAACCATAACATTATTTTCATTGCTACTTTATAACTAATTTTGCTAGTGTTATAAATCTGGTGGCCCCTGTGAAAGGGTCATTTGGCCCCCAAAGGGGTCACGACCCACAGGTTGAGAACTGCTGCCCTAAGGAGTGGTTCTACCACAGCCTATAGAGTTGTTATGAATCTCTTTGGAATATACAGCAGGGATTTTAGAGGAAAATGCACATTATAAAAGAGCTCAAAAATAACTTCTGAGGCTCATTCCCGGGTTCTTTCAGCTTCTCCAGTGTCCATTCGCTCAGAGACTGCCTAGCGTATACTCTGTCACCCGCTTGAAAGATTGGCTACATCATGAGAATCATCTCTTCCGAATGCTTGGCCTAAAAGGACTATTCTACCTCCTTAGGAACCAAGAAAAGGTAATGAGGAGCGTCCAAACCACGGATTCTTAAGTGACTACTAGATTAGATGTCCCCCCATTGCCCGCGAAACTAGAAACCACTGGTTCCCTCCAGAAGAAACTGTAGGTTTCCTGGGGATCGGGGTGGTGAGAGAAGGTCTTTGCTTTGTCTTTTTCACTGTGAATCCTTTGAACCATTTTATACCTATTCAATAGGTACCTGATCATTAAAAAATAAATCAGTAAATAAAATCAAGAGGAATATAAAGTCTAAACATTCATGGATACTGTTTGGAGCCTGAAATGTGTATAGGTGGCCCCCTTGGATGCTGGCAGCATTTAGGTGCCCCTCTATGCCTGGTAACCCAATGCTTTAGGGGAAACTGGATAGGCCATTCCAGCTGTCCCCAAGGAGTTACCCTCTTAAGACAGCAATCAGTGACAGTCATACTAGAAGACAACTCATCTTCCATAAGCCTAGCTTGAAACCCATCCTTGGTCAGGAGAGAAGAGTAACCCCTGAGCTTAAACCTTGATCAGTTGGGCTCTGTTTCTTTTATCTAAAAATACATGTATATATCTACAATGCATAGAAAAATACATGTATAAATCTGAAAAAAATGTCAAAACTAATATTTGTTCATCCTGGTTGGTTGGGTGCATGCATGCATATTTGTGTCAATGTAATATTATACATGTACGTTTTAAGCTTTAAAACCCGAGACTGCCTCCCTTGAGGGGGAGGGGAGGGCAGTGGTCTCAGAATAGCAACATCTCAATTCAGAATGGGAAAGACCCCCATGAGTCCTCAGTCAAGTGCTACATGAATTCCAGCCAAGATATTTTCTAGCCTCTTGATGGATCCTGCCATATGACCTGAGCTAGCTACCCTGCTTTCTTCCATTGGTGCGAGTGTTCTTCCTTAGACCAAGCCCAAGTCCATATGCCTGAACCCTACTCCGTCTGAATCCATTTCTTCCTTGTGAAGTGAATTCGTTCTGCTCCCTCTTGCTCATATCAAGTCCTCCAGGCCTGAGAGAGGGCAATCATACCTCTTAACATCTCCATTCTGGACCGGCCAACCTACCAAAATCCGGCAGGCACTAAGGACTAAGTTAAAAGTGTGGGGCCTTCTTTTGGTACCAGATGCCATGCTACTGGGAGAGATGACAATGTGCTGTGTTTGGGCACGCAGAGGGAAGACATCAAGAGACTGCTGCCACACATCTTAGACAGCTTGTATGAAGCTGATGAGAAGATTGTGTTGTTGGCCATACAGATCCTCCTACACTTGGTCCATTCGATGGATTTCTCCACTCTGACTGTCATGATGCGGACCCTCTTCTCCTTGTTCGGTGATGTAAGACTGAGAGGGGCAAGGGTAGTTGGTGGAGCAGTGAGTAAGAGTTGGGGTACTTATAAGTTCACTGTGTTTTATAGGCTTTTTTTTTTAACTTGCAGAGCACTTTCCAATCTCCTCTCCTAAGACCCCCTAAGTCATCGTGACGTAGCGATCATGGTTTTATCATTCTCATTTTCCAGATAAAGAACAAAGCATCACCCTCCAGAAATTAAGACATAGAGATTTGCTAGTGTCCCACTTTGTTTCACGTAATGGAGATGAAGCTTATACCTTTCAAGGAATGTGCAGGACTGGGCCAAGATGGTGGACTAAGCAAATGTCCCCATCACAAATACTTTTCAGGCAGAAACTCATGGAGTAAAATGCCCAGGGAGGATGGGATTTTTAATGGTAGCAAAACAACTTGTGAGAAGGGTCACTACCAGTAGCAGGCACAAGCTCCGGTGAAAGAACAGGGCAAGTAGGGCCAAAACAATAGCTCTTGCTATCCCTAGGTAGCTTTAGTTTCCTATCCTCACCTAAAGACAGCGAACCCATCTTGTGTCCAGCCAGAGTCTTCACAAGGTAAGCAGGAAGACTCTCAGTGCACTGCTTCCCTTTGGATGCTTCCATCGTAGGTGAGGCCCAACGTCCATCGTTTCTCCATGACCCTCTTTGGAGCCTCTGTCAAATCTGTGAACTACTCGGAAAAGAAAGGGATAGAGAACCAAGTCTTGGACAGCCTGGTCCCACTGCTTCTGTATTCTCAGGATGAAAATGCTGCAGTAGCTGAGGTAAGGCCTTCATCAACGTCTTTCATTCCGGAGTCCTATCTGCAAATAAGTGTTCCTACGGTTGAAGAGAGTCCCGCTGCGCAGCGCCATCTTTGTGTTCCAGATCCTCTAGCACAGAGGTGTTTCAATGGCTTTGCCAAAGTGAATTGTCTGAAAACAACCTTATTTCTTATTTCTGTGAGGATCCCTGGTGGCGTACTGGTTATGCCTTGGGCTGCTAATTGCAAGGTCAGCAGTTCAAAACTATCAGTTGCTCCATGGGAGAAAGATGGGGATTTCTACTCCTGGAAAGAGTTCCAGTCTCGGAAACTCACAAGAGCAGTTCTCCCCTGTCCTTTAGGGTCACCGTGAGTCGTCATTGATTCAATGGCAGTGAATTTGGTTTGATCTAGTTTTCTTATTTCTATATAACAAATGATGGTCTTATGTGGATAAGAACAATCTGTTAAATCAAGTAAACTGCTTTCTAGTCCTATCCCAATGTTCAACATAGGACAGAGTCCTAAATATATGGTCCAAGTCAACAAACTCATCTTACTGAGGACAGAGATAATCTATTATCATTCATCGTTCACTTTGAGAACTGCCTCATGGCCCTGAGACAAGCAGACTTCTGCTGTGGCCAAGTCAGAGATGGCAGCTTCCCTGGCAACCCAGAGACCTTGACCTTGCCTTCATTTCCGAAGGGGAGCCCTGGTACCATGGTAGGTTATGCGCTGGGCTGCCAGCCTCGGTGTCAGCAGTTGGAAACCACTAGAAACTCCTTGGGAGAAAGATGAGACTTTCCACTCCCAGGAAGAGTGAGTCTCAGAAACCCACTGCGGCCATTCTACTCGGTCCTATTGGGTCACTACGGGTCAGATTTGACTCAATGACGATGAGAATCTTCCAAGAGCTTCTGCCACCAAATTATGATTTTCCATTTAAGCCATTCTAGTGTCCACTGAAAGGTAGGCTGGTAGCATGAAGACCACTAATGGCCAGCAAGGTCGGGAGTTCCAGCCCACACTTGACGGGAGAAAGATGCGGCTTGTCTGCTCTGCAAAGGTTGACAGCCTTGGTACTTACGGGGAGCTCAACTCTGCCCTGCATCAGGTCTCAGCTGGGTGGTGTGGGTGGTGGGTGGGAGGTTGGACACGTCATACTGTCGCTGAGAAGTCTATCCATGCTCAAGAGCTAACTGTGCTCACCAAGGACTGCTTCCCAGGCTGGTGGGGTTAGACCCCAGGACTCCATGCTTCCTCTTACAGAAAGGAAAGCTCAGGTGCTGCAGGCTCAAAACCAGGAACCTTGTTATGGAGCGAGGTGGTGGCACCGCAGCTATAAATGTGAGCTAGTTCAGACTCCCAGGAAAGTACAGCGAAGAGCTGCTTCCCAACAGGGTGGTGGAGAAGCAAGCCCGGTAGGGATGAAAGCGTTGTGGTTATTGCCCCAACCTGAGCCACCCCGAGCCTTGGGCAAGCAAGCAATACCTCGAGCAGCCAAGGCGCTAGGCTTCTTTTCCTTCAAACTTTGAGCTACTTCGAGCCTCTTCTTCTAAGAGTCCTCAGAGGCCAGCCCAAGGAGAGAAGAGGGTCTCCCTTTAGAAAGACTAGGGATGGTTGGTACAGAGAGTAACCTACTGAGCACCCCGGACCCACCACTTACTGCAAGAACTAAACCAGACACCTGTTCCCAAACGAACCCCATCCAAGAACTGCCCTTCTGAAACGTTGTCATTCTCGTTAAATTGTCTCGCACATTTCAAAACTTTGTCACACCATTCAATAAGCAGCTCCTAGCAAATGATCTTTCTTAATTTAACCTTATCTATGAGCTTTAGCTTAGTTGTGTAGCTCGTTTGTTTTCGTTGCTATATAGTATTCCACAAAATAGAAATCTGGCAACTTGTCCCATTTGCTTATTCCTGGACACTTCTATTGTTTTCAGATTTTCATTGTTACAAACAATGCTGCAGGGTATTCTTGTGCACATGTGTGAAATTTTGTAAAGTATAAAAACCCATAAGTGGAATACTGGATGTCTTCAACTTTCCTAAGTATTTACATATTACTAAACAAAATAAGTGAACTAATTTGCATGCCCATAAGTTTCCAAAGGATATTTTATGGTCCAAATATCTAGTGGGTCTGGTCTAGAGTAGCTATTCATCAGAAATGTTACACGGTGTGTGGGAAGCATTCAAAGAGCAAGGGGCCAGAGAAGGGGCTGAGGTGCTAAGTTTGCTCTGGTATTGAGATCAGGAAGGGACCTCTCTAGAGTTCCTTCCAACCTAAAGTTTCCACAAGGCTGGTCAGAAGAGGGGCTGCACTTCCTGTAGATAGTGGGAGAAAAATCACTCAGGAGCAGCAAGGGGCAGTGGGAGCTTAGGCGGGTGGGTGTTCCTGCCCAGAGGTCTAGTCTGCACGTTACATTTCATTGTGGCTCTCACTTTCGCCTAGTGCACTGGTTTCTACCTCCTGCCCTCTAGAACCCTGGGTGTTCTTGGATCCCTGCTAGGGATTGTTTGGGGAAGATGGAGGAGAAGAGCAGGACTCTGGTTCCTTCCGCCACTCCCCTCATGTCTACCAGAGTAATTCTGATGTTACTAGCTTTACATTTTAGACTTTGGCTTAAAAAACACTTTTGAATGATGATCTAATCCTTTCCACAGGAGAGCAGGCAAGTCCTAGGTGTATGTGCCCAGTTCCTGAAGTGGAGGCTGCCCCAAGCGGTGTACTGCAAAGATCCCTGGTACACCAAGCCGAATAAAGTTGGAACAATCTGCAGATTCTTTGTATGTGAGCAATGATAGCGTTGTTAACTCTCTAACATGTGTTTTTCCTGACGTTGTCCCTTAGGGGAGGAAATGGCTTCAAGGCATCATTTTGCGTCCTTTTCCCCATCAGCAGTTCGTAACAATGAACTCTTTTACGCTGTGGGTCTGTTTTCCTGTCTCCCCCCCCCCCGCCCACCCGCCTGTTAAGTCATACGTTCACCTTTTTATTACCACCTTTCTTCACAGAAGCACGGGCGAACTCCTAGGAGTTCCATTAACCTATGTCAGAGGTTACAAGGTTAAGTTGACAATTGATGCTGAAACGTTGCTTGTAGACTAAAGTGAAGTGATGCATTGCTTTACCATGATCTTGAATCTTTTCTCTGGAGACAAGTGCCTTGTTTTACCCTCCACCGCAGCATGTCCAGGGAACCTCAGTGAGGGACGCTGTGCGGCATGGTCGCAGCATGCTACTGGCTCACAAACTCAACAAAGGCAACCGTGGCTGATCTCAGGGATGAGTACGCAGCAGGGCAGCGTTAGGAGGCCCGTGATTATTCCAGAAACTTGACTCTAAAACCACCTGGATCCTACGGGAAACATTCTAAGGTCGACTCTTCTCAGGAACCCCTGTGTCCATAGCCTGTTTCAGACCCAGTGTGAACTTTGGTGACCATACTTAGAGGGCTAGGGAACCCTTGTGTCCAACTTCCCACTGAGGATTAGCTGCATGAACCTGCGGCCCACCTAAACCCAGAGAAGTGATGACAGTCACTTCCCACAGCCGATCCGGCGCTCCCTCAAGGAATGAGACTCGATTAGCCACTGCATTCACTCCAATGAGGACGCATTCCTGCTCTCATTGCTATCCCTGAGGTGCGTGTCCTCAGAGGGGTCCACAGAGAGGTGCCTTCCCATCAGCCTAGCACAGTCGCCGTCCATACTACAGGCAGCGAAGAACTCAGAAACTCCCCAAAGAATGAACCCCACCCACCCCCGGAGGGGAGCTCATAAGCAAAACAACATTTCCATAGACAAGTAAATAGTGACTCAAGGTGGAGAATACACAGGGCCTTCAAAGGTTCAAGGAAACGTGAAGTGGAAAGATCATGGAATTTTCCCACAAACTTTTTGAAACCTTTTCATCAGTCCAAGAGAGGAATACCAAATTATCAAGGGCTCATGAGGGAGGGGGGAGCGGGGAGGGAGGGGAAAAAAGAGGACCTGATGCAAAGGGCTTAAGTGGAGAGCAAGTGTCTTGAGAATGATTGGGGCAGGGAATGTATGGATGTGCTTTATACAGTTGATGTATGTATATGTATGGACTGTGATAAGAGTTGTATGCGTCCCTAATAAATGTTTTAAAAGAAAGAAAGAAAGAAAGGGAATACCTGCTAACCACTCAGGGCAAAGTTGGAAGCAACCCGGAAAGACCCTGTGGGAGGCGAGCCTCAAGGGACCACTTAGAGAACCGAGAAGGCTGAGAGAGAGAGAAGACACAACCACTGTAGTGACCCCGTCGGCACAATATGTGACCGAGAGGGTGACAACAAGGTATATTCAGAGAGTTTGACTTTTATGTCTAAAGATGACAAAAAAGTTACCATTTTAGAAACCTCCAGGGCAGTTCTTCCCTGCACTACAGAGTCACCATGAGTCAGAATGAACTTGATGGCAGTGAGTTTGGTTTCTGGTTTGAGAGACTTGTTATTGTGGTATAATACTCATTAGCAACTGTAGGGTACCAGCCCCCACAATCGAGGTCCAAGGCACGGTTGTGTTACTGAGGGGTAAAATTAAAAGAGACATCAGACAATATAAGGCATGCAGTTTCACCTCCCGGATGGCCATGATCTCAGCAGCCAGGTCTACGCAGGGAGCGGAGGGAGGAGGAGCAGAGAGGATGTCTCCAATCACAGCGTATATACACTTTGGGGGATGTGAAAGCCCCTCCGATTACATCATCATGGAAAGGGTTGTACATTCAATCAATCAGAGGGGGACAAGCAAGGAGTATACACGCAGTCTGAAGGGGCGGCAATAAGGGTGCTCATGTGACAAGATGGGCGGACCCTAGATTCAAGAAGGCCGCCAAACCTTGGTCCTCTTCCTTAGTTGGCTGGACTTTGTCTCTGGGCTCTCCTTCAGGGAGACAATCCACTATCCTTATCAGAAGGGAGTGGGCCCTTCTTAGGGTGGGACAGACTATAGGGTCTGACTGCTCTAGCAGGCTGATAACCCACAGGGAGATAACCTCTAAGCAGCTGACGTTGACCTCCAAGTGTACTGTCATTTACCATGTTGCATGCAGCATCTTAGTTTGGCATGTATTTGGGGGACAGCCTGGGGAAAACCCTTCTGAATTCCATAAGCAACCATAGATATTTCAAGTACTATTCTCTATTATGGATGTCTGACCCAGGAAGTTATTCTGAGGCTGATAATGCTGCTAATTCACATCTTCATGCTCCTTTTTTTTTTTTTTCACTCCACTTAGGGGAAAAAATCGAAGGGGAAAATTAACATCCTAGGCCAAACATTGATGTACGCCAAGCATGCAAAACTCCCCATCCGAAGAGCAGCAATATTGTTTGTAGGTACAAAGAAACTTTAATTTTTACGGTCAGTTGTATCCTGCACTCTCCCAAATTGTGTTGAGAATCCCTCTTCTTTATGAAGGTGACCTTGAAAATCACTGCTAGAGAAAGGAGCCACGTTGCTTAAATATAACTAGCGGGCACTTGGAGACCCCGTTTCTGGAAATCTGCCTGATTGTCAGACGTCCAACTCTGCCAGGTGCTTAGACTTTCCAGTAAGGAAAGCCAGATGATGGACTCGCTGACTTTATCCCACCTCTAGGGGCCTTACCGAAGTACATGGATCACAGTGAGCTCAAGAAGAAGGGGACGGGCTGGATGGAGGAAGGTAAGTGATAAAAGCCCTTGGCTTTGGCGTGGACCCAAATCTTGGGAGATAGCAGAGGCAGTGAGCGTTTCCTTGTTCCTTAGATCTGAGAGAGATGCTGCAGGACCCCGAGCCCTCTGTGCGCATCCTAGCCTCCCAGGCACTGGCCCGAGTGCAGATGGTGACGTCAGCCCCGGTACCCAGGCAGACACTTTGCAGGCTGAGGAAGCTCCTGGGCTGTCTTTCCACCTAGAAATACAAGGGGCACCGCATCAGGTAAAAATCAATCCTTTCAGAACCCACAGAAGCAAAAGACTTCAACCAATATCAGCATTCAGCTTTTTCCATTCCTTCGTTTCCTCAGAGCAGCGGTTCTCAGCCTGTGGGTCCTGTGGGTCGTGACCCTTTGGGGGTGGAATGGCCCTTTTACAACGATCGCCCGTTTCATCACAGTAGCAAAATGACAGTGATGAAGTAGAAACGAACGTAATTTTAGAGCTGGGGGGTTCACCACCACATGAGGAACTGTATGAAAGGGTCAAGGCATGAGGAAGGTGGAGAACCGCTGCCTCAGAGCATTGTTTTTTGTTAGCTGTCAAAACCTTGAAGGAACTACCCCCAAATTATTCCCTGAGGAAATCTCTGAACCTTACAGCAAAACTATCCCCCGGAATCACCTATAAATCAAACGATTCGTAAACAGTGCCGGCCCTTGCACACTGTATTCTTTTCGTGAACTTCCCATAGAGGATCAATTTGTCACCCGGGTTCCATGGGAAACCTGTGGGGCAGTGAGCTTGTGCTAATGATGGTGAAGTAATTTGGAAAAGGATTTCAAGAAAGATGGCACGTCCTAAATCATGTGAACAACAGCACTGAGCTGTATGTGTAGAAATTGTTGAAATGGCGTGTGCTTTGTGGTGCAACCCCAGCCATCAGAAACCTTTAGCGAGTGAAAGAAGGCTAGGAGAGGGCAGCTCTTGGCTTCCATTCGCAGAAGGAGTGAAAAGCTATGGAGTTTTTGAGGCATGGAAGAACACCCATTCAGTTCCAATTCTGATCAGCAGATTCAGAAAGGACCCAATAAATACGAACGTTGCAATGTCAATATTGCTATTCTTTTGTCCAGGCCCAGTCTACGGAATTGTCAGTAATCCTGAGAACAAAAGAACCCATTCTTATACTTTCATAATACATTTGTATAAGATGAATACTCTGAGACGCTGCAGGTTGAAGGGTTGTAAGCTGACAACAAAAAGCCCTGCTGAACTGACTAGGAATGACCGTCATTGGTCCAGGTCTCAGAGTCTTGCTTGGTCAAGGAACATAAACAGAGATGGAGAGCTGAACGATCTAGGACAGTAAAGAGACTTCTCGGAGGTGATACGGGACAAGAGAAAGGGGTCAGGATGGGTGGGGGGCAGTGATGATAAAAAATACCGCATACACCTGAGTATAAGGCGACTCTATTATCAGCCAAGGCACCTAATTTTACCACAAAAACGGCATAAATAATGTGCTGAAAACTTATTCACAGGATATATGGTATGTTCAGGTACGTTGTTTGTATCGTAAATAATATGAATCACCACCTCACCCTCTACCTTTCATCCCTGTTCTTCTGCCAAGACATCTTTGGGAACACGTTTTTCAATGATTCATCTTGGAGTTATGCTTGTTTTGAGAGGGATGTGACGGTGTGCCAAGTGTGACTTCAAGGGGACCTCTGCCCAAGGGAGGTCTGTCATATCTGTGGCTGGCATTTTGGAGTCTTGTGCTAAAATGCAGGCCCCAGGTGTCTGATAGATGAACTTCTCCTCCTGGAGTAGAGCCCAGTGAACACCTGACTGTGGTCTCCCGAGGCTGACCATCAAGGCAAGGAGCACATCTGAGCTACTACTTATATTTCTTGCTATACTTTCCTTGATTTCATTACATGCAACTAACTCCACTCTTTACTACCCATTTTGTGGATTACAAGCCAAACACTGACCCAAGTGCATTATTTAATTAATGCTTTTAGCCCTCAGAGGCACTTTATGTAGGGATATAATGATCTCCATCTTTCAGATGAGGACACCAAGGCACAGAGCATAAAGTGGCTTTCTCAGGGTCACACAACTAGTAAATGGCAAGTCAGGATTCAGACCTAAGTAGTCTGGCTGCAGAGCCAGCCTTATGGCTGGTCTGCTCCATCCTCGCCAATCCACCCCCTCTAATGTGAATAAGCACACATCCACTTTATAATTACTCTCACCTGCTAAACTGCCCAAACTCATGCAATGAAGCTACTATTGCAGAGTGACATTTAATCTCATATAATTTATCAAATACAAAACTTGAGCATTTCTGACTAACAGGTAGTGTGCATTTGTTTTATATTTTAATAAAAGAGAAGACGCATTCTACATTTAGAGATAGAATGGAATTAAAATGCAGTGGTGGTTAATCTTAGTCTTTTTCTTTGAGGTCTTGGTTTGTTCTCATGCTTATCTCTGATCACAATAATAGGCCTCTAGTGACTAGAAGATGCTTTGATGACTAGAATATGTTTCAAAAAAATTTTAATTTCAAAATAAATAAGGGAATGGATCTATTTATGTTTTTCTAATTCCAAAAACTTCTAGGAGTTAATGCAAAGATTCTGGACTCCGTTTTATTTTATTTATTTTTTAAAATATGGAACGCTTCACAAATTTGCGTGTCATCCTTGCGCAGGGGCCATGCTAATCGTCTCTGTCTCGTTCCAATTTTAGTCTATGTGCCGCTGAAGCGAGCACCCGGACTCCGTTGTAAATCTCCAGCACCATACAAGTTGAATGGCTCCTTTCTCTTTGCTTGTCTTTGAAAGCCTGAATTTTTACTGAGAAATGCCGACAGGAAGCAGCCAGTGCGACAGTACTATTCTATTTGTGCATCGCTGTGTTAAAATGCACAGAGCGCAGCATCTATTGAGAGGACTGCTCCTGACTGAACTCCGCTACAGTGCGGGAGGGGCTGCAGAAGGACTCAACAGTGATTATGTTTTTAACTCTACTCATTCCAGGCACCGCCACTATTTTTATACATGGCTCTTCTTAAAGATAGGTTATGTTTTTGTGGAATTTTTAAAACAAAACAAAAATTTGGGGACATTTAAATTTGTTAGTTGTTGAAAAAATTTTTAAAAGTTCAATGAAATTGAACTTTTTTTGTTTATTTTTATCGTATATCATTAAAATGTATTGTTCTTGATATATTACTGGCCAATTTGTGTCTTTTAGATTTTCTCTCTTTTTTTTACCCTGAGTATTGTTTATACTGGAAGATATTTCCCAATTAGCCCAAAGAGTTTCTTCAGTCTCTATTCTTGCTGTGCTTCATTGTATTTATCATATTCAAAGGCATTTATCATATAAATGGGCATTTAGACATTAGCCATAATGCCCAGACATTAGTATTTACAAACAATACCCTAGTAAGTAGGGATATGTGCATTTTACACGCCACCAAGTATGTCTTTAGATAAAATCCTTACAATGGAATTACTAGGCTAACGGATGTGAAGTATATAATTTCAATGAAAAAAATCACCTGACTTCAGTGATGGTAGTGACGTCTGCGCTTTCTCCTCGACTCTCTTCCAGCACAATGTGAAATTCACTCGCTCTACAAGTATTCACTGGGCCTCTACCTTGGGCCAGGCACTACACTAGATAATTGGGGAATGTGAGTGAATAAAGCCAACAAATTCCCTACTTTGGTGGGGTCAGTCTTGTAGGAGGGGCCTGGCAATAAACCTACAAAATCAAATGGTATGTTAGAAGCCGAAATGTGCTCTAAGAAAAAGATCAAGGTAGAAGAATCAAGCGTGTAGAGATTGTGGGGTAGCATTTTAAAGAGGAGGATGACTGCGATACTTGAGCAAAACCTTGAAGCGAGGGAGTCAGCTATGCCGAGACATGGGAAAGCCATTTGGCATAGCGGGAGTGGGTTCACTTCTAAGTCTGAAGAGTGCTCCAGGCTATGGGGGCTCCACTAGTCTACAGCAGATCAGTAAGTCTGATCTTTTTATGAATTTGAACTTGGTTCTATATTTTTTCCACTCTGCCCTCCAGTGCAGAGCAGTCAGTAATGGTCAGCAGGCACCGTTTAGTTCTCCTGGTCTCACTGCAGTGGACGCTGTGCTTCGTGTGGTCCATGAGTCCTGGGACTAATTGTTTCCTTAAGTCCTTCATTTTCTTCCCTTCGTGGATAGAGAGACCCACGGCAGCTTCTTAGATGGTCACTCGAAAGCCTCTAAGACCATCGTTGCTAGTCAGCAAAGTAGGATGTGGAGCATCGTCTTTCTCGTCTGTTAAGCCAACTACCTAGATGTCCCCAAGCCTGCGGTCCTAAGAGAGAAATTCTTTTGAATGTTAAATTATGCTTTTCAGCTTCTCATTTACTTATCCAAAAAAAAAAAAAAAAGGACTGAATTGTCCTTGTTAGTAGGGCTGGCACTGATGGTCCAGCTGCGTGTAACATAGCACCTGGCCATTCCATACGTGCCCTCCGGTGCTTCTTGCTCACAGACCCTCTCCAGCCCCATGCCCACCTTCATGTAGGCACCAAAAGCCTTCTATGCTATTCAACAGCCACATCGCCCCCTTGATTCAAACTTGCCCATCAGGAAGATACCTGGTGCTCTCCCAACCGCAGCCACCAGTCTCCACCCCGAGGGTCTATTTGCCCGTGCCTCCTTTGCGTCAGGGCTGCTCTTCCCATCCTTGTGCCCCGCTGAGGCCTTGCCCACACTGCGAGCAAGGAGGGCACTGGGGAGTTGATTGCCCTTTCTTCCAGAGGGCAGGAAGGATAGTCTCTTCCATAACACCTCCAAAACAACCAGCTGAAGATGCCGTGTTGTCAGGGCTCGTAGGCGTGGCCAAAGAAGATTGATGTACCCATTGTTGACGGCCCCACGGAGATCATCCATCATGAGCCCAGGGTAATGGTTTTCATCTCAGGTAAGCCTATTTCTTCCCTTTTGGATACAGGGGCTACTTATTCAACACTATCTGAACAGTCAGGACAGACTACTTTAGTTATAAGGTGACCAGATTTTAACATTGGTAAAGCGGGACACCATTGATAAAACTCATATCCTGGAGAAATAGCCACATGGCAGCTGAAAACTGTATGCCCTAGCTCATTGTGAATTCTTTCCCCCCAAATCTGGAGTTTTTTAAAAATGCTGCGGGATGCGGGAAAAATTGTTAAAAATCAGGACTGTCCCGCTGGTCACCTTACTTTAGTACCCACCACTATTGTAGGAGTCTCAGGTATAGTCTCACAACTCCTCATTACACAGCCACCTCTTATGTAGCCTTTATAATGTACACTTTTCACACCAGTTTCTAGTCATCCCCAAATGCCTGTCCCCCTCTGGGGCAGAGATATTCTTGTTACATTCAAAACAGTAGTAGCTTTCCATTTAACAAGGGCTTCCCAAGCTTCAAATTAGTTGCTTCTCTTACAAGCCACACCAGACATTCCTCCTGCCTTCATCTCCTCCCCAAATAACTCTAGTGTCCTGATACCCCCTACTAACCCCCATTCGCTTCCTTTCCCACCTGCTCTAGGTAACCATGCATTTGGGATGCCACCCAACCTTCCATTGCTTTGCACCATCAATCTGTTTACATCCTATTAAAAGACCCTTCAAAACTTCCTAATGTTCCTCAATACCCTATAGCTCTTCAACACCTGAAGGCCCTTAAACCCATAATCATAAAACTCCTGAACGCAGGTCTGTTACGGCCCACCCACTCTCCCTACAACACACCCATCAAACCCTACGACAGATACAGACTGCTGCCTTGCCTATCCACCCTATGATTCCCAACCCTTATACTCTGCTCCCCACTACCCCGCCCAATATTCCTCATTACACAGTTTCAGATGTCAAGGATGCCTTCTTTACTATCCCTCTCAGTGAGAGGGCTCACGACCTTTCACCCTCACCTGGACGATCCCGGCCACACACACACAGAGGAGGAGAAGGAAATCATCTACTTAGCCCTGATGACACAAATTCAATCTCCACCTAAGAGATGGCAGCCCAGCAATAAGAAACTCCACTGTAAAGAAGAAGGTGCCAGGTCCTCACCAACTACCTACCACCCCCGCCCCCCTCCAGCTGGGTCCAGGTGAAACTGGTGAAGCACAGAACACAGGGGACACCAGCGAGTACTAGAAGACTGATAACCCCTGAGAGTGTTTCTAACAAGACTGCAGTTCTACCCGTCACCACTGAGGTCGTTGCTAACCATGCTGATCAGGCTTGCGATCCCGTCCACCCCTGCTGGAAACTGTCGAGTGGACTCACACTGGCCCCATCATCGTTGTAAAGGATTCTAAGTGGACCCCAGGGCCTTGGGGAAATGGGATAGCCAGGCACCCCGAGGAAGAAGGCAATTTTACCTTAGGCTTTGAGGTGTTACCTTTGTGCATGGGTGCCAGCCTGAGCTTTTCAACCGTTAAACCACATGACTGGAAAATACCCCTGGCCACCGGAACCAACATTCTGTTACTCACGCCATTGATTACAGCCCAGGGTAACCTTACGGGCCAGTGTAGAAGTTTCTCTCTGTTTTTTGTTTTAGTGTAGAACTTCTTGACAAGGTTTCCCAGGCAGAAACACTTCTGGGAGCAGATTGCTGGGCCTTTTCTCACGGAGAAGCCCTTGGTGGAGTGTAGCCGAGTGCTGAAGCATTGGACCACGGGGGCTCCTTCCCCTGTTGTTGCTAGATGCTGTTCCAAGTCAGTGCCAACTCATGGTGGCTGGGATGGTCAGTTTTTGCCAACTGTGCTGGGCCAGGAGGGGTAGTGCTTATACATGGACTGCTGACTGCGAGATTAGTACTTTGAATCCATCAGCCTCTCCCTGAAAGATGAGGCTTTTTATTTCCATAAATAATCTCAATCTCGAGAACCCACAGGGGCAATTCGATCCTGTCCTATAGAGTGATCATGAGTCAGAATTGACTCAATGGCAGTGAGTTTGATTTTTGGTAATTCCCCCCTCCCCCCAGTGACTTGACAATATATTCACAGGTAATCAATTATAGGCCTCCATATGGGATAAGGTCAGGGTGGAATGTTACACCTTTACTAAGGTCATGGCCCTGATGCAATTAAATGTCCTTGAGGGTGTGGCTTACTTCCTAGATACGTGGATGATGTAGAAAGGCTTGCTTGCTTTTTTGCTGGGTCTAGATTCTTCATCTGGCTTGTCAACCTCTTATGTTTTGGACTTGAACCAACAGCCCGCCCTATTGCCTGCTGATATTGGTAGTTCTCAGAGGTCTCTCATCTGAGCTGCCATCTGTAGATTCACCTCTCCAGTCATCAGCCTGGTCTGCTGGCCTTGGATTCAGTCACCTCTTCAGTCAACAGCATGTGGTCTGCCAGACAATCTTGGGTTTATCAGCCCCCAAAGCTGTGCAAGTTAGGAGAAGCCTGCAGCGTAACACTGACCCACTGACCCGGAACATGGCTGTACTTCTGCAACTGTGTGAGTCATTTTCTTAATGTGAATCTCTCTCTATATGTACACATATAAGTATCATTTGCTTTGCTTCTCCAGAGGACCCAGCTTAAGACATTTGCTACCAAGAAAGCAAAACTAACTTCCTTGACTCAAACTACCCAATAGGACAGAGTGGAAGTACCCCTGGGATCATGATGGAAGGTAAAAAGTACAATGCAGGAAAAGCTCAGGATACAGTTGCTGTCAGGATAGTTTCTTCTCTCCCATGCCCACAGGCATACCTCTCTCCGCCCCTCAGCCTTTCTTCTTGGCCTCTGCCTTGAGTGGGCAATGCTACACAATTCTTTAGGGTTCTCAATAAATGCCAGAAGGGCATGCCACTACACTATAAGCCTCAAGCTATAGGTGCCCAGCGCCAGCGCCTGTGATTAAGTGGCCAGAAGCACTCCATTCCACAAGCACTCGGTTTTACTTGCTTTGTGGCTGGGAAGTTCAATACTGTTTTATGCTCTGGCTTCTAGTTCTGCTGGTGCTGCAGCTGCTGCTCCTCTGGTGTCAACACTGCCTTCTGGTCAAATAGGTTCAATGCACAGGGGGTCGCTGGGTCCGAAAGACACTCCATTACTGGCATAGAGATTCCTCCCTTCCTGCATCGGAGTGGTTCCTTTGATCCCCAGCAGGATGACAATGACAATGAACCCTGTTTGACAGTCACTCACAACTGAATCCTACCACTGTCTTCCCCTACCCTCTTACCCAGACCCCTCCCAGGAAAGAGCCCTTTTGAAACTGACCAGGAGTCACATTAAACAATTTACTGCCCTACACGTTTCTCTCTGGTTTATCTAGCATTTTCACTCTCATACATGAAGGATTAACTTCCCCCTTTTAATTAATTTTTACTTTGAGCACATCCATAAAAACTTGTAAATTAACCAATTCATGCCTTTATTTCCCCTCCCCCCCTCTTTAAACACCAAATTCTAAATTGCCCATTCCTGTCAACCCAGCACTGTAAGGAGGAGGTAAGTGTGCTTCTTGATCTGAAGGAATTTCATTCTGATTAGCACTTTGGCCACATGCTTCCATAAGCAAAGGTTGTCCACGGGAAGCCACCACCTTCCAGCTATCCACACCAGCTCCCAGAATCAAATCTCTTTCTCTCTGCAACTGCTCAGGTTCTGGTCAGCTCAGCCCCAGTCATCCAAGCTAGTTCAAAGGCGGGTACCAACAACAAGCTTGTGATCCCACACATACCTTATCTCTCTGCATTCAGGCTAGCTGGCCCCCTCTCACTCTCAGCTCTAGTGTCCATGGGCTAAGTTATATCCAAAGGCTCAGGAGAACGTTCAACTCCCGGGCTTCAGTCTAGTCAGTCCTTCCCTCTTTCTGTCTCCTCTGCGAATCAGGTCAACATGTACTTTTGGAACATGTTTAAACTCAGCCCATCTCTTCTTTGCTGCATCTCCCCAATCTCCACAAGCGGATCCATGTGGTCACCACAAACATACCAGACTCACTGCCTCTCTTTAACTTCCAGTCCTACAAGGTGTGTGTGTGGTGTGTGTGGGGTGGGGGTTCACTATTGGGCACATACTTCTCATGCTTTGCTACATCCAAAAACTACTTGCTAAAATTTTTTTTAAACCAAACAGTATTTTGCTTATTTTTTTCCTCCCTGTAGTTCTTCCCTTCAAATGTAAAAAGCCTATTTCCCCAGCAGTTCTGGGTGGAATTCACATTTCTACCACAATTCTTTTTTTTTATGGTTCTTTTCAGTTTATTGCACGAAGGAGTTACACTAGTCCAAGTTAAAAGTGGACTCCAAATGGTTCCATCATACAAACTGTGAGATTTTAAACTGTGACAAGGGACAGGGGAACTTTTTCTACTCATTGCCAGGAAATTCTCACCTCAGCTTCTGTGAGCCAAGAGCACCAGTCCAATTGCTACAAGGGACTGGCCTATGTTCCTTCGCTGGTCACCCTGGAGCTGAATCCCTTCTCCATGTTCTGGACACTCAATCACAGTACCATTGCAGGCAAATGTCTTCTTAAAGGCCTTCCCTAGTTTATTTTTGTCGTCAGCATCAGCAATCCCTTGGATTGGGTCTTCCTGTCGGTGCGGTGTTGAATTCTTATCTGGATACCATCCTCTATTCCGCAGGCAGTAGGTCAAACCCCTTACTGGCATCAGCAAAGAGGTGGAAAGAGTGGAGGTTCTGGATAGCAGGCATACGGTATAATTCCTTTTCCTCAGTGGAAACAGCGTGCGGAAGGTGCCGGCTGGTGAAGGCGGGCAGGGGGGGACAGAAGGGAGGGGGAGGCTGCTGAGTCCTCTGCAGTGGCTCAGTGACTGGGTTAAGCCTCCAATTCTACACAGGCTTCTTGCTTAAACGAAATCCTGTTCCTTCTGTGAAATCC
Organism: Tenrec ecaudatus; assembly: GCF_050624435.1. NCBI lineage: Eukaryota > Metazoa > Chordata > Mammalia > Afrosoricida > Tenrecidae > Tenrec > Tenrec ecaudatus. The sequence continues at coordinate 25,431,960 of NC_134541.1, forward strand.
CTAATTGCTCTTTTAGCACCTCCAGTCAATATGGTCTGCAGGTAGGTTTACAGACACTATGTAATCATGATCACCATACTGATTTTCATCACATATGTTGTAGGCCTATTTTATACTACCAGGTAAGAGAAACCCTAAATAGTTATAGTGTAGTCTGATAAAACACATAACTCTTGACCCTTTGAAAAATATACAACTTTAATCCCCAACCTAGCATTGTATCCACTTATGCACAGGGCCTAGCTACTCTGGCAGGGTGGATCTGGCCGGTCGGTGGGCCTCCCCACCCCTAATCGATCATCCTGCTTAACCAGTCTAGCGTTTGCCCCAGACCATTCCACAAGCAGCTGCCCTCCCTACAGCTGGAGCATATTTCTTACATTCCTTTCAGCTTGTACGACCAGCCCCGAAACAGACTGATTATCACCTGGCTGAGCTAAAACTTTCACTGCCTTGAGGACAATGCCGAGGTTTTTTGTGGTCTATGAGACCCAGTGGCTCCTTCCCCTCATTCACTCAACATTAGGCTCTTGGTAATGTTTCAAGCATAACGTCCTGAGTGCTTCTGGTGTGTCAGGCCCTAATCTAAACACTGGATCCTCTCCAATCAGATTTCAGTAGGAAAAACCAGCCAACAAGGAAGAAAGCTAGTTGCAGATGGTGATCAGGCGCCTCAAGATAATGAAACCAGGTGTTGGGAGTGGTGACTGGAGTCAGCTACTTTAGACAGGGATGGCAGAAGCAAATGTTATTTAAACTTGAATGAAGAGGAGCCAAGCAAGCAAACATCTGGCAAATTGCATTTGGGGCAGCTTCATCAGCCTCGGGGGGAACTTGCAAGGCAAGCACTTGGCATTTTCCAGCGTTCCAATCAAATCCCTGAGGCGGTGGGCACAATGCACTATGGGCCAGGTTGCATAGGGCGTTGTAGGGCGTGGAGAAGAGTTCGGATATTATTTTAAGGATAGGAATTTGCAGTAGGATTTTCATCAAAGGAAGTACATGCTCTGATTTGCCTTTTTAAAAGATCGTTCTGGCTCTTCCTGGACAAGTTTTGGCAGAACAGAAGGAAAAGCCTAGAATGACTGCCTTTATTGGAAAAGTTCCCAAAGTCTAGGGAGCTGAGAAACGGTGTCTCATAATATGCTTGCTTCGCCAGTCCTGATAGCCTAGGCCACATTCAGTCATCCAACAGATTCACTAGAGACATCCGAGGAGAGGCGCTGCCTCCATCTCCTAATTCCAGTGGCTACACTTAGTTGGGAGATGGGGCTTTTTTGGCGCCTTGAACACCAGCACACTCTGGTAGGAAAGAGCCAGCTCCTCGCTAAAATAAAGTCAACTTGCAATTGGCCAAGCAAGCCAAACAAAGGGCGCTGCTCCTGGCTTCGGGGCCGGATGTGAACTACAACTCCCAGCAGCCTCAGCGCGGAGGCCGCAACCCCTCTCCCCCTCCAGCCACCGCAGCTTTGCCCCGCGAACTGGGCTCACCGCTGCCCTTCAGGGCGTAAGTCCAGTTTGACGAGGATTCGCGTTCCGTCGTCTTGTCTGGAGGGTGAACGGACTTTTCTGAGGAGACACGCGGAGGCAGACCACGGGCGGGAGGGTGCCGCTCCGAGGTCGCCCGTTTTCGCGCGCTTTGGCGCGGGGGGTTGTGGGTAGCGCGCCCGCAGGGAGACCGGAGTGAGGGGCCGCGACCGCGCCACCCGCAGGGCCCGAAGGGATGTTCGAGGAGGAGTCCGACGCCGAGGGGGCGGCGGTGGTCGCCTCTGCCGGGGAGGCGCTCCAGGCCCTGTGTCAGGAGCTGAACCTGGACGAAGGGAGCGCGGCCGAAGCCCTGGACGACTTCGCCGCCATCCGGGGCAACTACAGCCTGGAGGTGAGCAGTGCCGCAGGCGGGGCGGCCGACGCCCCTGGACCCCCGACCCGCCGCGGGGTGGTGGGTCCGCGGCCAGGCCCCACCCCTGCCGGGCCCCGCCTCTCGGGGTGGCGGAGGCTCCCCACCCTGAAGGGTCGCTGCCCCGCAGGGCGCCACTAAGTGCCGAGTCTGCGCCGGAGGGGCGGCTGGCAGCCCGCCGGCTCTCGCAGTTCCAGAAGCTGGAAGCGGAAGCCCCGGAAAGGCGCAGCTTCCCCTCGGTCACACGCCCGGGGTCTCCTAGACCCCCGGCTTCCACCCCCGGCCCGCCGCAGGCTAGCAACGTGTCCTCCGGGCCGCGAGGTTGTCTTCGTTGGGTGTCATCGCGTCGGCACCGACACATAGCAGCCCAGTGCGCAAAACCGAAGGAGCTGCGGGGCCCTGCGCCATCATCTGTAGGAACTGGGGTTCCGTGGTAAAGGCTACCCTGGACTGCGGCCCAGAACGGTGCCGTCTCGTTTCTCTCCATGCGGTTCTCTGATCGCCTTCTCGGTCCGGAACCCCCAGAGGTGCAGCTACGGGCCCAAGGGCGGGCTGACCAGGAGCAGAGTCTCTTAGCCATTTAACTTCCACCCTCGGGTTGCGCGTTGTGGCATTGCTTCTGCCATAACTTGCTCAAAGCTAACACGCCAAGCATGCGTGTCTCTTAGCACGCAGTTAGTTCCCTCGTCTGTCCAGTGGGGATCATCTTACCCAACACAGTCGCTGGACGTTCACCTGATGGACAGTCCAGTGGCTGCCCCTGAGTAAAATTAATACCGGTGCTCCGGACCTCTGTTTCCTTTGGGTAGAATATCTTTTTCTTTGTTTTAAGTTTTCATTATTATTGCCTTTTAGTATCGATAACTTTCTAAATCCAATTCTTATTTGTCTCTAGGGGTTAGAAACATAACATACAAACTTAATATTTTTAATACTTAAATAAAAAACCAAACTCGAAGCCAGGGAGTCCAGTCTGACTTACAGGGACTCTGGGACAAATTGCCCCTTTGGCTCTCCAAGATTTACGCCATATCTTTTTCCTGTGGGTCTACTGGTGAAGCAGGTCTAAACCTATTGGTCTCGACATGACCCTTTTACAGGGGTCGCCGTACTCGTAACAGTAGCTAAATGCGAAACAGTAGCTAAATGACAGGAAGTAGCAGTGAAAATAATTTTATGGTTGGGGGGGGGGGGTTTCACCACAACACGAGGAACTGTGTTAAAGGGTCTCAGCATTAGGAAGGTTCAGAATCACTACTGGTGAGTTTGAACTGAGCTTTGTGGTTGACAGCCCAATTCATAACCAGTTCACCAGAGCTCCTGTAACAAAGAAATGCATTCTAAAATATACAAAGCTTTGATGATGAAAAAAAGGTGGATAACTTCATTTTGGCAGTTGAGGTCTAGTTGCATTTATAGAAGGTTTTGGATTATCCAGATTATTCCTGGAAATGGGGTTGGTGTTTCTAGTCAGGAAATTAGCTTGATAAGCCTAAGAGGAAGTTGTCTGGACTGCAGCCACCTTTTTGTCTTCTTATATTTCATAGTGTCATTTCAGTGCCTTGGTTCACAGTCAAGCCACTGCACTTGGAGTTCAACTCTCTTATGCCCTTGGAGTTGAACATTGCCCAACTCTCTGTTCTTTACGACTCTTGACACTGACACTAATTTCATTTTAGACTAGGCCGGAGTCAGCAGTGCTTATCTGTAAGAACATCTAAAATTTTAAAAAACGAACAAATTACGTGATGCAACACTACACATAATACAAATTACTACCAATATGATATAAAAATAAAGTGCAAGCACTCATATTGCAGTTTGTTATAAGTCACAAATTACTGGTATTCCATATTGAATGTACAAATGTCACCTTTATTATAGTGTTATAAGTTGAAATAGCTGCTGAGATGAAGGTCCACGCATAATATGTTAAAGACTGTTTAAGGGCAAATTGGTCCCCAAATTTTTACCTTATAAAAATGACAGTTACATGAAACAGGTATTTTTTTGTGATTGAAAACATTTTTATGTGAGTTTCTCCCTTGCTCGCTCTGTGACCTTTTCTTTCACTGTCCAACTAGTTTTAAAAGATACATAAAACCAAAATGGTGAAAAGAACCCTGAGCCTCCTCAAGACCTCAACTGGTATTTTAAAATCAAGAAAGTTGAAGCAGATCAATTGTAAGAGAACCCCTTTCAATAATACACCTACTCCTCACTTATCAACTATCTTGTTACCCAACCGGTCACCATTCATTACAATAATAAAATAATCTATTTGACGTAATACACTTGCCAGAGACGGCGCATTGAAAATTGAGACTCAGCTGACCCAGGCCATGGCCTTTTTAGTCACCTCATCAACATGTGAAAGCTGGACCATGAATAAGGAAGACTAAGAAGAACTGATGCCTTTGAATTTGGCAAAGACTGCTGGATAGTCTGTCAACTGCCAGAAGGGACAGTTCTTGGAAGTGCAGCCAAAACACTCCTGGGAAGTTAGGTTGGTGAGAGGCTATCTCATATACTTTGGACATGTTCTATATTTGTAGAGGGGCCAGTCCCTGCAGAAGGATATTATGCTTGGGGGAAAAAAATCATCAGTGAAAAAGACACCCTTCAGCGAGATGGATTGACATTGTGGCAGCAATTGTGACGGTGGCACAGGACGAAACGGTGTTTGATTCTGGTTTACATGGAGTTGGAACCAACTAAATGGTACCTAACAACCACAATCAAGCTGTTTAAAGCATTGATGCATATCTGGCAATAAATACCCAGTTCTGATGCTAGAATGATGGTGGCTGTGATAGTGAAGGTGATGTGTCATCTTGACTGGGCCTTGATGAAGTAGATATTCCCTTCCATTTTGTGATCTGATTGTCTTCCATTTGTATCATGCTGATTTCCCCATAATGACCTGGTTTTTGGAAGCTAACCATGTTGATAAATAAGGAGTGAGAACACAGGCCTAAGAATAAAAATACCTAGTACTGTAAGTAACTGAGCTTTGTGACCTTTACATTGACATAGTGACTGCAACAGTGGGTTCAAATATGGCAACGATGGTGAGGATGGTATGGGTTTGGGCAGTGTTTTATTTTGTTGTACATAAAGTTGCTATAAATCATAATGAACTCAACACCTGGCAACAAGCGTCCTTTAGCTACAGAAGGAAAATTAAACCCTGTCATTCTAAGATTTTGTTTGATTTTGTAGTTGTAAGCATATTAACATCCGTTTTGCTGTTTGCCTTCTGTCTGCCAGGGAGAAGTGGTGCATTGGTTGGCATGTTCGTTATATGTTGCATGCCGCAAAAGCATTATTCCCACAGTTGGAAAGGGTGTCATGGAAGGAAACTGTGTATCACTTACTAGGATACTACGCTCCGCTAAATTAAGGTAAAGTGATTTGGCTTTGCAATATTGTTTTTATAACTTCTAAATTTAACATTAGAATTTATTCTGTTTATTTGAAGACAGTTGACCTCATTCAATCCTGACCAAGGTTGTTAACACATTGTTATCCTTTCACAGTTGTTACATTCTTCCTCTGCCTCTCCTTCTCACACATGGGCTTCACCCAGAGAGGTATTTTGGGTTCAATATTTGGAACTATGATATCTTTTTCATCGAATTTAAAAAAAATTGTTAATTTCAAGTTTACAGACAAGGTTGCATAAATAAGAAAAGTACAAAAAACATTACATCGATCCTTTACCCAGATTCACCTAGTACTAGTAATATTTGAGGAGCCCTGGTGGTGTAGGACTGGTTGCACGTTGGGCTGCTAACCCCAAGGTCATCAGTTCAAAACCACCAGCCCACCTGCAAGAGAAAGATGGGACTTTCTACTCCTATAAATAGTTTTAGTCCAGAAACTCACAGAGACAATTTTACCCTGCCCTGTAGGGTCACCATGAGTTAGAATTGACTCAATGGCCATGAGTTTAGTTTGGATATTAATGTTATTAACCCATTAGCTTAATCCTTTGATGTTTCTCTGACATAATATTTTCCCTCAACTATTTCAGAGTATGTAGCTTGTATTTTAGTTCTTCACACTTAATAGTCTAATGTATTTTCTTTCTTTTTAAAAATAATTTTATTGGGGGCTCATATAACTTTTATCACAATCCATACATACATCCTTTGTGTCTAGAACATTTGTACATTTGTTGCCGTCCTCATACTCAAAACATTTGCTTTCTGCTTGAGCCCTTGTAATCAGCTTCTCATTTTTCCCCTCCCTCCCTTCTTATATAAGTGTAGTGCAATTATAAATCTCAGCAGATTTAACTTGATACACTCTTTGATCTAAACTACCATTTCTAGTCCAGTTTAGTAAGTTGACCCAGTAATGTCCTCTGACTTCTCCCCACCCTTTGAGTCCGCTCTCCAGTGTAGGCTTAGGTATTGCATTCATCTGGCTTTAATTAGGATCATTTTCATGGCCTCCCCTGTTTTGTTTTTAAGGCTAGAGTACATATAATAGAATATTTTCTATTTCAGTCATTTTTACATGTATAGGCCAGTTACACTAATAATCAGTACCATGTTGTATATGATGATGAATTTTTCATCATCTCTGTCTTTATCATTGGCATTTTTGAAGTGTGTAATCTACAACCACTTCACACCTCTTTTTCATTTATTGTCCCTAATTTTGGATTTCTCTGAAGTTTCCTCATGACTAGAAGCAGATTACACATTACCAGATAGAAAACTAACTATGTGTCTCTGGGGTGTCAGATCTGGGAGCACATAATATCCATTTTCCTATCCTTGATGATGTTAATTATTATCATCTGGTCAATGTGTTATCCTCATTCTCTGTAGTAAAAATTTTTTTCCCTTGGAACAACTGAGACCAGTCCCTGAAGAAGGACATCATGCTTGGTAAATAGAGGGTCAGCGAAAGAGAGGAAGACTCAATGAGATGAATTGACACACTGGCTACAACAGTGATGTGTTAGGATAGACTAGAGAAACATTCATGGAGACACTCGTAGTTGTATAAGAAAGAGGTTTATATATAAGAGGAATTGAATACTGAGAAAACATCTCAGTCCAGTTCAGATCAAGTCCCTAAGTCTGATATCAGCCAATATGTCCTATATCAATCTATAAAGTCCTCTTCAAACTCACGAAACACATGCAATTACTCTGAATGCAGAACGATCGCAGGCCAAAGGGTAGACAGTCTTTGGATCCAGTGACGTTGTAAGCATCTCAGCGCTGGCAGGGTCTCCACGTGGCTTCTCCAGCTCCCAGGGCACGGGGTCGATCAGTGTAGTGCCATGTGTCTTGTCAGTAGAGTGTCTCTCAGGAAGTGAGCCGAGAGTCTTGGCCCAGAGTCTCCAAGGGAGTAAGGAGAGAGAGAAAGTGTCTCCTGTTTCCAAGGAGGAAAAACAGAAGTTCCCATAATTCTCAGGAGAAGGCCTTGCCCACACAGCAGCCACATTGGTTACATCTTGATGGACAGGCTAGACTCCACCCCTTCACTCTTTCCCTCAAATTGACAAACGATTACATGACTACCACAAAACGGGCTCAAGTGTAGAAGCGATTGTAAGATGGCATAGGACCAGGTAGGGTTGCTATGAGTTGCAGCCAACTTGATAGCGCCTAACAAGTTTTCTGAACCACTGGTCTAGATTCAGAAATCTCAAGTAGGTGCATATCTATTATCCCAGCTCATAGTCTTTCTTACAATTTTCAGTGAAACTGGAACCAACTGGAAGGCACCTAAGCAACAACTCCCTTGTAGTTCAGTTTTGGTGGTGGAACCTCAGGTTGGAACAAAGGCAGACACTTGACATTTTCTGCTACCTTGTAATGGTATTTTGTGGATAACTTCACAAGCCCAGCAATTGGGAGACTAATATGTTTTTCTTAAATTTAAATTGGAAACCCACTGATCTGTTAGCAAGTGTTTATAATTTGTATGCAGCAAATTGCCCAGGCGCTGTAGGAAGTAGAAGTAGGTAGCAGCTCTCACTCTCCTAGGAGTACTCTTTATAGAATGAGCACTAATCAAAATTTGTGTCCCCAAGGTGATCATTGGGCCACAAATTATTTTGCAGCGTTTTTGAGTGAGGTTTAAGTAATGCCATGCTTTTAAGTAAATTTTTTTTTGCTTTTAAGTAAATATTTTTAGCCATGAATAGAATGTTTTATTTTTATTGAATCCCTGTTCAGTCCATTAAATACACTGATTTTCTGGTTTTTGCTTTCTTTCTGTTTTTTGTTTTTAGTTTAATTCAGTTTTTTAGTAAAATGAAGAAATGGATGGACATGTCAAACCTGCCACAGGAATTTCGTGATCGTATGAAAAGGCTAGAAAGAAATTTTGAGGTATCTACAGTAATTTTCAAAAAATTTGAACCCATTTTTTTAGATATTTTTCAAAATCCATATGAAGAACTACCAAAGTTACCACGAAGCAGGAAGCAGAGGTGAGACCCTTAATCCTTATGTGGTTTTATATAGATTATCATACAGACTTAATTAAGAGTTTGCTTTTGGAAGAGTCTGTACCACAAATATCCTCTGAGATGTGTATGTAACACACAAACACACACATCCATACCCATTTACAGTTATCCATATCTGAAAGCTGCAGGTTATACCTAATTTTCTATGTTACGATTTTATGCAGATTTGGAAAGGCTCATTCCACTCCTTGTTGAGCTATATTTTGCCTCTAATGAATGGAGTTTCATGTGCAGTTTGATTTTACTGATTGTTAGAGTTGTTGTCTCAGTTTAAATTAAACACCTGAAATTATATTTAGCAAGTTAGTCACTTTCCCCCCTCCTTTTTAGGAAGATTCCTTGCAGCGCTAAAGATCTCTTTAATTTCTGCTGGACGCTCTTCGTTTACACCAAGGGTAAGCTGACGTTCACTGGTTTCACTTTTCTTCTGGGGAAGCGATGTGCGTGACTTCTGGGTTTTATATTGCCTTGTGTTTGTTCTTAAAAGGAAACTTCCGTATGATTGGGGATGATTTAGTAAACTCCTACCACTTACTTCTGTGCTGCTTGGATCTGATTGTTGCCAATGCCATTATTTGCCCCAATAGACGAGACTTGCTAAATCCATCATTTAAAGGTGAGATCCTATTTATTCTTGAAAATGGATGCTCAGCTTATAGGAAAAGAGTATTCAAAGTGGATCATGCTCTCCCCCTCCCTCATGCATCTCTTCCTACCCTGTGAAACTAGGTTTGCCACCTGATTTCCATGCCGCTGACTTCAGGGCTCCTGAGGAGCCGCCCTGCATCATTGCCCAACTGTGTGAACTGCACGATGGACTTCAAGTCGAAGCAAAAGGAATAAAGGAGCACTACTTTAAGCCATACATCGCAAAACTCTTTGATAGGAAGGTACTGTCCTTGTAATTGAATGGCTAAGATGTTTAGAGGTCAGCAGCAGCCTGTACAGGAAAAAAGAAATGAAACAATGTTTTAAGCAAGCTTATCAGCGTTACCGTACTCAAGGATGCACATTTATCCTGTGATCGTGTATGATGTGATTACCTAAGTGCACCTTGACCTCACTAAAACCCACTGAAGAACACGACAGCCATGTATACTATCAGGTAGATGTGCTGCCAAGGCACCTGCAAGGTACTCAAAAAGAATTACGAAGAAGAGGTTATCAGAGTCAGCCGTTGAAGAGAAGTCAGTAAGTTTAATGGAACTACTGACAAATCGAATAATTGTTGACTCTTTACTATAAGTAGGATGACATGTGATAATTGTACCTTTAATTCCATAGAACATTCACTGTAGTTTGTAAGCTACCTGCAGGGTACCTGTGTCCTGGATTTTTTTTTCTCTTCTCAGTAACTTAGCTGCTTCTATGTTTATGAATTGGCATGCTCATTTTGGGCCTTGAGTTTGTATTTCCCCAATGAGCTGTTTAATCCAGTGAGGCCTTAAGTTTTCTCTTGGTAAAACAAGGGACTTTGATTTAGCCATCACTGTGCGCAGGTGGTGGTATTGAGTCAACATTGGACTGTTAACCTCAAGGTCAGTGGTTCAAACTCACCAGCTTCTCTGTGGGAAAAGAGGAGGCTGTCCGCTCCAGTTATGATGTACAGATTTGGAAAACTGACAGGCGTTTTGTGAGTCAGCATTGACCCAATGGCAGTCGATTTGGGTGGTTGTTTTTCTGGGGCTTTTTTTTTTGTGGTTCCCCCTTTGTAAGAATGTTAGGAGATTTTCTTTTAAGCTTGAATTTCCCCAGCTGGCTTCTTCTTGTATATAAACTTTTCTATTTTGTTCCATCTTGCCTCAAATAAATAAACCCTTGTTCCTTATCTGTATGGTGAACATATCCAGCAAAATAAACTTTGAAGGAACCCAGGAATTAAGTTTGTGAGCCTCTCCAGAGATTGTATAATAATGGCCCCTGGTGTGATTACAGTACGTCCCAATTTACCAGGCTTCATATCTGGTTTTACCTGTTATCTTGGCATAATTATTAATGGTACCTCCTTTCATGCTCCAACGTATTCTGGTTTGGACAGTGGCCCACCTGCCCACAGTTCATAGATGTTTCATTTGGCCTACTTAGGATATATTTCTTTTATTATAAACATTTAAATTTCAAGATCTATTACTTGAAAATATATATTTTAAAACATTTTATTAGGGGCTTATACAACTCTTATCACAATCCACACATATGCATACATCAATTGTATAAAGCACATCTGTACATTCCCTGCCCTACTTGAAAATATTTTTAAAATAAGATGGCAATACTAGGAATTTCTACATGGCTAACTGTTGGCAAGCTAAATTATGGTCACCTCTCTTAGGATGAGAAGGGCACTTACTGCCGTCTTTGTTTATGTATGTTGACTTCTAGTCCTTGAATACATTTGAATGTACAGTTCATGCTGCATAGTAATTTTGGTATACTATGGTATACAGCAATTACTGACAGAATGTAGTTTTCCTCTCTTACCAAAGAAAAACTCACTGCCATTGAGTCTATTCCAAGTCATAGCAACCCTCAGATAGAACTGCACTGTGGGTTTCCGTTACAGGAGTAAAAAGCTACATCTTTCTCTCTGGGGGCAGCTGGTGGTTTCCAGTTGCTAACCTTTCCATTAGTAACTCCTTCTGCCACCAGGGTCATTCAAGAATGTTCGTGTCCCTCCCTCAGAATGACTTTAGGAATTTGTTCAAAAGTGCAGTCTCCGCTCAGGCCTACAGACTCAGTCATTGGTTGTGTAGTCCACTATTCTGCCTTTTTAACAAGTTCCCTAAGTGATTCTTGTGTCACTGAAATTTAGAAACCACTGCTACAGACTAAGCTCAGTTTTCAAAATTTGACTTTATATCCCTTTTTAAAACTATTTGTATGCTAAGTAGACTTTACTAGTCCGAAAGAACTGTTTAATAATTCTTGTGTGTATGTTTATGCAGGTGTGACTTTAGGACTACCAACTTAGATAAGTCTTATGTTTTTCTTCATTTTAATGTACTTACATGATGTCCTAAAATGGTTTTTTCTTCCCAGATTTTAAAAGGAGAATGCCTCCTGGACCTTTCCAGTTTTACTGATAATAGGTAAGTTTCTAGTACTAATGGCATCCAGCACATTGTAGGCAGTATTAATAATGAATTGTTACATTTGTTAAGTGAAACATTGTATCAGGATAAATCCTCCAAATTCACATTTCCCCCTGCATTAGTGGCATATTGAGTAAATGTTCTAACTCTTTTTTGACTTAAAGTATACTTAAAGTAACTGCTTGGCTGAGAAACTCAGCTGGTGTTTTGCTTTCATTAATCAAATGTTGGTCAGTCTGGATTGCACCTCACTGTTGGCCTGCTGCGTAAGTGTCGGACTGCCAGCCGCAGGGCCGACAGTCACAGCTATCAGTGGTTCTGAGGAAGAGAGACATGGCTGTCTGCTTCTGCAGACCTCTGCAGTCGTATATAAGGTTGCTTTGAAATGGAATCACTTTGACGGAGTAGAATCAGTGTGATAGAGTGGATTATTTCCTCAATAGTCTTGTTAAAATTTTCTTTTCCATAACTAGCTTTAACTAGCTTTCATTTACACGTTTCTGTATATGCTTAAAAATTTTTGTATGAATATTTTAAATGTCCAATGATCAAATAGGAGCTTGTGATATTAGCAGAGACAGAATTAATATTACAGGAAAGGACTAATCAGTTTTCTCAGGCAGTGGATCCTAAGTCTGCCTATAAGTCAAGATAAATCCATTGTGTAACTTACTTTTATCCTAAAAGCTTAACATTACTATCTTTGCAGCAAATCAGTGAACAAGGAATATGAAGAATATGTTCTAACTGTTGGTGATTTTGATGAGAGAGTCTTTTTGGGAGCTGATGCTGAAGAAGAAATTGGCACTCCTCGAAAGTTCGCCAGTGACACCCCAGTGGGGAAGTTGACAGCTCGGGCCAATGTGGAATGTAACCTACAGCACCATTTTGAAAAAGTAATCTAATTTCGCCTGACCTCAGGCTTGACTGATCTTTCTCTGTGTGGTTCTACTAACAACAGAGGCATCTTTCAGGTTAAATCTTAAGTTTCTTTACTAATTCACATTTACCATTGCAGTCTTAAAAGGCAATTAAATATATATATGACAATATTTTCCCTGATTTTTTTTGTTGTCTTCGTTCTGTTGCATTTCCACAGTTTTCTTGAGTTTTTCAATTGAGTTTGTGTCTTTTGACATAAAGAATTGCTATTTTCTTACCATTCTTTCTTTTAACCAACTTAGCATCTGATCTGTTACTTTAGCAGTTAGTTTGCTTTTCTACCTATGATACTATGTAGTCTCCCCTAAGCTCAGCTGGCCTACTCTGAACGTAATTTTTAATGAGCAAAGCTGAGTTCAGAATTCACTTGTTAATTGAGTTGGAAGATGAAGTCTAATGGAAAATTCACAGGTTTAGAAAGTAGAAAAACCTAAAGTTTTAATCCAGACTCAGCCATTAGCTTTGCCAATTTAAACAGGCTTTCTTAACTTATCTTTATCTTTCCTCACATGGAAAACAAAAATATGTGTGCCTTATCTTTCAAAGGACTTGTTGGTGAGGGTGAGATTATAGGTAGAAAGTGCTTTGGGAAAGTGTTCATTCAAACGTAAGGCTGTTAACGGCACAATGCTACTAAAATCTGAGTAACCAGAAGAGAGGTGAAAGTAACCTATCACTGAACATCAATTAAAAAGATGGTATCTATCCTGAGTTAAACACACAACGAATGGGAAGGAAGTTTTTAATCTCACAGTTTTTCCTTTTCTGACAGAAAAGAACATTTGCACCTTCTACACCACTAACAGGACGGCGGTACTTACGGGAGAAAGAAGCAGTCATTACCCCTGTTGCTTCAGCCACCCAGAGTGTGAGCAGGTTGCAGGGTATTGTGGCTGGACTGAAAAATGCGCCAAGTCAACAACTTATAAATATTTTTGAGTAAGAACAGTAGTGTATATATTTCTGGCTGTCTGTCTTAGATTCTGTATTCCATTCTATTCTCAGTATTTTCAAAAGTGTTAAGATGTTGAATCTGTCTAGCACGTTTTACTATAACATTTCAATCATAAACTCTATTGACCTAAAACAAGCCAGGAGTACCTATTAAATGTGTATATAAATGTTAAACATTTATAGGATTTCACAGACTTAATAGACTCACAAGGTTAAGAGTATATCCTAAAGGTGTTTGTTTTGGGTTGACTATAGAAACAAGTTCAGAGACTCGTGTTTAAGAGAGAGCTTTATGTCAAAGGGCAATCGTCTATTGAGAAAACATCCCAGTCCAGATCAAATCCATACATCTGATAATAGCCCATATATATGTTCGATACTCGTCCATAAATTCCTCTTCAGACTCACACAGCCACATGCAATGATGCCAAATGCAGGAAGATCACAGGCTGGTGGGTGAGAAGTCTTGTGGATCCAATGGTGGTGGAAGTATCTCAGTGCTGGCGTGGGTCTCTGATGATCTCTTCTAACTCTCTGAATGTGGCTCCTCACTCAACAGGAAGGTGAAGCAGAGAAAGAGACTCTTGCAGTGCTCAGCAAGTCTCTGTCTGGCTTGTCAACAGGAAGATGAGGACAGAGAGGGGAAGTTCCCAGAATCCTCTTGAGAAGGCCCTTCCCACAAGGAGGCATACTCAGGCTGTGACCTGATTTACAGGCTAGACTCCACCCCTTCCCTCTTAAAATCCTCAAGTTGACGTGAGATTATGTGACTACCATGTAATCTAGTGCAGACACTCTACTCTTGTAACTATCTTTGAATTAGGCATTAATGTTTTTCTTTTTTGCCTATCCTTTAAATGGGTTCATCTTGAACATCCATCAAATGGAGGACTGTTTACATCTTGATGAACCATGAAATGCAATTTTATACAATCGTTTCCCAACAAGGATACAAGTTTCCTGAGAAATGCGGTAGAATGATGCCAGAACATAGAACACATTTTCTAATGCCCAAAGAAATAAAATTGAGCCCTGGTAGCACAGTGGTTAAAGCACTGGAGTGCTAACCAAAAGGTCTATAGTCTGAACATACCAGCCTTTTTCAGGGTTAGAAAGATGTGGCAGTCTGCTTCCATAAAGATTTACAGCCATGGAAACCTAAAAAGGGGCAGTTTCTATCTTAGAGGGGCACTACGAATTGGAATTGACTTGATAACAATGGTATGGTTTTGATTGGAATGAGATAAGAGAATAGGAAAAACCAACAAAATATATGTCAGCAGTAACCAATTGAGTAAAGGAATATGCTATCATTCCATAAATTTCCAAAGGGGCAGTCAAGATAGAAAGTAATTGATTTTGGTCTGCTCGTCTCCAAAAAGCAGGCCCGAGGAAAGAAGAAGGGGATGTTAATAGAAACTTAGGAATCCTCATTAATACCACACAGAGAAATAGATAGGTGGGATGACTAGGCAGGTAGATAGAAATTCATAGAAATCCCAAGTGAAAGCTATGTTTTAACCCCAGGATTACAACAAAATTATGAGAAAGTGCCAAGGTCTGCCATTTCCTGAAGTTACATGCTAATTTGGGGTCGGATCTTTACAAAACCAGATGGTTTCCTTGACTAGGTTTAGTAAGCCCTGGAATAGGGGATATTTAACCAAATCTCATAAAGGAAAGCAAAACCCTTGGCCTCCAACAGGCAAAACATAGTACCTCCAGAGCTCACCTACTCCACAAACATTCAGGGTCCATGAAGATGGCCCAGTCAGCCCTGCCCTCAAACATAGCTCAGAGAGTAAAGCAGGCTGTACTTACACCAGCACCCTGCCAGCATTTGAAGGATGCGTTTGCATTTACCGTTAACAAGTTGAAAAGGTGTCCAAAAACCTATGTAAACATCCTATAGCAACCAAAGGAAGGAATACAAATGACTAAGAACCTAGCTGGAGGAAAAGGTAACTCAGGAACCACAGCTTTATGTATAGGACTTGATTAGAACATAAAGTGTGTTTGCCATGTCTGCACCTACCTCTGCCTAGAACACACTCACCACCGTGGCTAGGTCCACTGACCAGCTCATTATGTCAACATTAGTGTTAGGGATGACCCAATTAGATCATAAAACGGAGGGTGACTACGTCTTTGCAGCCTTACCTAACCACTGAGAATCACTACTCCACTGACTTGACACCTTTACCATCTCAAACAACCTCATTCTCACCTGGCATCTCGGCACACGTTACTGCCAGATGTAGGTCATTAATGTGCAAGATAATTGGGTAGTAGTTTTTTCAGTTATTTGTGTAGATGTAAAATAATGGCTAATGAGATTGTTGATAAGGAGGAGCAGGTGTACTGCTCTGTTTGAGCTTGAAGTTGGGACTCCTGACCTCTGCATTTGTTATTTGACTGGCAGATCACTTTCCCAGTCTTGGATTTGTTTGCCAGTTTTGTTTGGGGTTTTTTTTTTTTTTAATTACTTTATTGCCGGCTCGTACAACTCTAATCACATTCCATACATCCATCCACTGTGTCAAGCACATTTGTACATTTGTTGCCATCATCATTCTCAAAACATTTGCTTTCTACTTGCGCCCTTGGTATCAGCTCCTCATTTTTTGCTTGTTTGCCAGTTTTGAGTGAACATTTGCATTGTATCCATTCCTCTTCCTTCCACAGCCTTCTATCCTAGGTAAATGCTGCCCTTTTGATTTTAAATGGTTGTTTATTCTAACACATGTGATGTCTGATGCATTTTTATTAAATTGGGCTAATTGGGACATACTTCATAGATGATAAGAGTCATCCTTTTCAAATGTGTATAGTTGCATGGCATAACCACTACACCACAGTCAAGACATTGGAGCCTCTCCCATTCTCTAGCCGCCACCGGTATGTTTTCCGTCCCTTTGTTTTTCTTTTTCTAGAACTGCATACCAATAGATGCATGAAGTAGAGTCCATGACCTTTTCTAATGCTGACATTCCACAATAATATGCCATTTTATTAACTGGTGCTAGACTTGGTTGTAGATGTGAGGTCAAACATTTTATTAATTTTTACACATCTGAGTTTATAATGCAGAACACAATTAGTCTACAGAAAAGCAAACTAATTCTTAAAATTCATTAGGAGGGTGAGGGCAAATGTTGATTTTCTGGGTTTTTTCCCCATGTAATTAATTAGGTTGCTCATCTATTTTGTAGATCTTGTATGCGCAATCCAATGGAAAACATTGCAAAACTAGTTAAAGGCATAGGAGAATCTTTCTGCCAACACTACACTCAGTCAACAGATGAACAGCCAGGATCTCACATAGGTAAGAAGAAAAACAAAAGTTGGTAAAAAGCATTGAATTTAGGTAGATTGTGACCTCCAAAAAAAATAGAAGTGACATCCAGGTTTTTTCCTTGTTATTGAATCAAATTTTATTAACAGTTTTGATAACAGTTTATTTTCTTTAGTCCAAAACTAAATTTCATCAGTACGTGTTGTCCCTTTATTTCCTTTATAGACTTTGCTGTCAACAGACTAAAACTGGCAGAGATTTTGTATTATAAAATATTAGAGACTGTAATGATTCAGGAAACACGAAGACTTCATGGAATGGACATGTCAGTAAGTAGATTAACTCACCCAGACACTAGCAAAGGCCCACAGTCCTAACCCTAAAAGCAGTGTCATGTGGGGCTATGTGGCGCTTTATGGGGCTGTGTGTGCGGTGGGGTGAATACCATCTGTGGCAGATGGGCAAAGATGGCTTTAGTTGACTTAGGCAGATCCAGAGCTAACCGTTTCTGAGCAGAAATGTGAAATACATAAAAGTTACCTTTGCCTCACCATTACTGACCTTCAGGCCCATTTATAGTCTTCTATTTCCCAACTATTCGCCACCTGATAGTTAAGATATTTACTTAAACCTCCTAGGAATTTTGGGCAAAAAAACAATGGTAGCTTAAAAAAACCCAACTTTGCAGTGACTAAGGGCGATACAGGGGACAGCACCGGAGACACAGCGTGGGAATTGCACCTGACCTGATCCCACCACACCGAGGCAAATCACTGGGGGAGTGCAGCGGAACAGCAAGGGAATGGATTGGCAAGGTCCCCAGGGAATGCTGAAAGTGGACTTTGGGGCCAGGGCGTGGTGCCCCAACAGACTGGACTGGAAAACGCTCCTAAGGGCCAGCAAACGATCCCTGAACTAACTACAAGCTTTTCTCTTGTGAAAAAAAAAAACAACCCAACTTTGTTTTCTTTGAACAACTGGTGAAGTTAGTACCTACGCTTTCCAATAGCTACATAAAATAATTTTCTACAATGTTAAATGCATCTCATGATTTGTTAGCACACCCTTCTCCTGCACTCCTCCCTCCCAGCATTCTTTGAAGCTTTAGACTTTTTGTTCAAGTAAGAACAGGCTAATGCTACTGCTTAACTGTTAGGATGGAATTTCTCTTTGTTTTCAACCTGGATGGTTTCTTTGTCCCTTGGTTTCCCTCTTGGTTGTGTGTGGAGGGGGTGGTGGAATGAATCGAGGATTTTAAAACTTTATATGGAAATAATTATAGGTGAACAAAGTTGCACAAAATGGTGCAGAGAGGTTTCGAGTACCACTTACTCACTTTGCTACAAAAGTTAATGCTTTATATAGTAGTGTCCAAAGGAAGTTGACATCGCACCAATATGTGTGTATGCCTCTGTACCACGGTATCCCAAGTGCAAATGAGTGTTGCCAACACCAAGGCTAAGCTACAGCACTGTTCTCTCTTTGAAGCTCTCTCTCAGATACTCTAAACCTTGAACTGAAACTACCCTCATAGGTCACCTTTCAGCTAGATACAGATCGACTCATAAAATAATAACTAGGGAGGACTGCACACCTTGCAAAAATGTCTATGTGAAACCAACCAGTCAGTGATGACTTTAAAGCAAAGGTGCAGGGGTAAGGGCACTGGGGAACCAGACTCCTGGAAGCAGAACACCCAGAAGGAAATGAATGAGAGTGTCCACACATTGTGAAACATGCAACCAATATCTGAAATTTTGTGTAGCAATTATTAAAAGGGAGCCTAATTTGCTATGTAAATGTTCACCAAAAACAAAAACTATCCACGGGGAAAAAATTCATGACTTCTGTCAACCACACTCACTCCCCACAGCCACTCTATTTCTGCCTCTGTGATTGAATACTACAATTATTGTTTTACTGTAGGCAATGTACCTTTTCAATAGGTGAGACTATAAGTACTTTAAAAAAAAAAAACTTTATAGTGAATTAGGTGAAGATTTACAAAAAGGATTTTGAGTTTTACATTCAACAACTGTTTACACATTTTAACTCATTTCAATTCCCTCAATGTTCTATCACGATGTCACTTGCTCCCTATTTTCTATTTCCATTCCACCTTCTTTGTCTATAGAAGTTTTAATAATTTATGTGTACTGCATTCATGGATATATTTGCAGCAAAGGTACCTACACACATGCATTCTCTGTCAGATACACACACACATATTCATCCATCCATCTATCTATCTATCTATCCATCTATGCTTAGGTATATGCTCATTCTCGCTCTTATGGATTATGGCAGATACACTTGGGTTAAATCTTTATAGGTGTAGACACCCTCATCTTCTGCAGATGGGTGGGTGGCTTTGAACTACTGACCCGTGTTTAGGTCTTATATAGCCCATTGCTCCATCAGGGCTCTTGTACTTCCAAACAGGGTCATGTTTATAGGTGAAGGGCTTAGGATTTCAGCATGAAGTTTTGGAAGTACACCTTAATCTGTAACACCTTCCATTCCAGCATTTTGATTAATAAACTCTTACATTGACAAACAATTGACTATCAAAAAAACTGTTCATAATGCTTTTCTCTTAATGAGAATATTGACCTTTTTGTTCAAAATTTTTTTCCCCACAAAGTGTGTGTGTGTGTGTGTGTGTAATCATTTAATTGCGGGCCTGTACAATTCTTATCACAATCCATCCATCCATCCATCCATTGTGTCAAGAACATCTGTACATTTGTTGCTATCATCATTCTCAAAACATTTGCCTTCTACTTGAGCCCTTGATATCTGCTGCTCATTTTCCTCTTCCCTCCCCACTCCCCCCTACCTCATGAACCCTTAATAATTCATAAATTATTATTTTGTCATATGTTACACTGTCAGACGTCTACCGTGCCCTCTTCTCTGCTGTCCCTCCCCCTGGGAGGAGGCTATACGTAGATTCTTGTAATCAGTTCCCCCTTTACACCCCACATTCTCTCCACCCTCCAGGCATTGCCACTCTTACCACTGGTCCTGAAGGAGTCATCTGTCCTGGATTCCCTGCGTTTCCAGTTACTATCTGTACCTATTTTAAAGTATTTTATTGTAGACATCTCATTTAACCTTAAGATCTACCACTGAGCTAGATGTGGTACTATTTAAAACAAAAAACTGTACTAGCTTGAAAACTTTAATTCCTCTCTCTAGTACATTTGTATAATATAATTTACATAAGTTATTCAATATTAGTTTGGTAGTCTTGCTCATAGAATGGCAAAGAATGAAATTGCTAGGAAAATAGTAAACTGTGGTCTTTTTCTCCCTAAGGTTCTTTTAGAACAGGACATATTTAATCGTTCCCTGATGGCCTGCTGCTTGGAAATTGTTCTCTTTGCCTATAGCTCACCTCGGACTTTTCCTTGGATTATTGAAGTTCTTAATTTGCAACCATTTTATTTTTACAAGGTGAGTTGAAACAAGGTTCTGTTAGGATGGACCTCACATAATGATTGTATTAATTGTAGTACTAAAGAATCAACTTGTAGTCATGTGTGGGAAATATTTCCACAAGTGGTGGGAAAATATTTATGTAATCTTTTAGGTGGATTTAAGGACAAAAAAGAAAGGTTGAAAGTGACAATTTAAGATTTTCTCTGCCTTACACATCCGGCTAGACCAGAGCATGTGCACGGATACTGATAAGAGCTCCTGACACAGGGAATCCAACACAGAGAAACCCCTCAGGAACAATAATGAGAGTAGCAATACCATGATGTTAGGGGAAAGGTGGAGGGAGGAAGGGGGAACGGATCACAATGATCTATGTATAAGCACCCCCACCTCAAGGGGGACAAACAACAGAAACATGGGTGAAGGGAGAAAAAGTGGTTGGTGTAAGATATGACGATAATAATTTATAAATTATAAAGGGTTTGTGAGGGAGGGAGAGTAGGAAAGGGAGGGGGAAAAATAAGCTGATACCCAGGGCTCAAGTAGAAAGAAAATGTTTAGAAAAGAATTATGGCAACGTATGTACAAATGTGCTTGACACAATGGATGTATGGATTGTTACTAGCTGTAACAGACCCAAATAAAATGTTTAAAAAAATAAAAAGATTTTCTGTTGTTGAATTGCAAATGACACTTAGCATATTAGTATTTACCTTGAAGTTTTCCATGTTTAAATGAAAATCTTAGCTAATGTCGATGAAGAACAAAAATGTTCTCATTGGAAATAAAAGGTTTTAATTGGCTTTTGTTGGCAGCGTAACTAATGGTGTTTTAATAACTATATGCGTTCCTTCACACTGAAGCTAATTCAACTGGGGACCAATTTTGCTTATTTTCCCTTATTTTCTGCTAGCACTGTGTTTATTAACATTTAAGAAATGAAACGGGATAGCTACTAAGCTATATCATCACAGTGAGCATTTACTATTACCTGGGTGCCGCAAAGTGTTATGATATTGACTACTAACCACAAGGTTGGTAGTTCAGACCTGAGCGACACCCAGACAATAGGTGTGATAGTCTGCTTCCAAAACGTCAACAGTTCTGAACACCCCATAGAGTGTGGTCTGCTCTGCACACATGGTGTCACCATGAGCCGGAGTCTTCTGGAAAACAACTGAGAATGTATAGATTTAAGACTAAAGCTACCCTCATGCTTACTGACACAATTCAGGTGTAAAATTTAGTAATCTGTGCTGCTTTGTAATTGGAAAATTAGTGTGAAGAGTTAGTGTTTCATACTTAAATGTATATGTGATTTAAACAGTAAAAGCTTACCCATTTGAATTCATTACTGTAATTAAAACATTTTTGCATTCTTAGGGAAATTTTACTATATTTAATTTAATGTTGATATATATGTTTAGATTTTACATTAGGAAAAGTTAGTACCTTTATTCAAGGGCCAGTCACTAGGAGTTTAGTGTTGGCCAGAACTTGGTAGTTTTAGTTATAAAATTCTTGTTTCATTTAAGATGCAAAATGCGAGTCCCTAATAAAATGTAAAAAAAGAAAAGAGGAGAAAAAAAATGATTAGGGCAAAGAATGTACAGATGTGCTTTATACAATTGATGTATGTATATGTATGGACTGTGATAAGAGTTGTATGAGCCCCTAATAAATTGTTAAAAAAAAAGCGGCATATTTAAACAAATTAAACACATGTGGCCAGTTTTTAAAAAAAAGCAAAAATGCTTCATGAATGCCTCTTGAATGTGGAAGAAAAACCAGAAAGTGCAGATATATGTATATATTAAGATATATGTAAATATAAAAGTGAGATATAATTCTGCCACCTCAAAAATTTTTGTGTATATGCATGTAGATTTTATTTAAATAGTTCCCATATTAAAATGGAAATATATATAGGCAAATTTCCTTTTAAATGCATTATTCCTTCTATACATTTGAAATATTGGGGTGAATAGTTTGGAAAGGAACATTAAGTTCAGAATAGTACTGGAATGGAAATCCAAGATGCAACTTCTGTTGCCGCATTTGGCCATTGTCCATCCATTCCTGGCTCAGCTTTCCATAAATAAAATTAAACATGAAAAACAGAATGAGAAAACATTTTGACGAACTTAAACATTTTTAAAATGAAAAGATATGAATAATTCGTGGAATTATGGTTAAAAGATGTCACTGTGTGTCATAGTACAGCCAGAGCCAGTCACGAGGAAGCCCTGACTAGAAGTGACTGCCTGAGACTTCCTTGCCTTTTTGATTTTCCCCTCTAGGTCATTGAGGTGGTGATCCGCTCCGAGGAGGGACTATCGAGGGACATGGTGAAGCACTTGAACAGCATCGAAGAACAGATTTTGGAAAATTTAGCCTGGAGTCAGGATTCTGCATTGTGGGATTCTCTCCAGGCTTCTGCCAACAAAGTTCCCACCTGTGAAGAAGTGAGTCAGGGCAGCGCTGGGAATCCCATCTTCCCCTGGTTCTTTCATGAGAATTTTCTTGAGGCTTAATTCACACACCATGCAGTTCACCCATTTAAAGTACACAAATCAGTGGTTTTAGTACATTGTTTTTCACCTATTACTAGAATCAGTTTTAGAGCCTTTTCAGCACCTCAGAAAGAAACCCTCTGCTTCCTATCAGTCACTGCTCATTTCTCTGCAAATCCTCAAGCTCTCGGCAACCACTGATCTGTTTTCTGCTTACACCCTTGCCTGTTCTGGACATTTCATGTGATGGTATCATGTAATATGTGGTCCTCAGTGAATAGGCTCTTTCGTTTATAACCTAATGCTTTCAGGGTTCATCTATGTTGCAGGTAGCATTGGAATTTCTTGTGACTGCTGAATAATATGGTGGGATGCCTATGTAAGGTTTACTTGTCTGCTCACCCGATAAAGGACGTTTGGGGTGTTTTCATCCTTGCCCATTGTGAGTTCTGCTGAGGCGCTCATTCCTGTTTAAGGTTTATGTAGACACATGTTACTTTTCTTGAGTATGTGCCTAAGCTTAGCTCATACTCCGTTTACGTTTCGGAGGGACTGTGATGGCTTTTCCGAAGCAGTTTCACTACCTCACATTGTCACCAGGCGTGTATAAAAGTTCCATTTTTCAGTGTACTTGCTCCAACCCTTTCTTTCTCGTTAGTTCTAGCCGTCCTAATGGGTGTGAGCTAGTATGACACTGTGGTTTTCATCAGAAGTTCCCTGATGGTTAGCATCTTTTCGTGTGTTTACTGCCTTTTGTGTATAATTTATTCAGATTTTTGCCCATTTTAAAATCATTTGTCCTTTTATTTTTCTTTTCCCAATCATTTTATCGGGGGCTCATTCACAATCCATCCATCCATCCATTGTGTCAAGCACATTTGTGCATTTGTTGCCATCGTCATTCTCAAAACATTTGCTTTCTACTTGAGCTCCTGATTTCGCACCCCCCCACGTCGCTGCTCCCTACTCCCTCATGAGTCCTTGATAATTTATAAATTATTATTATTTTGTCATGTCTTACACTGTCCAACATCTCCCCTCACCCACTTCTCTTGTCCGTCCCCCAGAGAGGGAGTTATATGTAGATCCTTGTAATCGGTTTCCAGCCCACCTTTCCTCCAGCCTCCCGTTCAATTTGTCCTTTTATTGGTTAGTTATAGTAGCTCTTTATATACTCTGTATACAAATCTGTTATCAGATCCATGATTTAAAAAATTTTTTTAATTGTTTTATGAGGGGCTCATACAACTCTTACCACAATCCATACATGCATCAATTGTGTAAAGCACATTTGTACATTTATTGCCCTCATTCTCAAAACATCTCTCCACCTAAGCCCTGGCATCAGCTCCTTATTTTTCCCCTCCCTTCCCATTCCCCCCTTTCTCATGAACCCTTGGTACTTTATAACTTATTATTTGTTATATCTTGACCTGTCCCGATGTCTCCCTTCACCCATTTTTCTGTTGTCCGTTACCCAGTCCGCCAGGGAGGAGGTCACATGTAGATCCTTGTAATCAGTTCCCCCTTTCCAACCAAACCTCCTTCTGCCCTCCAAGTATTTCTAGTTACACCACTGGTCTTGAAGAAATCATCCGCCCTGGATTCCCTGTGTTTCCAGTTCCTATCTGTACCAGTGTACATCCTCTGGTCTAGCCGAACTTGCAAGGTAGAATTGGGATAATGATGGCGGGGGGAGGGAAGCATTTAGGAACTAGAGGAAAGTTGTATGTTTCATTGTTGCTACCCTGCACCCTGACTGGCTTGTCTCCTCCCTGAGACCCTTCTGTAAGGGGATGTCCAGTGGCCTACAAATGAGCTTTGGGTCTTCACTGTGCATCTCCTTCCGCCCATTTCAATATAATAAGAATTTTTGTTCTGGTGATACCTGATACCTGATCCCTTTGACACCTCTTGATCGCACAGGCTGGTGTACTTCTTCCTTGTGGGCTTTGCTGCTTCTGAGCTAGATGGCCGCTTGTTTACCTTCAAGCCTTTAAGACCCCAGATGCTATATCTTTTCATAGCCGGACACCATCAGCTTTCTTCACCACATTTGCTTATTCACCCGCTTTGTCTTCAGTGGTTGTGTTGGGAAGGTGAGCATTATAGAATGCCAATTTAATAGAAGAAAGTATTCTTGCATTGAGGGAGTACTTGAGTGGAGGCCCAATGTCCTTCTGCTATCTTAATACTAAACCTATAAATATAGGCACATAGATCTATTTCCCCATCCTCATATATAAATATATTTGCATATGTATATGCCTTTATCTAGACCTCTATAAATGCCCTTTGCCTTCCAGCTCTTTCCTCTATTTCCTTTGACTGTCTTCTTGTCCCACTATCATGCTCGGTCCCCACATGGGTTTCAGCAATTTCTCTCGGTTGCATTACTCTTGATCACGCCCTACCAGGCCTCCCACACCCTTCTCACCACCGATTTGGGTCACTTGTCGTTCCCTTGTCCCTGTGTTTGTTAACACCACTACCTTTCCCCCAAACTCCCCCTCTCCCATATCCCCCAGAACTGTCGGTCCCGTTGTTTTCTCCTCCAGATTGTTCATCCAGACTATCTTATTTAGACAGACCTGTGGAGATAATAACATGCACAAAAACAAGACAGCAAAAATAAGCAACAATATACAACAAAACAGCAACAACAAACCAATGACAAAAAAACAGAACAAGAAAGAAAAGCTTGTAGTTAGTTCAAGGACTGTTTGTTGGCCTTTAGGAGTGTTTTCCAGTCCAGGCTGTTGGGGCACCACCCCCTGGCCCCAGAGTTCACCTTCAATATTCTCTGGGGACCTCGCTGCTCCGCACCCTAGCTGTTCTGTTGCACCCCCTTAGTGTTTTGCCTCGGTGTGGCGGGATCAGATCGGGCACAATTCCCACAGTGTCTCCAATTCCCACACAGTGTCTCCTGTAGGGCTATGGGTCGGTGAGGGACATCATGTCTCATAGTGGGGCTGGCCATGTGGTCCTCTCTGTGGACTGGCTGCTCTAATCGGGAACATCGTCCTCATTACCTGGTGGGCCATGATGTGCTCCACTCTCTCCTCCTCCCCCTTCATCTGCTCCTGTGTGCTCTGATCAGACATGTCCCTCTCCTGGAGCTGCAGATTCAGTGCCATCCTTTGAAATAAGTTCTTCTGGGGTGAGGGGCAGGTGTGTACATAGTAGTTGGGATTGGGACCAGTCCCCCAGACCTCTCCACTGACTGGTTCCGTACCCCACTCGGCCAGATCCATGATTTATAATCATTTTTCCCCCATTCTGTGCATTGTTTAACTTTCTTGTTGGTGTCAAACTTTTAAATTTTAATATTGTCTTAGTGTCTAAATTTTAATGTCTAATTTATGAATTTTTTCAATTTGCTTTTGGTGTGATGACGAAAACTTTATTTTTTAGATTTAACCATTCTCAATGTTTATTTTTTAAATACTATTTTTCAATTAAGAAAAATTTAATCCATTCACCCACCCTAGACACTTAGTATCCTTTCAGCAATAATTCCCATTCACTCCTCCCAGCTCCTGCATTTAGCTATTCTAGATTTTTCCTATAAGTGGGATCATATAATATTTGTCCTTTTGTGTGTCTCACTTATTTTACTCAACTTAGTTGTTTTCAAGGTTTATGTCATGTCATGCATGAGTTTTAATTTCTCTTTGTTTTTGAGTAATATTCCAATATATATACATAAATGTATACACACACACACTACATTTTGTTTATCCAGTCATCTGATAATGAACACTTGATGTGTTTTTACCTTTTGGCTATTGCAAATAAAGGTGAAGTGACCATTGTACACATGTCTATTTGAGTCCCTGCTTTCAAATCTCATATATGTATACATAGATATATACATATATATGAAATTATGGAATTGCTGGGTCATAATTCTTAACTTGATGAGGCAATACCAAACGACTATAGCAACCATAGCAATTTACATTTCTACACGCAATGCATGAAGGCTCTAATCTCCCTCCACATCTTTAGTTTTCACTTCTCTGATACGAATTACCCTGGTGGGCATGAAATGGGGCCAGATAATGTAGTTATTCAGGGCTTCACTTCCAAACGAAAGGCAGCAGTGAAATCTATTAACCTGTTGCTCGTGGGTGGATTCTGACTCTGACCTTCTCTGGGGTTTCTTGGGCTGAAAATCGCTACAGGAGCAGGGTAGCCTCATCTTTCCTCCCCATAGTGGCTGATGGGTTTGAACAGCTGATCTTGTGGATAGATGTTCAATACTTATCCCCATTAGGAAAGTGGAAATAGCAGTGCAGTTGGGGAAAAGATTCGGGTTCATGCCCTGGCTCGATTACTAAGCAATAGTGTTACTTTGAGAAAATTTCACATTTTAAACCTGAGTTTTCTGATCCTGAATGGAGAATCACAGTGCTTATTTCTAGTGTTCAGTGTTAAGCTTATGCACTTAATACGATGAGTGAAAGTGCTTTTATAGAAGCTGTATTTTGAGAAGAATGAGGTAGGGAAATACAATAGGAAATAGAATTTTAAGAAAACATATTCCCACTCCATTATAAGTTTTAATTGGCAGGCTTTTTGTTTCTAATGTAGAGGATTTTTGTTTTCTACAGGTTATATTCCCAAATAACTTTGAAACAGGAAATGGGGGAAGTGCACAGGGACATCTTCCAATGATACCAATGTCTCCTATTATGCATCCACGTGTCAAAGAAGTTAGGACTGACAGTGGGAGTCTGCGAAAGGGTAGGTCCATCAGTGTGATTATAAAGCCATAAAACACAGGTTTTCAGAGACAATTTCAAGTCTCACTATTATTAAAAAATTTAATTCCTTCATCTGGATTTGTAAAAGGGCTTCATGCTTGTGAAAATAACCTAAATGAATTGAGTATTTGTGTGACTCCCACCTTTTACATTAAAGTAATAGAATTTCCTGTATGATTTTGAAAATAATTTATTTTTAATTGCATTATCTTATATTGTGGAAATAGAGTGACTAAAATCCATGTTTATTGGAACTGCAGAACAAGAGTTGACCCTGGTTATGACTATAATTGGTGTGTATATATACCCACACAGAGGTGTGCACGTGTGTGTCTGGTTGCTGTCTAGCTAGAGAGCCAAGAACCAAGGTGATGGATAGTCACCCAAATGTGACACTTTCCAAGTGGTGGACTTTGAGCAGTTAATACTTTGTTCATTTATTATTTTTTGGTATTTAAGAGTTTTAAAATATAATTTACATATGATAAAGTCCACTCTTAGAATAGACAGTTCAGTGGTTTTTAGCATATGCACAATGCCATCTATGCAACGACCACCACTGAAAAACCCAAGATTATTTCATCACCCCCCACAAGAAACCTTGGATACACCACGTACAGTCTTCTTTCCTGCCTCCTGTCCCCTGGACTGTGTTTTTGCTCTCTCTATATATGAATTTACCCATTCTGAACATTTCCTCTGAACAAAATTAAACCATATATGGCCATTTGAGTCTTGCTTCTTCTCCTCAGCATCGTGCTTCCCGGATTTTTCCAGGCTGTAACTTGATTCGTCTTTATCACCGAGTAACAGCTCATTGGGTGGATATGTCACATTGTGTTGTCCACTCACCAATTGGTAGTTATTTGGGTTATTTTTGGCCTTTACAAATCCCATTGCTGTGAACATTTCATGGCATATCCTATTTTTATAATGAAGAAAAACATTTCTCGAAGTATTTTCTCAAGAGAACCAAATAATGGGAAATCATTGAAAAATTTTTAATTGATTTTTTTGACTCTGAGAATAAGACAGTTTATTAATTTGTATCTGCATTTAATTTTGAGAGTCTCTAGAAACATAAATTTCATGGGGCGTACAGTCTCGTTGGAGCTGCCTTGGATGTCTCAAATACTAGGTGTTCAGACAGACTGCTACAAAGGATTAATGGGAGCTGTTACAGTAAAAATTTTCACTTGTTTTCTTCGATAGGGGACATCAAAGTTGCTTTCACAATCCCCGGAATTATAGAAAGATTTTTTTAATTTAAGCTATTTGTATTGACTTTCCCTATCATCTCAAGAAATGAGTAGTGCTGAAAGAGCTGCCAAAACATTGCCAGGGGTAATTTTTATACCTGTTAGGCATGTTTGAAACTAGATTACATGACTCTTAAATCTAATTATCTGGTGAATTTAAAGCTGTGAAATGCTTCTACTTTAAATGCTTATGGTTTTTATACTTGTGAGGCAAGGACACAGTGGGCTTGGGGACGTGGGAAGAATTGTAGAGAAGGCAGGGCACGTGAGCACCTTGTGGAGAGGAAGCAGCAGTTCCTGCGGAAGGAGGACCCTGGGAAAGAGATGTGATCCTTAACTCTTGTTTGTTTCTTTGTTTTTGTTCTTTTTTAATCAATACATTTCTGCCAACCACAGAGTAAGACAAAGGTAAGAACAGTCTTATCACCTTTATTCATCTTCATCTTCTGGTAGGCTTATAGAGGATGACCCCCCACCGTTACTGCCTAAAGTTATTTTGGAAAGGTACCTATTAAAGAAGGCAAAAACTATGAAGTAAATCATGGATACTTGCTTATTGCTCCCTTCTTATTTACTAAGTAAGATTAGGAGAGAAAAGTTAATTGAACCATGTCTTCAAATGAGTAGTTGTCTCATTTGGTCTCTCATCTACTTTACCTGTAGTATTTTGCAGCCTTTAATATAAGCGTAGATTCAAAAGCTATGTCCAAGAGAGATGAGCTGTCATGTTCACATTTTAATGTCATGACATATCTCTCCTACTTAATAATAGAGGGTAGAGACCACATCTGTGTTATTTACTGCTGTATCCCTAGTGCGTAACATGGTAGCTCAATACACATTGATTAAATAACTGATTATGTGATTTATTACTTAAGAATTTATGCCAAACTGTTTTAGAATGTATTTTTCTCTTTATTAGATATGCAACCATTGTCTCCAATTTCTGTCCACGAACGCTACAGTTCTCCTACAGCAGGAAGTGCCAAGAGAAGACTTTTTGGAGAAGATCCACCGAAGGAAATGCTACTGGACAAGATCATAGCAGAAGGAACAAAATTAAAAATTGCTCCTTCTTCATGTATCAATCCTGAAAATATGTCAGTTTCACCTGGGCAGAGTATCCTAACAATGGCCACGACCACCATAACAGGCACCACAGGACAGAAAGTGACAATCCCATTTCATGGTAACCGCTGAATGCAGTGCATCTATCTTTTTTTTTTTCTGAGTTGGAAAAAAATGTTAATCTCTTCCTAGGCCACATCATGTGGTTTTTCTAACCCAATGCGCTCTTTTTCCCTTCTTGGACCTAAGCCACTTGTTTGTTTTCTTTTACAACTTTTTATTGTGAGTTGGGTGTGAAGGTTTACAGAACAAAGCAGTTTTTAAATAGGCTTTTTTTTCTTACAAACTTCTTTTATTTTTTAATCTGATCTTTCCAAATGAATGTGTTAAGGACATCTTTAAGCGCTCAAAGCAAAACAATATTATTTCATGGGATAATACTTTAAAATAATTAAGTCATGATCTAGAATTACTATTTGTAGCCTTTCACACCCCTTTTCTAGCATATACCTCTATGTATGCACATACAGACATGCATCTGTGTGTGTATATATGTGGGTGTACATGTGTAGTCACATCTAACCCATTGGACAATTTCTATAGATTTGCCAAGATGACAGCATACACAATGAATGTTTCCATGTCCTTCTTGGGTTCATTGCTGCATCTTTAGAAGAAGATCCTGAGCAAAATGAATCTCTTCTGCAAAACTAATAAAGTTACTTGGAAGACTAAATATTAAAGTATATTTATGATTTTACAGTCCTAAAGCTTTGGGTAATTTGCCTTGACTGAGGTTTTATTGTTGAGAGACACACGTTTTGCCTAAGAATTCTAGTCTCGCGTGTGTATAGCATAATTTATCAAGTACTAGAGTTTTCAGAGAAATGCTTGCAATCAAGGAAAGAGTCATTGAAATGGATTAAATCACAGGAAGGAAGACATAGGCACTGGTATTTGTCTCTTGCAGTCTTTTCCAAAAAGGAAAGATTCCACACCTCCCTTCCGTGTGACCCACAGGCCTCTTTGGTTGCTATGAACAATTTTAATTTCATCTGAATTATGCTGTGGAGAAAGGCCTTGATCTAATAGCTTTATTGTATTTCAGTTTCTCCGCTTTCCTGACCTTAGTTGCGTTACTTTGTGCTTGGCGTGTGTCTTCGTTTAAAAGGAAAGGATTGTAGCAGATGACCTGTATGGTTTTGTTTTGTCAGCTTTACAACCTCTAACTCTCACGATGTAGAGTACCAAGTACAGCTGGAAATTTTAAATAACTACTTAAAGGATTTTATCATGAGGAAACTTTGGCTTAGATCCTCCAGCATTCTAGGTTTCCTTTTCCTGTAGCCTCAGATTTTGCCTATAGTAACATGAGTTGCTATTTATTGAACATTGATTTTGTGCCAGGATCATTATTTCATTTCATCCACATAACTACCCTGGATGGGAAGCATCATCCCATTTTTCAAATGATAAAATTGAGGAGTTAAAAGAGTCGATTATTCCACTCGAACTCTTTATCATCTCTCTGGTTGTCTCTCTCAGTTTATAAACATCCACTCCCCTCTTTTGAAAAACATAAACATTTTATATCATTACTTAATATTTTCCCCAAACCTTATGTAATGTCATATACATAAGGCAGTGATGGTTTTGCGTACATTATTCAGTGTATACATGCCATCTGTGTCCACGTTTTGTAAAGAAACAAAACCAGTTGGGAAATGTGTCGATGGGTGAGTAAGAGGTAGGTATACAGACAATGCAATGGACTCTCATGTGATTGTGGGGACTAGCAAGTAGGTGTGAAATCCACAGGCCAGGGAGACAACTTGGAAACTCAGGGAAGAGTTGACTTTGTAGTGTTATGTAATTTACATAGTGTCTGCAGGATGTCTGTTAAATCTTAAACAGGTTCTAGAAACCTGGTTTTGCTCTTAAGGACTTCAGCCTATTGCATGAGGTCTACCAGATTATTAAGAATAATCCCTCAGGGGCGGCGGTAGTCACGGAAAGGCCTTAAAAAAAAGAAAAAGAATAATCCCTTTTACTTAAAGTCAACTGATTATAAAAATTAATCATATCTACAAAATGTCTTCATCACAACATCTAGTTTAACATTTGACCCAATTCCTGGGCACCATAGCCTAGTCAAGCTGACACATAAATTAACCATCACATTGCCCTAGCAATCCCTCCTGAGAAGAGTGTGGTAAAAAGCCTCCCTCTCCACCTTGTTTCCAAGAGAAAGAGAAGACTTTCTACTCCCATAAAGAATTCCCATCTTGGAAACCCACATAGGCATTCTACCCTGCTCTGTAGGGCCACTGTGTGTCAGCATTGACTTGATGGCAGTGTTTGGTTTTGGTTTTTTGGTTCTACTTTGGTTGAGAATCCCTCATCTGCATAGTAGACAGTTTTCACATTAGGTTTTTCTTTTTGTCTATGATTATACTACCGACTATTAGTCTCTAGAATGTTGTTTAAACTGACATTGACCTCAAAATAAATGGAAAATTTCAAGGTGAATTGTTTGCCCTTTCCCCGTGTATAAATTCTCCCTAAAATCTTTTTGCATTGTTGTAAAATCTGACATACGAGAGGAATAGCCAACTTTGTCCTCCTCTTTATACCTTTAGAACTTGTTTTGATGAAGTAGTGAAGGAGTGTTAGCTTCTGGGATTCAATGGAGGTGTATATCAAATGTTATTTCAGAAATGAAATCAATCCAAAAAGGCCCCAGATCTTCCTAGTAGTCTAGAATGGGGTCAAAATTTTTTTCTTAAAGGTTCAGCTTTTTTTTCTCCTGGAGACAAAATTGACACTATTGTTTAGGGATTTGTATGTTATTAATTGCCATCAAGTTGGTATTAACCCATAGTAACATTGTGTGCCACAGAACAGACCACTGTCTGGTCCTGTGCCATCCGCACATCCTCACAGTTGGTTCCATGCTTAAGCCCATTGTTGTAGCCCCAGGGCCTTATGTAACAGTTTAAAATGTAACTGTAGAAACTTAAAAGCATTCTCAACTTGGTGGGTTGGGAGGGGTCGGTAATCTAAACTAGTAGACCAAAATAGGCCACTGACCCTAGTTTGCCAGCCACTAGTCTAGAAGAAAATATTAAAATTTCTTTAAATCTTTAAGCACTTTCTTTTCCATTTGTACTACACTTAATCTTAGTCAAAAGGCCGAGGAACAATTCTTTTTCATTTGTAATGGTGAAACTTTTTTAACGTTGACTGCTTCAAAGTTTAACATTAATGATCTAAGTCTGAAAAAAGATTAAAAAATAATTTTCTTGGGGGCTCGTACAACTTTGATCACAATCCATACATATATCCATTGTGCCAAGCACATTTGTACGTTTGTTGCCTTCATTCTCAAAACATTTGCTTTCTACTTGAGCCCTTGGTATCAGCTCTTCATTTTTTCCAAAAGATTTTTTTTTGGCAAAGCTGGGCTACAAGTTTATGAAGTTCACGTGTATGTTCCTCACTAGGAACATAAGATTGAATTTTATAAGCTGTACACTCTAAAGGATTCTCAGTGATAATACTAAACCAGAAAACCACATTCACTACCATCAAGCCAGTGACAACTCCTAGAGACCTTGCAGGACAGAGTGCAGCTGCCCTTGTGAGTTTCCAAGACGGCAGCAGTGTACGGGAGCCGAAAGCTCCATAGTTCATCCCCCGGAGTGGCTGGCAGGTTCACATTGCTAGACTTTTGAGGTCACAGGCCAATAGTAATAGTATTTACCTTATAGATGAAAGCAAATTCGTTTTAAGCCTATTATTGACGACGGCTTTCTAGGGAAATGTGCATTTATTTCCAAATCTGAGGAGTCTTATATCTATTCAGGTATTGCAAATGATGCTGGAGGGATCACACTGATACCCATTTCCATGAATACAACTCCGGATTGCAAATTGGAGAGTCCCGTATCCCTCACTGCTCATTCATTACTTGGTACTTCTCCAAAGCAGACCCATCTGACTAATACACAAGAAATACTGCCACCTGGAACATGCAAACCAAAGAGAACTGGGTCCTTAGCCTTGTTTTACAGAAAGGTATGTGTTTGTATAGCTTGTTTAGTCAGTGCATGAAAGGTGATGTAACAGAGGGTAGATTTAGTTTGAAATTTTTTCTTATCTATTTGACTTTATAAAAGAATATTATCTTGATATTAAACTTGGTTCATATTTTTTACTCCATTTCCTGAACTAACTTTTGCTTCCTAACAGCTTGTATTCCTATTGTCATATCAGTAGACGATTGACCTTCCTCTCTGGAATGTACTGGAACTCTGGTGGACAGAGTTCGTTGTGGGATACTATATATTGGATCTCACAGGGGAACTTTAAAGTTGCTGAAGAATCCTAAAAATAGATTGGCGATTGTGGAAAGTATCTGTTTTTATCATAAGTCTGGCATGTTAGTGTATAAGATATGAGTAGTTAAGAACATGTTGAATATAATTATATGAACATTTTCTACATGTACCAGCTAGTGACATTGCTTACATTCTTCAAGTTGTGTAAACATTTCACACTCTTTTTCTGATATAAACATTTCACACTCTTTTTCTGAGTTGTTCCTTCCCTATTACCATAAATTCACTGCTCCCTCAGGTTCCTATCTAATCTTTAGAATTGCTGTTGTCAATTTGATCCCATATACAGAGTTCTTCAAAGAGGGCAATGCTCAAGGCAGACCTTTTTCACTGGTTAAGCCACATTGTTTGGTTTAAAAAAAAAAACTTCAGGAGTATTTCGGTTTGTGGTTTAAAGATTATCTCAGGGCAATAGTTTCAGAGGTTCACCTAACAGGTCCCAGGAAATCTAGAGTATATGAAAATGTAAAATTCTGGTCTACATCCCCACCTTTTGATCAAGATTCTTCTAATGAGTCTTTGATAAAACTGTCAGCAATGGTAGCCATGCACTATCTAGTTTTTGGTCTCATTGCAAAGGGACTAGTTACTCATGAAAGCAATTAGCCACACATTCCATACCCTCCCCCTGTCCCTGACTCTCCTTTCTCTTTTGTTCCAGGACCATTGGTATTTTGAATGGCTAATAGTAAGCTTTTAAGACCCCATACACATGACTGTAAGGTCGGAGGTAGAACATAGGCACAAAACTTAGTAGGCCAATTACCTCGGATGTCCCATGAAATTATAACCCTAAACCTCCAAACTGAAGAGACCAAATCTCAGTAACAGCTTTTTTTTTTTTACCATCTTTGTTGTGTATATCACAGTTTTGGCCAGTTCAACTTTAACAGATGGACTGCTTATTGACAGAAATCAGCTGTGCAACCTTATCCTTCATGGGATATTTCCATCACCATTAACTGCCCCCTTAGTCCCTTCCTCCCACTGCTGGTACTGATAAGACTTATTCTGTACACTTAAAAAACAGATGGGACACAAATTTCTGAGCTCTTGACAAAATGGTGCTTTCATTGTCCAACTTTCACACGTGTCTGTAACATGATGCTTGAATATACCTTATTCCTCAAAGTGACATTTTTGCTCTTTATCATTTTAAAGAGGTCTTGTGCAGCAGATATGCCCACTGCAGTGTGTCATTTGATTTTTTGACTCTGCTTCCATTAACATTGATTATGGCTCCAAGTGCTATAGAACAGAAATTTTATATAATGTAGTCATAGCCAAAAATTTCATATAATGTATCCATAGCTAGGTATTTTAAAATCTTGGTCTGATTTCCCTTAATAGTAAGTCAGAAAAATTTCAAAAATGATTCACTTGATATTTTTGCATCTTAGGTTTATCATTTAGCAAGTGTACGCTTACGTGATTTATGTTTAAAACTGGACATTTCCAATGAGCTGCGAAGAAAGATATGGACGTGTTTTGAATTTACTTTAGTACATTGCCCTGATCTAATGAGAGACAGACATTTGGATCAGCTACTCCTATGTGCTTTTTACATCATGGCAAAGGTAATGTAGAAAATGGGGTCTGCTCTTTTGTTTATATTTGAAGCGTGAGGTCAAAATCTGTTGAACTTGTTATCTTCTGTTGCCTTTAGCTCTGCAAGCCAAAGTGGTGCCCGTCATTGTGAATGAAGCAGTAAATTCCAACTACTGTATTTGTCTCATAATAGCGTCTTTGGAAAGGAGTTAGGAAGGACCTTACAGAACATGTGTGGTAAAGTGGCCCCCCACACTAGTAATGTGACCAAACACCATCCCACCCTCATCCATGGGGCACTTCTGATCTAGTGGTTTAATGGAATCATTGCATTGTAGATGAGTAACGGAGGCGCAGCACTTGAAGTAGCTTGGCCAGAATTTCACCATCAGTGGCAAGTTTGGATCTCCCAATGTGTAGTCTTAGGTAAAACAGCTCCTTACTTCCTAGTGATAGGCTGTCCACTCCTGATAAATTAGGCACGGAAAACCTTATGGATAGCATTGAAATATTTCCAGATACTGAAAACCTCATGAATAGAAGCAGAGTATTGGCAGAGGTAGCACAAGAAAAAGCCGGCCAGTCCGAAGGCATTCAAACTATGACTGAGGAAGAGCTACCTTCTCTAAGTAGAGCCCACCATAATGATGTGGATGGAGTAAAAAGCTGAATCCAAGAAAGTTAGAAATTGTTGAAAATGAAGTGGAATGCATAAAGTTCAGTACTCTAGGTTAGTAGTAAGCTAAATGGCCTGGTAGTGGCCATTTGGAATCAGAAAACCCTATGTTTTACTATGCTGGAAATGACACAAGAGGAATGTCATTGAAGTCATCGTCAAAAAGGATATTTCAAGATCTATCTTGAATTACTATGCTGTCTGTGCTAGAATGTTTATTTGCATACAAGGAAATTCAATCAAGACAACAATTCAGATTTAAGAAACAAACACTAAAGCTAGTGATGCAGAAATTGAAGAATTCTACCAACATCTTTGGTTTGAAATTGGTGAAACATGCAATTATGGCACATTGATAATTGATTGGAATGCAGAAGTTGAAGACCAAGAAGGAACGGTAGTTGGAAAATAAAATCACATGGTAGAATTTTGTAAGACCAACAACTTCTTCATAGCAAATACCTTTTTCAACAACACAAACAATGAATATTCATGTGGACTTCTCCAGATGGAATACACAGAAATCAAGTTGACTACATTGTGGGAAGATATGATGGAGAAGCACAATATTGGTAGCTAAAATGAGTCCAGGGGCTGACCCTGGAACAGACCATCAAATTGTTTACATGTAAGGTTGAAAAGAAAATTAAATCCACAAGATTTGTTTTACAAATCTACAGCATTAAGTATTTTACCTGAATATCAGGAACAGATTTGGTGCATTCAACACTTAACGACATGATGAGCTACGGGATGACATCAAGAACGTTATATAGGAAGAAAGCAAAAGATCTGAGTAGATGTCAGAAGAGACTTTGTCTTAATTGTCCAATAGCTAAGGCAAGAAATGATGACATAAAAGAGCTAAACAGAGCATTTCAAAGGGCAGCACAACAAAGTAAAATGACAGTGCAATGTGCAAAGACCTAGAAAACCAAAACAGAACATGCCTAGCATATCTTAAACTGAAAGAACGAAAGAAGAAAGAAAATGCATGCTTAAAGTTGGCATGTTTAAAGTTTCTGTGGGTAAAAGATTGAATCTTCAAAAGAAAGTAGGAACAGTACACAGAGCCACTGTACCAAAAAGAACTAGTCAATATTCAACCATTCCAGAGGTAGCATATATGAGCATTCAGTAATAATGGTGGGAGAGTCCAAGCTGCTCTGAAAGCATCAGTCAAAAATGAAGCCTCAGTAATTGATGGAATACCAATTGAAATGTTTCAACAAGTTGATTAAGCACTTGAAGCACTTATCTATGCCAAGAAATTTTGGAGGCAGGTACTTAGCCAACTGAGTGGAAGAAGTCTATATTTGTACCCATACCAAAGAAAGGTGATCCAACAGAATGCTCAAATTATAGAACAGTATCATTGATATTGATTGCAAGTAAAATTTTACTGAAGATTACACAACAACAGTTTTAGCAGTACATTACAGAGAGCTTCCAGAGGTTCAGGCTGAATTCATAAGAGGATGTATAACAAGATAAATCACTGCCGACGTCTGATGGATTTTGGCTGAAAGCAGAGAATACCAGAAAGAAATTTACTGGTGTTTGGATCATAAACTATGTATAGCCTTGGGAATTCCAAGACACTTAATTGTGTTTATGCGAAGCCGGTACACAGGTCAAGAGGCAGTTGTATGAACAGAGTAAAGGAATACTGCTTGGTTTAAAATCAGGAAAGGTGTGCGTCAGGGTTATAGTCTCTCACCATACGTGTTCAGTCTGTCTGCTAAAAACTAGAGAAACGGGATTATATGAAGAAAATGCCGACATCAGGATTTGAGGAAGTCTCATTAGCAATTTGTAATATGTAGTTAACAGAACCTTGCTTGCTGAAAGTGAGGAGGACTTGAAGTACTTGCTGATGAAGATCAGGATTACAGTCTTCAGAAGATATTACAACTCAATGTAAAGAAAACAAAAATCCTCAAAACTGAACCAGTGGGTAACATGGTAAGGAGAGAAAAGATTGAAGTTGCCAAGGATTTCCTCTTGCTTGCATTCAGTCAGTGCTCATGGAAGCAGCAGTCAAGAGCTCAAGGGGCACATTGTACTGAGTACATCTGCACACGACCTCTATAATGTATTGAAAAGCAAGGATGTTACTTTGAGGACTGAGGTGTACCTGACCGAAGCCATGGTATTTTTAGTCACCTGATAGGCATTTGAAAGTTGAACATTGAATAGGGAACACCAAGAAATGCTGAATTTGGATTATAGTGCTGGGAAGAATACTGAAGGTACCACGGATTGCCAAAAGGACAAACAAATCTGTTTTGGAAGAAGTACAGACAGAATGCTCCTTACAGGCAAGGAAGTTAAAACTTTGTCTCACAAACTCTGGACATGTCAGGAGAGACCAGTCCCTGGAAAAGGACATCATGCTTGGTAAAGTAGAAGTGCGTTGGAAAAGAGGAAGGCCCTGGACAAGAGGGACTGACAGAGTAGCTACAACATCAGAACAGTTGTGGGAGAGGTGCAGTGTTTCACTGTGTTGTATGTGGGGTTGCTGGAGTTGAAAGCAACTGGCTGGCCCCTAACCACAGCACACCCCAATCCGCTGTCCTTGTGACCACCACTGTGATGGGTGGGCATGGGAGCCCTTCAGTCTGTTCCAGAACAAGCAGCCTCCTTGTATCATAATTTATAGAATTCCTTGTGAGTGACTGCAGGACAGTTTCTGGCCTTTA
Organism: Tenrec ecaudatus; assembly: GCF_050624435.1. Lineage (NCBI taxonomy): Eukaryota > Metazoa > Chordata > Mammalia > Afrosoricida > Tenrecidae > Tenrec > Tenrec ecaudatus. The sequence continues at coordinate 25,471,018 of NC_134541.1, forward strand.
GTATGTGGTTAAATTGCTTCTAAACTAAGGAAATTGGAGACCGCAGGGGATTCAGTAGATCTGAATTTTCTTCCCATTTTTATAAAGAAATGCATTTTCAGTAGAGTTAGACCACCACAATCTCATTGCTTTTGATGAATGAAGTCATTAGCTGAAGCTCCACAGGCTACCAAGCCTGAACTTTGATGGTGGTAAAAATTATAATGGTTAGTGGCTTTTAGTCATACACTGCTCTGGGAGTTAGTGGCTTTTAGCAAAGCTACTCTTACACCAATCTATAATTGAAGTTTTTGTTCAGAGCCATTTTCTTTCAAAAGCACTTGATAAATGCAGTTTTTATTTTCCTTAGGTAACAAAGGAAGAAAGAAGTTTTCAAGAAATAATGAAGAGTTACAGGAATCAGCCCCAAGCTAACAGTCATGTGAGTACATCATGTGTCGTACTGTTCAGATACAGATTTGTACATGTCTCTGCTGACAAGTCCTATCAAAAGTAAACTTCTTTTATAGTTTCATTGCACTGTAGAGTTCCAGGTTTAATGGATACTGTTAAACAGAAGAGATCTTTTATCAAAGGACAGTTTCAATAGAAGCCTGTCAATCTGGCCGTTCCTGACACATTTATATACTTGCATGCACTTATCACAAATTCTACCGTTCCATTTGTTCATTTGTTGAATGAGAATATTTTTTACTCAAAATTATAATACTGTTAATTGTATGACATTCAGTTCTGATGTTTAAATCCTCTGAAATTTGAGGACTTTATTCACCAAAGTCCAACTTCATTTGCCATCTGCTAAGAATCTTAATATTTGCGTCTTTGGGTAAATGTGGTAAGCACTTCTGATTGTTGTTATTGTAGCTATGGTGACAATCATATAAATACTTTCAGTCATGCTCTGGGCCTCTACTTTAATCTTACCTCAGCACAAGAACAGTTAGTTCTTATAATGTGGCAACGTATGATACTCACCTTCCCAGCACAGTCAGCATCTGGGACCTTAAAGGCTTGAAGATAAACAAGCAGCCATCTAGCAGGGAAGCAACAAAGTCTACATGGAAGAAGCACACCAGCCTATGTGATCATGAGGTATCAATGGGAATAGGTATTAGAAATTCAAAAACAAGCAACCAAATTTATGTGAAGAAGAATAGGCAAAGTGGAGACCCAAACCCATCAGTAAGATAACTGAACAGTCCCTCACAGAAGGGCCACACAGAAGGGATGATATATCCAGGGTGCAGTATAGCACCGTTGAAACACATAACTATCCTATAGTTCTTTAATATTTTATGGTCTTAGTTTTACTTCACTAATCCTGTTGGACCTGCATCTGTTCATTTGTATATTTAGGATGGTTTGATGCATGAAATCCAAGATAGATCAACCCTTCAGAAATATAATGGGAGTAATGATTCCCTGAGGGCACAGAAAGAGGGGAGGAACCGAGGAGGGAGAAGGGAACTGATCGCAATATTGACTATATAACTCCACTCGAGGGAACAGATAACAGAGTGGCAGGTGAACAGATACATTAGATGGTATAAGATGAGGGGAAGGAAGAATAACAATACTATTTAATATACCAGCAAGGGGTCTGGGGGGGGGTACGGTGGGGAGGGCAGGGATAAAGGGCATTGCTCCCAAGGAGCGCAACAGAGAAAGAAAGAAAACGTTTTGAAACGATGGTGGCAGCAATTGTACAATCATGCTCAATCTAATGGAATTACGGATTGTTATATCTGTAAGAACTCCCAGTAGAAATGGAAAGAAAAATAAAACCCTTCAGTCATGAACATGCACAATGTTAGCCTAGTGGCCCAGCTGTAGTTTCATAATGTCCCCTATCTGTTACTGTAGCTAAAGAGCACTTTACCTTAAGGCTCTGCTCTAGCCCTGTTGATGGCTCCTGTTGAGACGGGAAGTCTGACACTAGCTGATCCGAGGCCTAGCAGTCGTAGTCACAGACCCTTCTGAGAGCCCCACAAAGAGTTGTACTGACAATAAATAGAGACACATGAAGACAGGCATTTGTTCTATCACAGGCTAAGAGTTTCTGCATCTCCTGGGGAAAATTCTGTAAGTGCCAGAATCAGGAAAGATCCAGATTGGACCTGAAGATCATTCGGATGAGGTTTTAAAACTGTCTCTGAGTTGGAAAGAGCCTGGAGGTTTAGAGGCAGAGAAGAGAAAAATGTTCATAAAGGAGATGGACTCTAATAAAATGATTATTTAAAAAAAAGTAAAAAGGTCATTAAAGAACAAGAGTAGACCGGGAAAAGGAGATGGAAGTGAGGTCAGGTTAAGAAAAAAGGCCTTGGTGTTACCAACTGATTCTCATGTAAGGAATTAAAAGGTGGGAGGAATAAGTTCACATCTTTGAAAGTGGCTTTTATTTGGCAACACCTGCTCATCAGGCTTCTTAGGTAAACTCTAAGAATGTCACCTTTTAGGGTACAAACGCTGCTTCCGGATCCTTCAGTAAAATGTTTGCCTAATCTACACTTACTGTAACTAATGACAGTGTGTCTTCAATTACCATCAGCATAGACCAAGGTCTTCAGTTGGTTTGATATTTACTCTTATGTGGGTTTTGCTTAAGCCTCTGCTGCTTTGTGCTCCCAGCAGCCTTTTTCTTCTTTACCTGTAGGTCTACAGAAGTGTTTTATTGAAGAGTACCCCAAGAGAAATTGTGACGTACAGTGAAAGCATAAATGGTGATGTTGAAATGACAGATTGTGGTAAGCTATCGATTTAGCATGCGCCATGCAGTACTCTTGATTGCATTGTCTGTGTAATGCAGTGGCTGTCGAGTGCTACTGAGGCGTGGGGTAGATGGGTGTGGGCAACGCACACACAACTGAGGAAGAAAGAAGTGTGGATCAAGTGCTTTAAATCACTTCCAAAGAGGCAGTGGCATACTGCAATCGCTAATTTGTCCCTTGTCAATTATGTTGCAGAAGATTTCTTATTCTATTTCTACATGTTAATCAAGCACATAAAATATGCTTAAAATTAAAAAATACATCCGAATGACAGGAAAAGCAAAGTCGCGATCAGTCATCTGCCTGGGGAGACACTGGAGGGAATGACTTGTTCATTAATTAGTGCATAGGTATCTCTGCCGCCCTGAGTGGCTGCCACCTGATTGCCACTACCACGCTGGAACCCAAATATTTCCCACTAAAACCAGCAATAGAAAAGTGGTAGAAGCGCACCCTACACAAGGAAACTTGTGAGACTCAGAAAAACGCAGTGTCATTGAGTGCTGGCTCTCACAGGTTCTACTGTGTTTTCTAGAACTTTTTGGGTGAGTGAAAATGATCTACTCCCTCTACTGCCTGAAAGTTTCAGATCAAATTCTGCTCTACATAAATTTATTAACTAGATATTTATTAGCAGGCAAGCAAAAATAGGTATAGATCCTATTGAGTGGTGGTGGATTAGGCAAGGAGAATGTCGGGGGATGCAGCATGAGAATTGGGAGAGTTGCAGAAGCAGTGTAATCAAACAGGACCAGTTTCCTTTCCCGCACCTGGGGCTGCAGTCTGGTTTGGACACGCTGGAGAACACTAGCTTGAGAAAAATAATTCTTATTCTGAAACCAGCTTCCTAATTAGGTGTAAGATGAAAGAAAGCAGACACACATTTCTGTCTTTCATTTAATAAGCTTGGGTCCCAGCTCACTTGAAGGGCTCACTGGAGGCAGCGGTCAAGGTCTGGAAGCAGGGTCTGCCAGCCCAATAGCACAGGTCTTTGCAGAGGGTTTCAGCCTTAGAACAGAAGACCCACAGACCTCATTGGATAGCTCATCCCATCATGCTGTTGTGAGAAGCATATATTGTCTTATGCTTAACAAAATATCTTTACCAAATCAAATACTTTAGCCAATCTGCCTTTCTTAAATACATTTAACTTCCCCAGTGTGAGCATTTTTAGCATGGATCATAATTACTAAAGGGACATTTTCATCTGTGGGAACCCTGGTGGTTCTGTTAGGTAAGCGTTTGAGACTGTTGACTACAAGGTTGGTCGTTCAGTTCGCCAGCTGCTCTGACAGAAAGTGTCTGCTCCCAGAAAAATTTACAGCAGGCATCCTCAAACTACGGCCTGCGGGCCACATGCGGCCCACCGAGGACATTTATCCAGCCCATCGGGTATTTTTGACCCGTTTTGTTTTTTTACTTCAAAATAAGATATGTGCATAGGAATTTGTTCATAGTTGTTTGGTTTTATTAAAACTATAGTCTGGCCCTTCAACGGTTCTGAGGGACAGTGAACTGGCCCCCTGTTTAAAAAGTTTGAGGGCCCCGATTTACAGCTCTGGAACTCTGTTGCTATGAGTCAGAAGCAACTCGATGGCAGTAGGTCTTTGGGGTGTTTTCATCAACAAAAACTCATTTCTGACATTGAGTACATTAACAAATCACATGATTGAGACATTTAATAGAAACCTTGATAGTAACTACCTGGGTGAAGGAGCTTTCTGATTCAAACACCAGCTCACTACCACTCTTCATTGCCGTGCTCACAGACTACCCGAACTGCCAACCTTCATTAGAATTCTTGTGATACAGATCTTTATGCACAAACATTGTACACTGAAAATTGAAAACAATACTTATAGACTAGGTTTGAGAATTAAATTAAAAGATGCACATAGTAGCTCTTATTTATCATAACTTGAAATACCAAATTTATTTATATTAAACAAGCATGGCTTTTTTGTGTGTTATCCCCCCCCCATTTTGGTCTTCTAAAATGTAATTGAATCTTAGGCCACATATTTTGTTTGGTTTAAAATCCTTTAAGTTTTACTAAACAGGATACATAAACCATATATGCTTTCTTAGCAGTAATCACTTTATACCTAATTATGAATTTGAGTTTAAAAGCCTGTTGATCTTTTAAAAGGTAATTGAATTTAAAGCCACATTTCTTACTTTAACTTTTGGAATTAAACCCCACAAAATGGATTTCCTCAAAGGAGTAAACTATTACATGTCTACATGAAGTAACTGTAGACTGACAGGTGACTTTATGTGCATTATACCCATGTGCAGTCATCAAGTAATCAAGATGTGAATGGAGCACATTTTTACTTGTTTCAGGTCATTTGGATTTCTTCAGAAGTTTCCAGAATATCATGTCAGACTTTGTCTGAAACAATTGATGTTTTAGATTGGTCAGTAGTCATTCTTTGGTATTACTAGTACTGCATTTTACTGCTCCCCCAGAAAGCCAGTCTGAAACTCAGACTTGTGCACACTGTTATAAGGAATAAACCTAATGGTAAGAGGACACTGTAGGAGAAAGGTGAAACCAATACTAAATGCCTCCTCCGGGAAAGAGATGTCCCTGTGATTTATAAGTAATTCTCATTTTATTTCTTACTTGCATCTTAGTGTAATTTCGCTGCCTTAATTTTTTAGTATGAGGGTCACTTGTACCTGTCACTCCTCAGTCTGAAGGCCAACATCATGTTTCACGATTCTAGCTTTGGTTAATTGGTCTGATGAATAGGGAATTCACTAATGTGAGCATCCCAAATGATCTGGACATGCCCAACCTATGGAATCGGTTCCACCAGGAAATGGCAGTCTGCTCCCGTCAGCATTGCCTCCCCTGGATAGCCATTGTCCTGGGGTAAAAATGATTGCGCACACCCCTTCCTCATCAAGAGTGGTCTGCCACACCCTGCCCACTGTCACTTCTGGGCTGTGGGGCTTCTCAAACCAGAAGCCATGCTGAAAACCTAGCCTGTCTTTCTGGAGTTCTGCAGGCTTATATAATCCACTTATAGTTTATCTAAAACCACAGTTCAGTTGTTTGGCAATATTTTATATGTTAATTTAAAAATAATACTTTTCTTACTCGAGAGCAGGAAGGAAACTTATGTAGCCATAAAACTTACTGGCTTGTTTCACACACAGTATATCAAAAATACACCATGTGCTTCAAATTATTTTAGTCAGAGGTCCCCACCCCACCCTCTGAGGGAAAACAGATTTGTAACAATTTTAGCAGCCATACATGTAAACGGTTGCTTTCACTGGCTCTCATTTTTCTATAAATTCATACTCTTAAAGTATTTGTGGTGAGGTCCTCGCCAGATCTACTGAGGCTTTAGGGTTGCAGGGTTTGTAATGAGGTAGGAAGTAAAGATCTTTCTCCTGCATAAAGGATAGCTGACATATTACTTATCTTTAAATGAAAATATAACAAATGAAGATATGCTGAGTTAAAAGCCAAGGTCCCAGAGAACTTTAGATACTTGGTCCATTAACAAAGCTCTTTTTATAGCCATTGGGAAGTAGTTTATATCCTCCGGAAATTTCTAACTCAAGGAGGACAATAGTTTTAATTGATAAATAAAATGAGAATACACAGTGGCTGTTACTGAGCCATTATGTTGTGAAGCAGTTTTCCCCCAAATGGTAGTAAGTATTGTGAAGGAAGAAAAATGTTTGCAATAAAAAGCCTGGGAAAGCACAGAGTTAAAATGAAGTGTTTATTTTTCCAGCTGTAGACCTCAGCTGTTAACGTGCTAACATGTACTCTGAATTCCCAAGAGGAGGACATACTATGCAACATTTCCTCAACGTATTTGCCACTTGGCTTCTTTCTCGCTAGCATGTGCATGCTCCCCCCATCACAGCCACTAAGATCCTTCAAGAATAGCAGGCCTATAAGACATCCAAATTGGGGCTGAGATCCCTGGAGTCACTAGGCCTTTGAGCCAGATTTGAGTTTCATGGAATTTCCTAAAGTGGGGGCATACTTCTACCCATGCTGCAGGCAAGGTATTTCAAACTGAAAACCTTTTTCACTCACTGAATGCTTTTTCATTGGCAGTAGCTTTTGTAGCTCTTGTGAGCAGATGATAGCTTATAATACATTTCCCGGAAAAGAATAAAGTTCTGCCTTAATTCACAAGCTACCCCAGAGCTCACAAATGTTGGTGACATCAACAAATAGGGAAAGACCTTGGGCCCAGCTGAGGGTGGCTAACTGAGAATAGGGGTCCCTGTGGGATACATGATGGGAAATCAGGCTGGTAGAGCACCTGTCACGTGCCATGTGTTTACACAGTTTGAAGACACAAGCCATGCTTTTCCTTTATAAGGAGTCTTACAGAATACTTTGAGTCTCTTCCCCTTTCTCAAAGAGCCACTATCATCGGCGCCCGTGTGTCACCTGAAGCTCAGGATTTGTCACGGCTGTCCATAGCCCGGTGGTCTTTTGTTAGACTGCAGGCCAAGCCTGGTGCTCCTCTAAAGGGCTCCCATGGCCATGAACTCAAAACCTCGCAGTAGCCCAAACTTCCTGCTGTAGTGGTGTCCAGAGAAAAGAGTACATCGAAGATCATATATTTGCGTTTCTCTGGATTCCAATATAATTAATACATCATACAGGTGGGTGGATGAACTTTTTCAAAAACCGCTAATTGCTTTAATTATAAAGTCTGTGTTGATTTGATCTTCAATATTGCAGAGTCATAATTCTAATTGTGTATTTAAATGCAACTGTCATGACACCGAGTCTCTTTTAACAGACTTAGAAGATGCAGCCAAAATGCCAGACTGTTCCAGTGGACCAGAGAGAGGAGAAAGAGGGGATCTGATAAAATTTTACAACACAGTGTATGTGGGACGAGTGAAGTCTTTTGCATTGAAATACGACCTATCAAATCAAGACCATACGGTACATTTCATGTTCTACTACTTAAAAATAGATGCAGCCATAGAACACTGCAAGTCTAGTTGACTGAGTGTTTCAGAATGTAGAGCCCCACTGACACATTTTATAAGCGTCAGTGTACTTGTACTGAATCAGAAAGTGATTAAGGTTATGATTGAATAGGGAACATGATATCATAGGCATTGTGTTCATACGGGGACCCTCCCATACAGTTAGAAATGGTGTGAGTGCCCATGGTCCAGCGCTCCATTACTAGCTGAGAGTTGAACCCTCACTACACGTCTCAAAGGTCACAGCCTTGAGAACCTTCTGGAGCAGTGCTCTGCACACTTTGGGCTCACCGCGACTCACAGTCAACTCAAGGGCAACTAACAGCATGAACAGGGCCTCGAGGGAAGAGAAGCTAAAACCATTAGTGTGTATCGTGTGCTCTCTTGACTTTGGGTTCTACCACCACATTTGTGAGATAAACGTGGGGGTTGTTTTCTTGCAAAACAAATAAAGGGAAATTAGTAGTCCTGGATCATTATTAGACAGCCCTGCAAAAACTTTGTAGACCCTAGTTTTTGGCAGTAGCAGCAGGCCTGAGAAGGTGTATCCAGCATGTGGTCTAACGTTTCCTAAAACCTGGAGCTGCGAAATGATCTCGGGGCTGCTGCAAAAGCAGATACTGTGGCAATGCCTTTTGTGAGAATCAATACCAAACTAATCCCAAAAATTGGAGATTGAAAAGTCCCAAAACTTCAGCTCTTGCAAGATGCCAGTCTGCACCATATTCCCCCATCCTCAGCCCCCAATACATGCCCTCATGTCTCTGGATTCATTGAATCCCTGCAGTGTCCCACAGAATTCATGGACGTTCGAGGAAATGTCTCACGCAGTGGTGGGTGCTATTCAGTCCAAAACCCAAAGTTTGGGCAAAGCTGGGGCCACAGGAGGCACTCTGGTCCTCACATCCCCTGCTTCTCAGTGGGCTCATTTTCTACACAGCAGGATGGCATTACAGGGAATCCTGTTCACAAGTACTCACAGGTCAATCCTATCAGTAACTTCCACCCCCTTCTTACCAGACCCACACAGGGAAAAGTTGTTTGGCAGTGGAGACTGGCTAAAAGAGCCATATTAAATAATTCACTGGCCCTGCAGATATCTACACTTTATTCTGGATTGTGGGCAAAAGTACAAATGTTTGTAATTGCCTTGGCATACTAAGTTGTGTGTTGCTGTTTTTCTGAAAAGAGAGCAGCAGACTAAATTCAGAAACATAAAGTAGACTGTTGGTGGGTCCTGTTAGAATCAGCCTTTAGCTTTAAGAACTGGGCCCTAGGAAAAGGAAAACCTGGAAGCTGCTTCCAGCTAGTAGCCATGGATGAGCGTGCTCTGTCACTGTCCCAAGAGGCCAGAGTTGCTTGTCCTCCTCTCAGTTCCACCTCCCCACTGTCACACGCTGTACTAAAATGTTTCCACCTTTAGCCAACTGAAAGCAGCTCAGTGAGCATCAAGTGAAGATGGTGAGTAAGACATTAAGGAGCCATCTCCATGTGTTCTACTTCTGTCATATAAAACAATCAAGAGAAATGTAGTCCCTACTCGCCCAACTACTTCTAAATCTTTTGCATTTCAATATAAAGTCATTCCAGTCTCATCGGGAGATCTGTTCCATGTTTGAATCACCTGGGCTGGTTTATGTGATTTCCTGCCTCTGTTTTGCTTCAGTTGTGCTCGTGTGAGTGCAGACATCTTTGTTTTAAGTGTTAGACTCTGATTACCCTTTGCTTCCATTTTCTTAGTGAGGGCAGTGTGTGGTTCATGTGCTCCCGACTTACCAGTGTCTGCCTAGAAATCCTACTCCTATTTACAAGATTTGTTGAAAGATCTAGGAAACATTAATTTTAGTTTATGTGTTAATAATTGCTAAAAAATGAAGGATGAATGACAGCTTTTTGCTGTTTTTCAGCCTTAAACAAGCACTTACAACTGACTCTTAAGTCTCACTGCCATGGCATCAATGCTGACTCATAGCAACCCCTGTGGGTTTCCGAGACTAATGTTTTTTTAAAAATCATTTTATTGGGAGCTTGTACAACTCTTACCACAATCCATACATACATCCGTTGTGTCAAGCACATTTGTACATTTGTTGCCACATCATCCTCAAAGCATTTGCTTTCTACTTGAGCCCTTGGTATCAGCTCCTCATTTTTCCCCCTCCCTCCCTGCTCCCCGCTCCCTCACATGAACCCTTGATAATTTACAAATTACTATTATTTTGTCATATTTTACACTGTCTGACGTCTCCCTTCATCCACTTTTCTGTTGTCCATCCCCCAAGAAGGGGATTATATGTAGATCCTTGTAATCGGTTCCCCCTTTCCACCCCACCCTCCCGGTTATCACCACTGTCACCACTGGTCCTGAAGAAATCATCTGTCCTGGATTCCCTGTGTGTTTCCAGTTCCTATCTGTACCAGTGTACATCCAGATTTGTAAGGTAGAATTGGGATCATGATATTTTGGGGGAGGAAACATTTAGAAACTAAAGGAAAGTTGTATGTTTCATCATTGCTACATTGTACCCTGACTGGCTTTTCTCCTCCCCTCGACCCTTCTATAAGTTGCCTACAGATGGATCTTGGGTCCACCATTCTGCAGTCCCCTCATTCACGATGATTTGATTTTTTGTTCTTTGATACCTGATCCTTTGATACCTCGTGATCACACAGACTGGTGTGCTTCTTCCATGTGGGCTTTGTTAATTCTGAGCTAGATGGCCACTTGTTTACCTTCAAGTTTTTAGACTCCAGGCACTATATCTTTTGATAGCCAGGGACCATCAGCTTTCTTCACCACTTTTGCTTATGCACCCATTTGTCTTAAGCAATCTTATTGGGAAGGTGAACACACAATGATTTGACTTTTTGTTCTTTGATACCTGATCCTTTGACACCTCGTGATCACGCAGGCTGGTGTGCTTCTTCCATGTGGGCTTTGTTGCTTCTGAGCTCGATGCCTGTTTGTTTACCTTCAAGTCTTTAAGACCCCAGATGCTATATCTTCCGATAGCTGGGTTCCATCAGCTTTCTTCATCTCTTTTTCTCATGCACCCATTTGTCTTCAGTGATTGTATCGGGAGACTAACAGTTAATGGAAGTAGAAAGCCCAGGCTTTTTCCTGAGGAGTTGCTAGTGGTTAAAATATAATGGGACTAAACAAAGGGTAACCTTTTTCATTCTGTGGAAAATAACTGACTTTTTGGGGTCATTTCAGATGGAAGCTCCACCCCTGTCTCCTTTCCCGCTTATGAAGCAGCAGCCAAGCTCACCCCGGCGCATTTCTCAGCAGCATCCCATTTATGTTTCCCCACATCGGAATGGGGCAGGTCGCACGCCCAGGAGTGCTCTGTTGTACAAGTTCAATGGCAGCCCTTCAAAGGTAAGGTGCACACAAAAGTTCGTCTCAAACAATTTGTAATGGTAGAAACAGGGATTCAGATTACCTATCAGGAATCTTTTTTTGGGGGGGTAGGGGGCGGGGCATGATAATACAATATGAACTGTTACTACAGCCAGCGTCCTGTGCCCAAGAGTAGTATTTTTAGTTGAGACCATTTAATCCATGGTTACTGACAACATATTTGGGGAGTCACTACAAGAGGCTGAGCCTTCTTCTCAAGCCTGATCTGGAGAAAAAAACCATTAAGAGAACACTGGACGTGGAGGCTAAAGAAAGGCCTTGGAAGTAAAAGTGCATCTAATCGATCTCTCTATCCTTATAAGTGATGAAGCTGTGACAGGGACATGATTGCTGTTTTCACATACTCCACGAGATAGCAAGCAGACAGGAGACCGTGGGTGCTACTGGTTAGGTGCTTGACAACTAGTCAGTGGCTTGGTGATTCATAGCCACCCAAAGGGCCCAGGCTGAAACCCATGGAAAACAGTTTTATGCTGCCTCACATGCATCACTGAGAGTCAAAATTAACTCAGCGGTAACTAATTGGTTTGGTTTTTCCATTAAGAAAATACAGTCACAATGCCTCCAGAGCTAGAGTCAAGACCAACTGGAACAAAATTATAGTGTAGCATACTGTAATTCAGTCCAGTACAAACAGTTGTTATTTATCTCATATTTCCCCCATCAGTTCTACAAACACCTGTCAAGTTCCTGCTATGTTCTTGGCAAAGGTAACTGACATAATACCTCACCGACTTGTGTTTTCTTTTTATAGAAATTGATTTCCTATAAGTATATTAACAGATCCTTTAATTCAGTGGTTCTCAACCTTCCTAATGCCGCGATCCTTTAATACAGTTCCTCGTGATCTCCCAACCATAAAATTATTTTCATTGCTACTTCATAACTGTAATCTTGCTGCTGTTATGAAATGGGTGACCCTTATGAAAGGGTCATTCCACCCCAAAGAGGTCGTGACCCACAGGTTGAGACCCGCTGCTTTAATTGCACTAAAGAGTAGGTGGTTGATTTCTAAGGTAGTGATTCCCAAATGATGGGTCAGTCACGTGTGGAGCTGCCTGTTGCCTTCAAATGGATTGCAATGGCTAGCAACTACATGTGTGCACAGAACTGCCCCATAGGGCTTTCACATTTGTGACCTTGTGGATGCAGATTGCAGGGCCCTCCGGGTAGTAGTTGAGGGCTTAACCATTTGTGTCATCAGGGACTTCTTATCTTGACACAGATTTACTGAACCATAAAGCTCTAATATAATAGCTTTACCATTCCATTGCATTGTCCACGACTTCCAATTCTCCTAGATTCATCCTGGGTACAGTCCAAGTCCCAGTCATTCACAGATGGTTGAAGAACACGACCATTGTGTCTTAGACTGAAAAAAATTCAAGATTTGAGTTGCAATATTGAAAGTTTCTCTGGGAAAAATGTTGAATGATGTAGGAAGCATCAAAAGATGATAGAAAGAATACTGAGTCATTGTGCCAAAAGAAATGATAACTTTCAACCATTTTAAGAGGCAGTATGTAATCAAGAACCAATGGTGTGCATAAGAAGCTACTCTACACTGAAGGTATTAACAAAAACCAAGGCTCCAGAAATTGATGAACTCGTCAACTGAAGTGTTTCAGTAAACTGCTGAAGGGCTGGAAGCACTCACTGGGCTATGCCAAGAAATATGGAAGACAGTTACCTGTCCAGCTGACTGAAAGATGTCCATATTTATACCTAGTCCAAAGAAAAGTAGCCTAGCCAAACATGCAAATTATAGAATCATATCTTTGATAGTATGTGCAAGTAAAATTTTGCTGAAAATCATTCAACAATAGTTCAGTAGTACATCAATAGGGAGCTGCAAAAAATTCAGGCTGGATTCAGAAAAGGATGTGGAATAATAGAGATATTTCTTATGTTAGAAAGATATTGGCTACAAGCAGAGAATACCAGAAAGATGTTTACTTGTGTTTTATTGACTGTGCGAAGGAATTCGACTTTTATGTATGGTCAGAAAAAATAAATAGGCTATCTTTGATAAAAATGAGAATTTGAAAAGATTTGAATGCTCATGTGGCACCTGTACATGGACCAAGAAGAAATTCTGGAAACAGAATGGGAATACTGTGTGATTGGATATCAAGAAAAGTGCATGTCATGGTTGTATCCGCTCACCATACTTAATCAATTTGTATGCTAAGGAAATAATCAGAGAAGCTAGACTGTATGAAGAAAATGCATCATCAGGATTGGAGGAAGGTGTATTAGCAACCAGTGGTATGCAGATGACAGCCTTCCTTGCTGGAATTGAGGAGGACTTGAAACACTTGCTGATGGAGATCACGGATATAGCCTTCAGTGTAGATGACAGCTCAACGTAAAGAAAACAAAACCCCTCACCATCGGACCTATAGATAACATAAACTGAGAAAAGACTGAAGTCTAAGATTTCACCTTGCTTTGATCCACAGTCAGTGCTCATCAAAGCAGCGATCAGAAAAATCAAATGGTGTGTCATTGCTTTAGGCGAACCTGCTGCACAAGACCTCTTTAAAGAGTTGAAAAGCAGGGATGTTACTTTGACGACTAGGGAATGTCTAAGCTAAGCAGTGATGTTTTCAGTCTCCTCATATGCATGTGAGTTGGACAGTGGATAAGGAAGATTGAAGAAGAATCCATGCATGTGAAGTATGATGTTGGTGAAGAAGGTCCCCTGGACTGGTAAAGAACAAAGAAATCTACCTTGGAAAAAGTACAACTTAGAAGCAAAGACAGTTCGACTTTATTGTCACCTACTCTGGCCATGTTATCAGAGAGACCAGTCCATGGAGAAAGGACATCGTGCTTGATAAAAAAGAGGGACAGCCAGGAAGAGCCTCCATAAGATAGATTGACACAGTAGCTGCAACAATGGGCGCAAACATCACAATTGTGAGGGTGGTTAGGACCAGGAGCGTATTGTTCAGTTTTCGCTGTGGGTTTGAACTGACACAGTGGCGCCTCACGAGAACACCACCTCGATGACTGTACTGCACAACTTCAGGAAGCACTTCTCCAACACCTTGCTACTCACAACGTGACTCGTGTACCAGCAACCTCTGCAGCATCTGGAAGCTGTGAGAAAATACAGATGCTGGACCAGCCTTACTGAATCTGAATCTGCATTTTAAGAAGACTCCCAGATGGCTAGTAAGCACATCACAATTTGAAAAGTATTGCTTCTAAAGAAGAGATTCTTCAACTGTAGGCAGCATCAGACTCGCCTTAGAGGGCTCTGTAGAGTAGATGAGTAGGCCCTGTCTCCCAGAGCATCTGATCTAGTGTGTGTAGCGTAAGGCTGAAGAATTTACATTTAGTAAGTTTCTAGATGCTTGAAAGGACCCCTGGTGATGTAGTAGATTAAGCATTGAGCTGCTTACCAGACAGGTTGGTGGTTTGACTCCTCCATCTGCTCTGGCAGTCGGCTCTGCAGATGTGCAGCTTCGGAAACCCTGCACATGCACTCTGTAGCGTGACTGCGCCCTAGAATCGACATCTGTGATGTATTTCATTTGGGAACCTTAAGCTGTTTCTGGTCCACGGTCTGAGAACTGCAGCTTATAAATGGGATCTAATTTTCAAAACTACCTGAAAAGATTAGTTCTAGCCATCCTTAATTACGTTTATTTAGATTCAATAGACCATTTTTATACCCAGTGTTTAAATGTTAATTTGAACTTAGGATAGAGAACAGGAAAAAGCAAATAGTTTATTTGGTCTTTGCTGCTGTTTCCCCTTTTACTCACACACAGCCTCTATTTCTGGACAGAGTTTGAAAGATATCAATAACATGATAAGACAAGGTGAGCAGAGAACCAAGAAGCGAGGAATAACCATCGATGGAAATGCAGAATCCCCTGCCAAACGCCTCTGTCAGGAAAACGATGATATTTTACTTAAAAGACTCCAGGATGTGGTCAGTGAACGAGCACATCAGTAATGCCCTTCCTCTGGGGTAAAAGCACTGTTGGGTTGTTTTCCTGGAAAATAGAAGCTGTACCCTTCACACCTTCCAGAGAGTAAATACCACCAGGCATAAGACAAAGTGCACCAAAATTATGTACTGTGCTTTTTTATCCTCATTTTTCCAAAACTGTACTTGATAAAGGTATATTTTAAACGGAATAGGGATGTTTTCAGTGCCTTTAAGAAATACTAATAGTCAAAAGAGTTCTGCAATATTTGATCTGGGGATTACTTTGTAAGATGAATTAAGATTAAAACCCAGGTAGCCCATTCTAGTTCAGCTCACTTTAAAAGAAAGCAGTCTCCCGAGTGCTGCCATATAAGGGCGCACAATCTCTTTTTGGTAAAGCGTGCTTTGAGACGTGTGCTTTAGTTACTGAAGCAGGTTGGCTTCCTTCGTACTTGGTGGCTCCACATCCAGTTGCCACTGCTATCCCAGATTGCCTGCCTCCACTCTCCCCATGCCTTTCTTGAGCATTCTCAGATGGGACCTAAGCCTGCACAATCCCCCCTCGCTTTCCAACCCGAAGCCCTCTTATGTAACTATATTAACTCTACAAGGGGCACTTGTTCTTTTTAAGTGATTAGCATTTTGTTTTTGTAACGTTAGCTTAATTATACATGGTTGTATTAAATCATGTAATTCTCAAGATGCTGCTTCTGAAGCCAGTATAATTCAGATAGATTTTTTTTAGAAACGGAATTTCCCATTAATGAGTTAGAACCAGGATAATGTGTGAGATGCTATTTTTAAGCTCATCATAAGATCAGTCATTCTCAATGTCTTAATCAATTCCCTATAAATATTGGATGGCTTTTTTCAAACCACACCAAAATCACCTTCTGCCTTGTAATTCTGATAGGCATCAATAAAGCACCAGGTCCTTCCCGCTCCTTATTCATTATTACTGGTGCATCATGAGTTTCCTCTGAGGTGTTGACTTTGGTGGGTGCCCCAGAGATGCATCTTTCCAAAGAATCACCTCCTTAAATGTCTGTTTTTCTAGTGTGTTTCCAGAATCTGGAGCTACATGGATGAGCCATCCTTAATTTTGAGAATGTCTGTTTTTAAAGGGAACCTCACTTCTTAACTGCATATGATACCCCATCTACCTGTGTCCAAAACTGATTGGGCCATCAATATGTATTGTAGTAAATTTCATTTTTAAATTTAAAAGGAAAAGGAATTTTGTCATATTTAACTTTTCTGAAAACTATATCATTTTTGTGTAGTATCTACACATGTTAAAAACCAAAAACTATAAAGTCTGTCTTGACTTTGTAAATATTTCTATGTAGCTACAACCACTTGTCATTTTTATCTTTTTTCATTTTATAAATCACTTTATTGGGGGCTCTTACAGCTCTTTTAACAATCCATTGTATTGTTAAATCCATTGTAACAATCAATTGTATTCAACATATTGGTCTATATGTTGCTATAATTTTTAAAACATCTTTCTGCTTGAGCCCTTGGTATCAGCTTCTCTTCTTTCCTTCTCTCCCACACCCTCCTATTCATCTTCATTATTATTATGCATTTGGACATCAGCTATATAACAAAGTCTAGACATGTTCTTTTTTTCTTCTCTAAATTAGTTTTTAACGATTGATGTCACTGTACATAAATGGTTAATAAAACATTGGAGTTTGGGAGAATGTTAAAACAAAACTATGTGTGTTCCTTTCTGTGTGACAAGAATCATTGTAAAAGTCGAAGTCTCTTTATTTGCTTTGTGTAAGTTGAATGTTTCTGATGTGCGCCTTGGTATGGGGGGATTGAGAAAGGAGAGTGTGAGGAGACGCCCTGAGCAGGTGCCGCAAGCCTCCAAAACAGACCAGGAGTCACTCCGGGAGTCCTGGACTTTATTATTTAGAGTAAGTCATCCTGTGATAGCCCGCAGGGATAGGGTTCAGTCCCCACTTCCTCCCCTCTCCCAAGTAAGCAAGACTTTCTAGATTGTCTGAGGAAAGGCAGGCGAGGCAGCTGTGCTGGCTGTGGGCTCCCTGGGAACGGTCCCTCCAAGCAGTCCCACGATCGATTTCTGTCTGGAAGCGGCCTTGGGGCTAACCTGTTCTTGGTGGTCAGCTCTGGCACTGTGCTTTGAACGGGAGAGGCCATGGACAGGCCACGTGGGGATGTTTGTTTACCCTACACTCCCTTCGAGGGCCCTGCATGGCCTGGACAATCTTACTGCCCCTCTTCCGCATGACCCCATGACCCTGCCTGCAGGGGATTTGCAGCCACAAGAGAAAAGCAACAAATCTTACAACGAAAGACCCTTCCAAGGCAAAGGACTCAAGTAGCCTGAAAAGGGAGAAGGGGAACGTCCCAGTCCAGAGTGGTTCATACAGTCTAGGGGGCACTGGCATCAGCTGGGGCAACCTCCCACAGCAGGAAAGATGTGAAGGTCTGGTAGGTTTCTTACATTCGCAATCATGGCCCACCAACACGGGAACACGTGACTGCAAACACTGAGGGTAAGACGAGAAGCACAAATCCAAACCAGCAAGCAAAACCCATACCGTGGTTGGAGCCAAAAGCCACCTGCAATCCTAACTAACCCTTTTCCCCAAGGGCTCGAAGTGACGGAACCTCGGAGGACCGATTGACCTGATACAGTTTGTTGGAGTTCCCAGGCAGAGGCAGGAGGCAGCTCACATCTTTGCCAGACCCTTGCCTTCTCGTGGTCTTCTGCAGCCTTTGACATCACAGTTCCTTTGTCATTTCTCATTTTGGGTGAAATGGGTTCCCTAGTTGCTCTGGGCATCTGTCGGGTACCTGCTTACGGTGTTCTGCGGGGGGACACACCTGCACTTTCCCAGAGAGCGGCTGGAACAATCCCTGCAAGCCTGTGGGATTTGCTTCGCAGAGATAGTCTCTTGTTGGCAGTAGCCCACAGGGGCTGCGGCTTCTCTGCCCTGCCTTTTGATGGAGCCTGCTGTACGGTGCAGAGCCAGTCTAGGGCATGGATTAGGACCATAGAGACAGCCCTCCCTGTTGTTGACTCAGACCATTTGTAGCTTGTGGGAGGAGATTGTCTTGAGATGAACTCTGGGAAAGGAATACGTGCCAAATTCTCTGAACGCAGAGATCTTGGAACAGAATGCTGTCCCAGGCCTTCCAAGTTAACGAGTACATCTGCTAGACAATGTGAACCTCATTTCTCTTCTTCAGGTAGGATGGGACCATCACCTTCCACAGTTGAGGCAAGACCCCCTGGGAAGGTACGCTGATGCACTGGATGGCCCGACCTTCCGCTAAGAGAAAGTAGACACTTTCTCTGTGGTTCCTTGGGGACCTGCTGAAACACTTCTCTAAAAGATCAGCCATACTCCTTGTTCTGGCTTCATCCTCCCCTCTGGGCCATAAACTCATTGGTTATAATAAGAAAGCTTTTTTTGTTTGCCTTAGACAATTATTAACAGACCTATTGTGTGGGAACTTGTCACAGGATGTAGGGTACTTGACAACTATAAAAGCCTCCCTCGAACCAAGAACTGGGCCTTGGAGTCTTCTCCTTGAGCCCCCTGTGCCTCAACTTTGTCACTTCGTTTGGATTGCGCCATGCCCTTGTCCCTGCTTACTTCTGCACTGGCTTTCCCAGTAGCTGACTGGGGCAGCTAAAGCAGTGTCTTATGAAGTATTGCTTCAGGCCAAGCTGCCTGGGCTCCTCAGGTTTGAGCCCCTGGCCTTCACTAAATCTTTTCTGCAAGGGCATCTCTCCACTTTGTTGAGTATCTGCTTCATTGACCACCACTCAAGGTGCTTCTCTGTTGCAGGCTTACATGCCATTGTGTCGGTGTGGTGTGAATCCCAACCTCAGCCCTCTATGGGATGCACCGTACCTGCCGTCCCTCTATGGGATGCACCGTGCCTGCCGTCCCTCTACGGGGTGTACCATGTCTGTCTCCCCTCTATGGGATGTACCGTGTTTGCCATCCCTCTGGAGTGTACCAGGTCTGCTGTCCCTCCATGGCAGTTCTCAAACTGTGGGTCTCAACCCCTTTGGGAGTTGACCTTTTCACAGGGGTCATCCAATTCATAGCAGTAGCAAAATTACAATATGAAGTAGCAAAAATAATGTTATGGTTGGGAGCTCACCACAACACGAGGAACCGTGTTAAAGGGTTTTGGCATTAGGAAGGTTGAGACCCGCTGCTCTATGGGATGTGCCTTGCCTGCTGTTACTGGGGCTTCTTTGGATATGGCTCCCACCACTTGCACCCAGCCCTCCAGTAGATGATTAGGGACCTAAACTTGGGGCCCTTTTACCTCCTTACTTTCTTCCATGAACTGTTTCCCACCCACCCTCTGTCTCATTCCTCCTGTGCCCTTGGCAGCAGCCTAGAGTTTTCTGGGTTCCTGGCTGGCTCTCTGGCTGTGAGGAGCTGCCTGGACAAGGACCGTCCTCCCAATTAGGTGCTGAGGGCCCCCAAAACAGACCAAGAATCACTCTGGGGACATGGACTTTATTTTTAGGAGAAGGCTGCCTACGGCTCGTCAGTCTGTGACAGCTCACAGAGTCGGAGTGTGATCTGGTCCGGTGTGGTCTGCACTGCTTCCCCACCCCAAACCTGCAAGCCAGGGTTTTCTACTGTCTGAGGTAGGGAAGGTAAGTGGTCCGGGCAAGCAGGCCTGGAGCAGCTATGTGCACTGTGCTGGCTGTGACCCTGTAAGGCTGTCCTTCCCATGAATGCCTCAAAAAGGCCTTGGGGATAGCATGTCGTGGTGGTCAGCTCTGGTGCTATGCCTTGAAGGGGGAGGAAGGGTCTTTGAGAAAGCCAGGGATAGGACATGGGGGCTGGTGCTAGCTTACCCTACAAGAGGAACTGCTTAGTGGGTACAGGGAGTTCTGGGTGTTGAGAACCTTTCAGAACTTCATATTTGGGGTGGTTGTCTTAACACTACCTATACTAAACGCTACTGAATTATTTACTGAAAAATAATCTATTGGGGGCGCGTACAGGTCTTAACCATCCATCCATCCATCCATGTGTCAAGCACATTTGTACATTTGTTGCCACCATCATTTTCAAAGCATTTTCTTTCTACTTGAGCCCTTGGTATCAGCTCCTCATTTTTTCCCTCCCCTTGAATTGTTTAAAATGGCTACTTCTAAGTTCTTAGTTTCATCTCAATAATATTTTCCCCTAATAACTAGTTTATTGAACTATATATAAATATTCTAAAGGCACAATTTTATTTCCAATGCCTGTAGAGATCTTCAGAGACATTTAAAAAAATGTTTTACCTTACAAGATACTGGCATTTTAACAGAAGATACTCAATATGTTGTATGAATTTTATCTTCTAAAATATTTCAAATCTTTGGAAAAATAAATCCTTTTATTGGGTGCTGTTAGAGATCTTATAATCATACATCAGTTGTATCAAGCATATTTGTGTACATGTTGCCATCATTTTCTAAATATTTTCTTTCTGTTTGAGCCCTTGGTACTAGCTCCTCTTTTTTCCCTCCCTCCCTCCCTCCACCCTCCCACCCTCATGGACCCCTGATAAATTATTATTTTCATACCTTACACTGCCTGCTGTCACCCTTTGCTCATGTTACTGTTCATCCCCGGGGAGGGGGATGGGGAGCTATATGTTGATCATTGTACTCGGTTCCCCATTTCTCCCCCCACCTTCCCCCTACCCTCATGGTATCGCTACTTCCATTACTGTTTCTGAGGGGTTTATCTGTCCTGGATTCCACGTGTTGAGAGCTCTTATCTGTACCAGTGTGCATGCTCTGGCCTAGCCGGGTTTGTAAGGTAGAATTGGGGTCATGATAGTGGGGGGAGGAAGCATTAAAGAACTAAAGGAATGTTGTGGTTTTTTGTTGGTGCCATACTGCACCCTGGTTGGCTCGTCCCTTCCTTGTGACCCTTCTGTGAGGGGACGTCCAATTGTCTATAGATGGGCTTTGGGTCTCTATTCTGTTTGCATCGAAATGGTTGTTTGTTTGGGGTATTCTAATACTTGATCCTGTTGACACTTTGTGACCACATGGGTTGGTGTGCTTCTTCCATGTGGGCTTTGTTCCTTCCCTGCTAGATGGCCCGCTTGTTTAACTTCAAGCTTTAAGACCCAGATGCTATATCTTTTAATAGCCGGGCACCATCAGCTTTCTTCACCACATTAGCTGATGCATCCATTTTGTCTTAAGTGATTGTGTTGGGAAGGTGAACCATCACAATGCCAGGTAATTTCAACAGAGTATTCTTGCATCATGTCAATAACTTTTTAAAAAAATGATAGGATTATGAATAAACAACATGTTGATATGCAAATGCAACTCTCCAGACAAACCCTGCCAGGCTCATCCCTAATTAGGGTCAAACCACACTGGGATAGAAATCGTGAAAGAATTTTTCCTTAGTCCTTCACTCACAGTGATTGAAGGGCCACCTAAACAGGATGCGCTACCACTGGTCTGGTCTGTCAGTTTGTCGTGCTGTCGTGGCTCGTGAGTTGCGGTGTCACTGGTATTTCAGCAGTCACCCTAAGCGAACAGGTTTCAGCCTGCTTCCAGACTAAGAACAGACAGCAAAGGACTCCGTTCCCCGCTTTGGAGGAAGAAGCCACTGAAAACCTTATGCATAACTTTGAAACCTTGTCAGATACTGAAAAACAAAACTCACAGCTATCAAGTCAATGTCAACTCATAGTGACCCCTGAGGAAGTTCCAAGACTTACTGTTTATGGAGTAGAAAGTCTAGTCATTCACCAGTGGAGCAGCTGCTGGTTTTGAACTGTCAACTATTGGGGTCACAACCCAGCATTTAACTACTAGACTATCAGGGCTCCTTGTCAGATACTGAAAGCCTAATGAATGGAAGTAGAACATTGCCGGAGATTGAGCCAGAGGATAGGCCCCTGGGGTTGGAGGGCACTTGAATGTGACTGAAGAGGAGCTGATATTTCAGAGCAGTCAACCATGGTAATGTGGGTTGGGTAAACCCCATGTGAGTGCAGCCTTGGGGATCCTCACTTGTGGATGGGGCATGAGTCAAGGTTAAGAAAAATGGCTGCAAAACTTGAAATGATTGAAACTTTTAATGTGCAAGGTGTAAATCTAGGAAAACTGGAAGTGTTAGGGGTGGCGCAAAAGAGGAAATCCCTCAGTGAGATGGATTGACACCACGACTGCAACAGTGGGCTCAGGCATAGGATGGCACAGCACCATACAGCGTTTTGTTCTGTGATGCTAGGGACCCCGTGGGTCAGTACCAACTGGATGGCACCAAACAACAACAAACAGGATGGGTTAAGGCGCATTGTCTTGAGAAAACAACCAACGGTGATACTCATTTATGTACAAGAAAGAAATTCATATCCAGAAGTAACTTGAAATAGAAGGTGCCCCAGTCCTGTCTTAACTCAAATTCATGGGTCTGATGCTCTCTGGGTTCCTCTTCAGACTCCCTAGCTGCAGGGAAAGGTAAGTGGGAAGCAGGGAGGTAAGTGGAAAGCAGGGAGGTCACCAGCCTGTGGGTGCAGAATTGCGTGGATTCATGATCATTGGAAACCTGGCAAAGTATTGAACAATGCATTAAACATGAAAAGAAGATGGAAGGAATATACATCACAATGCCAAATAGAATTGGTCCGTGTCCAACCATTTCCAGAGGTAGTGTATGATTAAGAACTGATGACACACCTTCATTGACAAAAATACCTCTAGGTTCCAGGAGTTGATGGAATACCAATCAAAATGTTTCAACAAACTGATCCTGTGCTGGAAGCATGCATTAGTCTAACCCAAAAAATCTGGGAGACGTGGCTAACCGGAAGAAATCCATATCTGCCCATTCCAAAGAAAGATGACTCAACAATATGCTGAAAATAGTGAGCAATATCATTAGTATCTCAAGTAAGTAAAACTTGTTGAAGGTAGTTTATAAACTGGTGCTGCCAAAAATTCAGAACAAGGGATATCACCACTGTTATCAGATGGATAATAAGACATTACAAGAAACATGCTTGTATGGAGATCATAATGAATAATGGATAATGTGAAGAATGGGAATTCCAGAACACTTTATTGTGCTCACGTATATAATATATAATATGCATATAATATATAAATGTTCGGGGAGAACATGGGAACACAAGAGGGTACCTCCAAAACCTGGAATTATGCTAGGCGGAGCAGAGCTTTTGTAGTACACACATTTCCCACGAGGCAAACATCGAGCAACTCACTCTGCATCCAGTGGCATCTCCTGGGAAGGTTCTCTCTGGCCACACTGAATTTTTTCATAAAAGCAGTTTCACTCAAACCTCACTTTTTATGATGACTGATTTAAGAAAGCAGTGTGTGGCTGTACAATTTTGTTTCCTCCTCAGGAAGAATGCCACAGAAACTGTTGTGATGTTGAGCACAGCTTACAAGGACAGCGCTATGTGTACAAAAGTGGTTTTCTTGTTTCAAAAAAGCTGAAATGTTGATTGATGACAAAACTCATTCTGGACACCTGTCAATTTCCTGTATGGATGAAAATGCTGACTTGTAGTGCATTTGGAGTTGGTTCCATCAGATCAGACTGTTAATCAAGCTTTCTGTTTATAGATTCTGAAAAATAGTTTAATAGTCTGATTGTGGCAGACGGGGACTGGTTTTTGCCACCACAACAATGCACCTGCTCAAACAGCCAACTCTGCACCAGTTTTGGCAAAAAAATAAGCATACCTCTCTTGCCTCACACACCTGACCCACCTGACCTTGCTCCTTGATACTTCTTTTTCTGCGAATGAAGAGGGACATGAACGGGCAGCAATTTGAGGACTTAGAAGAGGTGAAGAAAAAAACCAAGAGAAGTCCTGTCAGCATCCAAACAGATGGAGTTTGAAAAATGTTTCCAAGAATGGAATCACAGATTTGACAAATGTGTTACGTGTAATGGAGAGTACTTTGAAGGTGATAAAGTTGGTAAACTAAATACATAGCTTTGAGAAAAAAAATTCTGTTTTGGGGGGGAGTAGCCCCTTGTATAGCATGGATTAGAGTCAGGGAAGGTGTGCATCAGGGTTTTATCTTTTCACCAGTTATTCAGTCTGTGTGCTGAGCAAGTAACCCAAAGGCTAGAATGTAAAAACGAAGAACACAGGATCAAATTGAAAGGAAGGCTCACTAGTGCACCTGCCACTGACTCAGCCTGGCTTACTGAAAGTAAAGAATCCTTGAAACCTGGAAATGATAAAAAAGACTTTAGCCTGCGATATGAATAACACCTCAGTATAAAGAAAACCCTGAATTTCCATGTCATGTATGGGCCAGGAAAGGAGTCCTGGGACAGAGGACAGGGGTAGTGGGTTGAGCATTGAGCATTTCTGTAAGGGGAGAGATGAAGCAGTCTACTGCAAAGATTCACAGCCTTGGAGACCTGTGGGGCAGTTGTACTCCGCAGCCTTAGAGACTTGTGGGGCAGTTGTATGGGGCAGAGGGTCACTGTGAATTGGAATCAATTCAAGGGCAGTGGGTATGGTTTGGACCAGTCATTTACATGCTTCTAGAAACATCCTGGTAGCAAGGTCAAATAATTTGTTACCATCTCTCTAAGATAATTTTCCCAATTTAGTAAACTCACCTTCTTCTAAACTGTGTGAAGCACAGCTCAGCACCCCCTCTTCGGTGAGCACAGAGCCCAGGGAGTTACAGCAAAAGGTTTTCACCGCAGAGGGTGAAAAGGTGTCCAGGTGGCACAGTGGGCAAAACATTGGGTTGGTGAATGATAGAAGGTAC
The DNA here is from genome assembly GCF_050624435.1 of Tenrec ecaudatus. Lineage (NCBI taxonomy): Eukaryota > Metazoa > Chordata > Mammalia > Afrosoricida > Tenrecidae > Tenrec > Tenrec ecaudatus. The sequence goes on from NC_134541.1 coordinate 25,495,944, forward strand.
TAAGCCACCAGTCACTCCACGTGAGAGAGAGAGAATGCCATCTGCGTCCATAGAGATTTACAGCCTCAGAAATCCCATAAAGCACTTCTCCTTTGTCCTATGGGATCACTATGTGTGGGATTTGAAACTCCCTGTCCCCAAGTCTGAAGATAAACAATGAAATCTACCTTCTCACTGGGTCACATGGCCAGAGAGAGGGGCAGCATACCTGCAGTAGGTCACATGGTAAAGGTCATGATGGCAGATAAGCCTGGCACCCCAGAGGCTGGAGGTGGGCTGCCCTGGATGCCTACTTGCCTGGGTGGAATATCTCGGAAGGATGTAACAGGAATCTTTCAGAGAAGCAGAGAAAGGGTGGGAGGGGTCTGGAGAGAGACCCTCTCAAGGGATAGAAAGCCTCAACCTCATGAGCAAGGGACCTTTGACATGAAAGCTCTGGGCTGGTGCTGGGACCAGTGGCTCTTCACTGAGCACCCACTGGGAGGCCCCACGCCAGGACCCTTCTCTGTGAACTGTGCCGTCTAGAGTGAGTGGTTCTCCTGAGCCTTCTCGTCTCCGGAGCCCAGTGGCAGAGCAGGTGCAGGGACAGTGCTCATGGCCTGCTGCAGAGCTCCCTGGGCACGCCGTGGTGAACAGGAGAGGTCATGAGGTTGTGCACATGAGCTACTTTCTTGAAGTAAATCTTCCTAGATTTCCCAAGGGGCTTCAAAAAATTCACAGAAAATAATACTAAAAAGAATAATTAAAAAAATAATAAAATTTCCCATACACTTATTGCATTATATACTTATATGTGTAAATAAGTCTATATATATATTAGTATTTGGACAAACACTAGTCTTTTTAAAAATGTTTTATTAGGGGCTCATACAACTCTTATCACAATCCATACATACATGAATTGTGTAAAGCACATCTGTGCATTCATTGCCCTCATTTTCTTTTTTATTTATTGATTTTTTTTAATTGCCCTCATTTTCAAAGCATTTGCTCTCCACTTAAGCCCTTGACATCAGGGCCTCTTTATTCCCCCTCCCTCCCCACTACCCCTCCCTAATGAGCCCTTGATAATTTATAAATTATTATTTTGTCATATCTTGCCCTGTCCAACGTCTCTCTTCACCCACTTTTCTGTCGTCCGTCCCCCAGGGAGGAGGTCACAAGTAGATCCTTGTAATCGGTCCCCTCTTTCCAACCCACTCTCCCTCTACCCTCTCAGTATCACCACTCACATCCCTGGTCCTGAAGGTATCATTTGCCCCGGATTCCCTGTGCTTCCAGCTCCTATCTGCACCAGTGTACATCCTCTGGTCTATCCAGACTTGCAAGGTAGAATTCGGATCATGATAGTTGGGCCGGGGGTGGGGTGGGGGGTGAGAGAGGAAGCATTTAAGAACTAGAAGAAAGCTGTATTCTTTATTGGTGCTACATCGCACCTTGACTGACTCATCTCCTCCCTTAAACCCCTCTGCAAGGGGATCTCCAGTGGCCAACAAATGGGCTTTGGGTCTCCACTCTGCACTTCCCCCTTCATTCACTATGGTAAGATTTTTTTGTTCTGATGATGCATTATACCTGCTCCCTTCAGGCTGGTGTGTTCTTCCATGTGGGCTTTGTTGCTTCTGATCTAGATGATCACTTGTTTATCTTCAAGCCTTTAAGACCCCAGACACTATATCTTTTGATAGCTGGGCACCATCAGCTTTCTTCACCACATTTGCTTAGTCACCCGCTTTGTCTTCAGCAGTTGTGTCGGGAGGGTGAGCATCACAGAATGCCAATTTAATAGACGAAAGTATTCCTGTATTGAAGGAGTACTTGAGTGGAGGCCCAATGTCCTTTCACTACCTTAATACTAAACCTATAAATATAGGCACATAGATCTATTTCCCCATCCTCATATATATATTTGCATATGTACATGTCTTTGTCTAGGCCTCTACAAATGCCCTTTGCCTCCTAGCTCTTTCCTCTATTTCCCTTGACTTTCCTCCTGTTCCACTATCATGCTCAGTCCCCACCTGGGCTTCAGAAATTCCTTTGTTACATTAGCCTTGATCATGCCCTACCAGGCCTGCCACACCCACCTCACCACCAGTTTGGATCCCTTCTTGTTCCCTTGTCCCTGGGTTTGTTAACACCACTTCCTTACCCTCCACCTCCCCCTCTCCCATGCCCCCCCGGTACTGTCGGTCCCATTGTTTTTCCTCCAGATTGTTCATCCAGCCTATATTATTGAGACAGACCTGAGGAGATAATAACATGCACAAAAAAAGACAGAGCAAAACCAAGCAACAATATACAACAAAACAACAACAACAAACCACTGACAAAGAACAAAACAAAACACAACAAGAAAGAAAAGCTTGTAGTTAGTTCAAGGATAATTTGTTGGCCTTTTGGAGTGTTTTCCAGACCAGTCTGTTGGGGCACAACGCCCTGACCCCAAAGACCAACTTCAGCATTCCCTGGGGACCTTGCCGCTCCATTCCCTTGCTGCTCCGCTGCACTCCCCCACTAGTCTCTCACTGTGTAATCTAATGCAATGTAATGGAATCACTCTCCCTATTATAATCTTTTTTTAAAATCATTTTATTAGGGGTTCGTACAACTCTTATCACAATCCATACATACATCAATATATAAAGCACATTTGTACATTCATTGCCCTCATCATTCTCAAAACATTTGCTCTCCACTTAAGCCCCTGGCATTGGCTCCTCATTTTCACCTCCTCCGTCCCTGCTTTCCCCCCTCTGTCATGAACCCTTGATAATTTATAAATTATTATTTTGTCATATCTTGCCCTGTCCCACATCTCCCTTCACCCACTTTTCTGTTGTCTGTCCCCCAGGGAAAAGGTTATATGTAGATCCTGTAATCGGTTACCTCTTTCCACCCCACCCTCCCTCCACCCTCCTGGTATTGTTACTCTCAGTAATGGTCCTGATGGGATCATCCGCCTCCCTATTGTAATTTTGTCAGCTCCCCTTAACCAAAGAATTTCTTGAAGTATATCTTTTTTTTTTTTCTTCCACAGGCGTTTAATGCGGGTTTGATTTGCAGATGCGGAAAAAGACCGAAGTATATCTTTATAGAATTCCCAAGGGAATTTTTTTATGGAAAATGGGGTTAAAAGATAATAAAGTTTCCCCACAAACTTTCTGCATTACAGACACACACACACACACACACACACACACACACACACGCCCTTGGGCGGTGCAATTGATGAAGAAATCAACTGCTAACCCAAAGGCTGCTGATTCCACACCACCAAGAGGGGCGTCGGAAGAAAGGGCTGGCAATCTGGTTCCGAGAGGGTGCACACAGCCTTGTGAAGCCCTCTGGAGCAGAGTCCTATACTGACGGGAGGCCCACGAGGGCCCACCACAGCGGTTGTCACATGCTCACCTGCATTGCTCGGCACTGGGTTCCGTTCCTCTGAGCACTCTGAACAAGGCAGGGCTGAGCGCCCCTGCGAACATGCTGGGCACAATGTTAGAGCTCTCTCATGGGAGAAATATACCGTGATCCTTGGCTTCGCAGGAGAAAGAATTTACTTCGAAGCTTGATCGTGATCCAAGTGAGTTTTATGAAAGGTCAAAGAAGCTTCAGGTTTTACACAGGCACCTGAGGGCCCTTCACCCCCCCACGTGGAGTCCTGAGGCCAGAGGAGATGCTGCACAGCCTCCAGGGAGCAGTTTGAGAAGCCGAGGGGCTTTGCATTCTGACTTTGCAGGTCCTACCCTGGGAGGCGCGGCCCACGATCCTGGTCACCCTATTGGCTGAATTGAATTCACCTGGCCCAGGTGGGTCAATCCAAGTGTAATGTCCACCTACGTGTACCACCCCTTCCTGGCTGGAACCTCCAACCTCTGAGCATGTGCAGTGGACGCCCCACTGCCTGCACTAGCTCCCTACCGGGAACGCTTGTGCTGCAGGAAGCAGGTACTGGGTGTCCTGGTTTCCCGGTTCACAGGCCTGTCCCTGCGGACAAGGGACTTATGTCTGTGGGCCTCGGCTTGCTTCTGGGAAAGGTTGAGGTGACCGCCGCCCCCAGGGACCCCAGTCAGCCTCCAGCAGATGCTTCCTCCCCACCTGCCCCTCCAGTTTGTGGCTAGCAAGTGGGCTAGGCCAGGGGTGGGGTGGGGGTGGGACAGTGGGTAGCCCCATCCCTCAGAGGACTAGGGGTTGGCAGAAGGCCCACCCCAGAGGATCCAGGAGTTGAGAAGCTGGAGGCTGAGCTGGGCGCCCCTGCACCATGCCCTGGGCCCCTGTCCTGCTCACGCTGCTTGCCCACTGCACAGGTGAGAGCCCCCGCAGCAGCCGCCTAGCTTCCCTGGCTTGGAGGAGCCCGTGTACCATGTGCCTCTGTGTTCTAGGTTGTGTCCTTCAGCCGGTGCTGCACCAGCCGCCATCTGAGTCCTCCTCCCTCGGGACCACCCTCCGCCTCGCCTGCACCCTGAGCAGTGACTACGATGTGAGCCTGTACAACATCTACTGGTACCAGCAGATGCCGGGCCAGCCGCCCCGGTTCCTGCTGAGGTTCTTCTCACCCTCCAACATGAAGCAGGGCGCGGGGGTCCCCCCTCGCTTCTCTGCCTCCAAAGACGTGGCGCGCAACACGGGCTACCTGAGCATCTCCCAGCTGCAGGCCCAGGATGAGGCTGTGTACTACTGTGCTGTGGGCTATGGGAGCCTGGACAGGGACAGGGAGGTGGAGCAGGAGAGGGGGGAGGACAAGGAGCCTGCTGCTTCGGGGACCCAGCCAGACCGGGACATCCTGACCTGGGACTAAAGGCCAATGGGCAAGCACTGACATGCCAGGGGCCCCAGGTTGCGGGGAGGGGAAAGTGGTACCTTGGGGACTGCCAACACCACACTGTAGTCCTTTGGAGCATCTGCAGGGAGTCAGCAGTGTTGCGGGGAGGGCAGTTGGGGCTGGACTCCAGAATTAAAGCTGTTTCTGCCTTGGCGAATTGTTTTGTGTTAACATTTCACTGTGACTTAGGGGAAAGTTTACCTAGTGAAAGCATTATCCAATCAATAGTTCATCTGTAAGTTGGTCTGTGACCTGGGCTGCGATTCCCACCAGGGTCCCTGGTCCCTTCCTGAGCTCCCCATTTCCCAGAGGACTGGAGGAGGCAGTATGGGAACAGGTGGGGCGGCTGCATCCTCATGGAGCTTTCTTTACAGGAGCAGAGGTCAGTGGACCTGGGCGTTGGGCTGCCCTTTGCTGACCCCTCTCTAGAGAAGAGTCCTGGCGGCCCAGTGGGTCGGCTGCTCAGCTGATACCTGCAGGGTCAGCGGTTCAGACCCACCACCCACTGCAAGGGAGAGACAGGGCAGTCTGCATCTGTAAATATGCACCACCTGCTGCCCCGGGGCAGCACAGACTCCACAGCAGTGGGGTTTGTTTTGTTTGTTTGGGGGTGGGGGGCGCTGGTGGGAGGCTTGCTCAGGAGAGAGGCTCTAGCTCCTGCCTCAGCTAAGAGTCGGGTGACCTGGGCCACCCTCAGCCCTTCCTGCCTGCTTCCTCCATGGGTTCTCAGCCTGGGATCCTGGGGAGACCTGGAGTCAGGGAGGGTGCAGACCGCTGAGGGCTGTTTGGCCACAATGGTCCCTGGAGCCCCGGTTCATACCGAGGCCCCCTGTGGTCTTGGCTGTTGCTTCAGAAGAGACACTGAGGAGAGAGACCCTCTGTGGGCCTGCCTCACACTCAGAGCCACCAGGGCAACATCTGTCCTCCAACCCTAACTGGCTGAGGAAGGTCATTTACCATGGCTTTAAAGACCCCCAGGTCCCCTAAAGCAGGGCTTCTCAAACTTTTTAAACAGGGACCAGTTCACTGTCCCTCAGACCCATTCAAGGGCCGGACTATAGTTAAAAAGAAAAACCAAAAAACAACCAACTGAACAAATTCCTATGCACAGTGCGCATATCTTATTTTGAAATAAAAAAACAAACCGGGTAAAAATACCCGGCGGGCCGGATAAATGTCGTTGGCGGGCCGCATGTGGCCCGCAGGCTGTAGTTTAAGGACGCCTGCCCTAGAGGATAGACACCGGTCAATATTGGCCTCATCCGTGTGACCTGTGAGTTTTTCTCTGGAAGACAATGCTGGGCTCCACACACCCTTGGGGTTCCATCTCCTCAAATGCACCTCATCCTTGCATCAGGCCTGGTCCCAGGGAAAGGGCTCTGGAGCCCACATTTCTCTGTTACACTGTTTCCTGGATATTGGATGAATGTCGATAGAGCAGGTCAGTTTTCCACCTGACCTTTCATCCCCATCTGGTTTCTTTATGAAAGTATCAAAATGTGAAAGTATTTTTTCTTAATATATCCTCCATGTAGGTCTACCCACTTTTTAAAATTAACTACTTTTATTGGGGGCTCTTTCATCTCTGATCACAATCCATACGTTCATCCAGTGTGCCAAACACATTTGCACATAAGCTGCCACCATTTTCAAAGCATTCTCTTCCCACTTGAGCCCCTGATATCAGCTCCCCATTTTCTCCATCCCTCACCCACTCGCCCTCTCTCATGAACCCTTGATAATTTATAGATTATTATTTTCCTATTTTACATTTTCCCCTGTCATCCTTTACCTACTTTTCTGTTGTTCGTCCCCCAGGCATAGGGTTATATGTTGATCCTTGTGATCGAGTCCCCCTTTATCCCTCCACCTTCCCCTCATCCTTCTGGTCCCTCTGTTCATTGTTGGCCCTGAGGGGTTGGTCTATCCTGGATGCCCTGTGTTGTTGGCTCTTATCTGTAGCAGTGTACATGTTCTGGCCTAATCCAATTTGTAAGGTAGAATTGATATGACAGTGGGGGGAAGAAGCATTAAAGAACTAGAGGAAAGTTGTATGTTTCATTGGTGCTATACTGTACTCTGACTGGCTCTTCCTTGTGACCCTTCTGTAAGGAGATATCCAATTGTCTACAGATGGCCTTTGGGTCTCCACTCCACACACACACACACATACACACACACACACACACACACACACACACACACCATTCGCATTGGTATGATTTTGTTCTGGGTCTTAGATGCCTGATATCTGATCCCATTGACACCTCATGATCACACAGGCTGATATGCTTCTTCCATGTGGGCTTTGTTGCTTCTGAGCTAGATGGCTGCTTGCTTACCTTTAAGCCTTTAAGACCTCAAATGCTATATCTTTTGATAACTGGGCACCATCAGGCTTCTTCACTACATTTGCTTATGCACCCATTTTGTCTTCAGTGATCGAGTTGGAAAGGTGAACATCACAGAATGCTGAATTATTAGAACAAAGTATTCTTGCATTGAGGGAGTACTTGAGCGGAGGCCCAATGTCCATCTGCTATGTTAATTCTTAACATATAGATATAAGTACATAGGTCTATTTCCCTATCATCGTATATAAATATATTTACATATGTACATGCCAGTATTTAAACCTTTATAAATGCCCTTTGCCTCCTGGTTCTTTCCTCTATTTCCTTTTACTTTCCCCTTGTTCCACCATCATGTTCGGCATTCATTTGGGTTTTGTAATTCCTCACTGATACACTGCCCTTGATTAAGCCCCACTAGGCATCCTACACCCTTCTCGCCATTGATTTTGGTTCCTGCTTCTTTTCTCCCACCTCCCCTGCTCCCGTGTCCCCTCAGGAACCGTCAGTACAGCTGTTTTCATCTCCAAATTGTTTATCCAGCCTATCTTATCTAGATAAACGCGAGGCATTAATGAGTGCAAAAACAGGCAAAGCCAAACAAAACAACAAAGGAGGACAAAACCAACAACAAAATAAACAAAGCCAAAATAACAGTAGCAAAAAGAAAGCCAACGACTTAAACGGAAAAGCCTATAAATAGTTCCAGGTTTGTTTTTTGACCTTTAGGAGTGTTTTCCAGTCAAGTGTGATGGAGTGCCACATTCTGCCCCCAAAGTCTAATTTTGGTATTCCGTGGGGATTTCATCGCTTTGCTCCCCTTGCTGCTCTGTTGCACGCCCTTAGTGTTTCGCCCCAGTGTGATGGGGTCAGATTGGGCACAATTCCCGCACTGTCTCCAGTGTGGTCCCCATAGCGATATGGTTCAGTGAGGGTCATCGTGTCTCATGGTGGGGCCGGCCCTATGATCCTCGCTGTGCTTTGTCTGCTCTGAGCAGGAATATTATCCTTGGGGTTTGGTGGGCCAGGATGAGTTCCCCTCACTGTCCGTCCTCTTCATTTCTCCTGCGTGCTCTGATCAGACATGCCCCTCTCCCCAAGCTATAGCTTCAGTGCTGTCCTCTGAAGTGAAATCTTCTGTGGCGGGGGTTCGGAGTCCACATAGTTGGGATTGGAGCCCCATCTGGTTTCATATCCTGATTACCATCTCCCCAAGGGACCCTCCCTCCTCCCATTTCCTCCCTGGGCTTCCTGTTTCCATCCCTCCTTCTTGTCAACCCTTCTGAGCTTGGGACTTGGGTAAAGGCTACCGTTTGGACATCAAATGGTATGTGTACCTCACTGAAGTTACTGCTCTCCTCTTTATTGTTTAGCTTTAATAGAGCCTTGGGGTGAGTTCATTTTCAGTTAGCGTTGCAGCTTTATTTGAAAGGCTCATCTCCCGAGTTAGCGTTTTCCACCAACCTGGGGAACTTTCCCAGGCTTGACAATCTGCTTGGCGCTGCCTTTGCAGGAGTCTGAGTAGCAGCCATGGCTGTCTTTAGAGGCTTGCTTAGCCTGGTTTGCGTCCTTGGCAGCTTTGACAGCCTGTTCTCATCGAGTCTTTCGAACTTCAGGTTCCTGATTCCTCAAGGCCATTGTATCAGCAAGACATGCACCAGTGACGGCCTCTAGAATGTGACTGCCCGGCCGGTTCTTTTCTTTTGAATTTCTTCTGATTGCCCCTTGTGGTGCTTCCTTCTGCAGAGAACAGTCGAGTTCCTCTTGGGAAGGAAGGCGGATGTGCAGTTTGCATTAAGAAATTGGAACACCTTTCCATGGGTCCTGGCAGAGTGCCTCCCCTGTCCCAGGTCAATCTTGTCCCCACTGAAACTGCACAGCTAGACCTTCATGGTTGCCACAGCAGAGGAACAGGGAAGATGGTGAAGACCACAGGTCTTTGGTGCACCAGTAAGCAAGGTGGGTGTGAACCACTGACCTTGAAATTAGCAACCCCCCAATGCTGAGCCCCCATACCACTAGGGCTCCTAGTGACCAGCTGGGTGATCCCTAAAGAACTTTGTGTTCTATCCATACTTGCCCCTCTCTGGCATTTGTCTTGGGAATTTGGGGTTTCTTGACCTGAGAAGAAACCAGGACATCCAAGAGCTTGATTGGGCTCCACGAGCCTGGCACCCACAGGCTTCCTGCACTCAGGACTCAGCCAGCTCCAGGGAGAGCCCTGGGAGCGCGACCTTTACCAGTTATGTCAAGCTGACTGGTAATGGCAGAGGCTGCGTGTGTGTCCATGTAGACCTGGGCTCATGGGGCTTTCAGTGACTAAGTTTTCAGAAGGTCTTTGTTCCTGGGTGCCTGTGGGGGGACTTGCCCCACAGTCAGAGTGCATTGCCATCTGTCCTGCTGATGGACTGCCTTTAAATCCCTAATATGGGCAAAATTGTAGCTCAGGAAAATAGTGCTCACATGGATTCCTCATCAGTCTCTAATGGGGAAGGACAAACTTTCTCCCTTTCTCGCCTTGACCCGCTCCTGACCTCCTGCTGCAGCCTGTAAGCTTTCCTTTGCATCTTCGTGGCTTCCAGGTGCAGCTGTGCCTGCAGGCCTCTCCAGGCTTGATCATCTCCCTGTGCTCTATGGCGTGGCTGCAAGACACCGCTGTGATCCTGACTTATAGCAGCAACATTTAAAAAGGAACAGATTGTTAAATCATGTATTGGATTAGCCCAGTGGTGGTTCAGCACAGCAGTGTTCACTTTCCGTGTCAGAGACCAAAGTTCGACCCCGGCCAAGGCACCTCGTGCATAACCTTCACCTGCTGGAGGCTTGCTTGTTGCTGTGATCCTGAACACGTGTCAGTGGAGCGTTCAGACTAGGAGGAGGGGCCTGGAGATGTATTCCCAAATAATCAGCTGATTAAAACGATGGATCCTGTCGACCATTCCCAGTGTTCATGGCATCCCTGTGCATTGAGGGTCAATTGGATAGCAGATAACAACAATAGCATGCCAAATATTAGCATGTCTCCATATAATCAACAAAATTAGTTAAGAGGTAGTTTACACACATACACACACACACACATACACACACACACACAGTCTTCCATTCGGTTTGTAGTTTTTATTTGCAACAGGTCTGGATTTCACGATCCACACTCTGTGTGGCTCATGGTCACCCTACTGGACAGCACGGAGTCTGAGGGATCATATTTAGGAGCAGCCTTTGAAGACTGAACCACAGTATGTTCACAACCCCATTTCGTACACCAGACTCCTCCCTGTCCCCAGCCCCACCAGGAGTCCTTTGCCAGCTAAGACCACTGCAAGTCATAGGACACCTGCTGCCCTCTGTTTGCCCAAGCTATTTGCTTGCTGAGAGGACTGTGCCCTGGTGTACCCCCTAGCTGGAGCACTCAATTCTGGGGTCTACAGTGAGCAGACCTTGAGCAAGCATTCCCAGACGGCTTTAGACCGTTACCGACGTCCTTCAGTTTGCCCACAGTGTTTTCCTCACTGTATGTAGCACCCAGCGCACAGCTCTACGTCCATTCTGTGGCTGCTCGCCTTACCCATCTGGGAAGTCCCAGGGGGCAGGATCTCCCCGATGAGGGTCTGGGCCTGGTACACTCTCACACACTGGATGATGACAGAGTTCATGGAATATCTGAGTGAGACGTGAATGCATTCCTACAGGTCTGCACTCCATCGACTGCTCTCAGGGTCAGGGGCTCCGGACTTGGCACCCCTCCTGCCCTGGAGCTGAGGACAGGGGCTCCTCCTTGGGGGTCTGGCCAGGGCTCTAAGGGGTGACGTCATCACTGTCTCTGGGGGTTGTCTTCATTATCTGCTGTGATGATTAATGTTATGTGTCATTGGCTAGGTCAGCATTTTCTTTATTTTTTTTTTGCCTTCTTAAAAAATCATTTTATTGGATGCTCTTACAACTCTCGTTACAAACCATATATCAATTGTATCGACATATTCATACATGTATTCCATCATTCTTTCCTAGATATTTACTTTCCAGTGAACCCTTGGAATCAGCTCTTTCCCCTCCTCCAACCCCTGTGGCCTCCTGATAGATTGTTAATTATTTTCAAATCTCACACCGACCATTGTCTTCCTTCCCCTCTGGTTTCTGTGTTCTTCTCCCTGGCTGGGTGTGTGTGGCTATGTGCCATTCATTGTGATCGGTGGCCCCTTCCCTCCTCACACCGCCCCCCCCCCACATTACCTTTTACCCTTTTGGTGTCTCTGTTCCCATTACTGTTTCTGGGTTCCACGTGTTGTGGGTTTTATCTCTTGCCTATACCTATGGACATGCTCCCATCTAGTCTAGATTGGGAAGCAGCACTGAGGTCGTGATAGCAGGTGGGGTAAGGGGACCTCCAGAGAACAGAAGTATATTGCATGACCCACCCCCTCCCTGCGACCCCTCTGTGGGGGGATGTTCCTTTGTCCATAGATGGGCTTTGGGTCTCCTTTCCAACCCCTCTCCATTCTTACCAATCCATTTTTGTTTGTTTACTGTTTGTTGCGAATCTTCTCAGGCCCGTTGCCCAGTCTCAATGACACCTCATGATCACACTGGTTGGCATGCTTCTTCCATAAATTTTCATGATTATATAACCCATTTGTGTGTGTGTGTGTGTGTGTGAGAGAGAGAGAGAGAGAGAGAGAGAGAGAGAGAGAGAGAGAGAGAGAGAGAGAGAGAGAGAGAGAGAGAGAGAGAGCTGATGTAAGTAGAGTTTCCTTGGGTATGAGTGTTTGGGGTGTGTCGTTATTGCCCAGAGAAACAGAACCAGGGATACACATGTATGGCTAAGAAAGACATTTACATCAAACAGTAATTTTCTATCAAGAGGGTGTCCCAGCGCAGTCTAACTCCAGTCCGTGGGTCAGGATGATGCTACTGGGGCTCTCTTTATACTCAAAGAGCTGCAGGTCCACAAGGCAGAGAGGTGCAGCGGGAAGCAGCGAGAGGGCAGACCGATGGGTACCTTCATGTGGATCTAAAGTTGGTGGGAACATGGCAGGGTGCCAACAGCTTCCAGGCTCAGTCCAAGGGTCAATGGCCTGCAGTGGGGCCATCTTTGGAGGCAGACATAGGATCCCAGCAAGCAAGGAGGGTGAAGGGCAAGAAGAGAGGGCTTGCTTCTGGGAAAGGTTGAGGTGACCGCCGCCCCCAGGGACCCCAGTCAGCCTCCAGCAGATGCTTCCTCCCCACCTGCCCCTCCAGTTTGTGGCTAGCAACTGGGCTAGGGGTGGGGTGGGGGTGGGACAGTGGGTAGCCCCACCCCTCAGAGGACTAGGGGTTGGCAGAAGGCCCACCCCAGAGGATCCAGGAGTTGTGAAGCTGGAGGCTGAGCTGGGCGCCCCTGCACCATGCCCTGGGCCCCTGTCCTGCTCACGCTGCTTGCCCACTGCACAGGTGAGAGCCCCCGCAGCCGCCGCCGCCTTGGCTTCCCTGGCTTGGAGGAGCCCGCGTACCATGTGCCTCTGTGTTCTAGGTTGTGTCCTTCAGCCGGTGCTGCACCAGCCGCCATCTGAGTCCTCCTCCCTCGGGACCACCCTCCGCCTCGCCTGCACCCTGAGCAGTGACTACGATGTGAGCCTGTACAACATCTACTGGTACCAGCAGACGCCGGGCCAGCCGCCCCGGTTCCTGCTGAGGTTCTTCTCACCCTCCAACATGAAGCAGGGCGCGGGGGTCCCCCCTCGCTTCTCTGCCTCCAAAGACGTGGCGCGCAACACGGGCTACCTGAGCATCTCCCAGCTGCAGGCCCAGGATGAGGCTGTGTACTACTGCGCTGTGGGCCATGGGAGCCTGGACAGTGACAGGGAGGTGGAGCAGGAGAGGGGGGAGGACAAGGAGCCTGCTGCTTCGGGGACCCAGCCAGACCAGGACATGCTGAACTGAGACTAAAGGTCCCATGGGGAAGCCAGCTGTGGTGGCCCTGGTTGCTGGGAAAGGTGGCATCCTGGAGACTGCCACCAACACCTTGTAGTCATGTGGAGCAGCTTCCGGAAGGTCAGCATTGTGGGGGAGGGGAGGCAGGCATGGGAGCTGGATTCAAGAATTAAAGCTGTTTCTGCCTGGCAAGTTGTTTTGTGTTAACATTTTACTGTGACAGGGGAAAGTTTACCTAGTGAAATCGTTCTCCAATCAACAGTTCATCTGTAAGTTGGTCTGTGGCCTGGGCCGCGATTCCCACCAGGGTCCCCGGTCCCTTCCCGGGCTCCCCATTTCCCTGAGGACTGGAGGAGGCAGTATGGGAACAGGTGGGGCGGCTGCATCCTCATGGAGCTTTCTTTACAGGAGCAGAGGTCAGTGGACCTGGGCGTTGGGCTGCCCTTTGCTGACCCCTCTCTAGAGAAGAGTCCTGGCGGCCCAGTGGGTCGGTTGCTCAGCTGATACCTGCAGGGTCAGCGGTTCAGACCCACCACCCACTGCAAGGGAGAGACAGGGCAGCAGAGTCTCCACAGCAGTGGGGTTTGTTTGGGGGTGGGGGCACTGGTGGGAGGCTTGCTCAGGAGAGAGGCTCTAACTCCTGCCTCAGCTAAGAGTCAGGGTGACCTGGGCCACCCTCAGCCCTTCCTGCCTGCTTCCTCCATGGTTCTCAGCCTACCGCTGATGGCTGTTTGGCCACAATGGTCCCTGGAGCCCCGGTTCATATCAAGGCCCCCTGTGGTCTTGGCTGTTGCTTCAGAAGAGACACTGCGGAGAGAGACCCTCTGTGGGCCTGCCTCACACTCAGAGCCACCAGGGCAACAGCTGTCCTCCAACCCTAACAGGCTGAGGAAGGTCATTTGCCTTGGCCCTTAGTCCCCGTGCCCCCACTAGAGGGCCCACAGGCCCACATGGGCCTCCTTCACGTAGCTGTGGAAACAGTGACCTCAGCTCATGCCGGCTCCACACCCCCTTTGGGCTTCCACCTCTTCAAATGCACTGCTCGTTCTTGCATCAGACCCCATCCCTGGGGAGAGGGCTCTCAAGCCCACGTTTCTTTTGAAAAACTTTTTATTGTGAATTGGGTGAAAGTCCCTAGAGCAGATCAGTTTTCTACCCAAACTCACATCAGGGATAACAAGGAAGCTTCCCTCCCCCCACTTCCTTCCTGGGCTTCCTGTTTCCATCCCTCCTTCCTGCCAACCGTTCTGAGCTTTGGCCTTGGGTAAAGGCTGCCCTTTGGATCGCTAACTGTTGATTATGCTAAGGTACGTGCCCCTCCCAGCGTTATTAATCTCCTTGCAGAGTTTATTGTTTGGCTGAAAAGGAAAGCATAGAGGTGTGTTAAGTCGAGTTTACTAGAGAAGCACAACCAGTCACACTTGTATGTTTATGTCGAGAGAAAGAGATTTATATCATGAAATGGCTTACACCAGTGGTTCTCAATCTGTGGGTCACGACCCCTTTGGGGGTTGAATGTCCCTTTTAAAGGGGTCACTTGATTCATAAGAGTAGTCAAAGTACAATGATGAAGTAGCAATGAAAATGATGTTATGGTTGCAGGGGGTGGGTGTCACCACAACATGAGGACCTGTGACAGGGTCACCGCATTCAGAAGGTTGAGAACCCCTGGATCACGCAGGTTAGAAACAGGTTAAGTACAGTCCTGTTCAAGTCCATAGCCCGTTTGTCGGCTGGAGGCTTCTGTGACTTGGGTAGCTGTGGGAGAAGATGAATAAGAAGCAGGATGACAAGTAAGGGGTCACCAAGCTCGTGGGTGCCAAGGTCAATTAATCTAAGGTTGATCAAATGAATCTAAGGTCAGCAGTCTGTGAAGGCTACTCTGATCAGATCAGATCCCCTCCCAACAGGAGATCCACAACTCAGCTGCAGCATCGAGGCCCAGTGGAAGAAAAGGGGCTAGAGAGAGCTCAGCGCAGCCCAGGGTCTCTGTCTTCCACACGAGACTGTATCTCCAAGGAGGTGCCCTCAGGCTGCAGTCCTGCTGATAGATTGGGTTTCACCCCTACCTAACTCAGGGATGTCTAGTTGACGTAACTCTACCCATCAGAGGGTCAGTTCATTTTCAGGCCTGAAAGATGCTAAGGACCGTGGGTTCAGGGGCTCCACCAATCTTTTTTCTGACCGGACAGACTGGTGAGTTGGATCTGCCAGCACTGCATTTAGCAACCCGTGTTCATCCCCCCATACCACCAGGGCTCCTAGTGACCAGCTGGGTGATCCCTACAGACCTCTGTGTTCTGACCATACCTGCCCTTCTCTACCATTCATCTTGGGCAGGGGGGTCAAACTGGTAATTTTTTGTGGCCCGCGATGCTCTGAAATAAAATGAAAATAGAAATTGTTATGAAGAAACTAGCATTTAGGGGAGATCAAGGCAATACTGTACACACAGTTCCCTTGTTAACCCTTTAACTACTGAAGATGAGTATATACGTGGCCCAGTGCCTTTCCTGGGGCCCTGTGGACGTGTACAAATGCGCTGACTCAGCTCCGGCGACGTTTGGAAACGATGTCTGCCTCTCTCAGTGTCATGTAATGTAAACAGATCTTAAAGCGAAAAGGTTAAAAAGAGCACTCTGGGCTGTGTTGTTATGATTCATACCTAGTGGCAGCGCTAGTTGGCATTTTTAGAGGGAAGCCATTATGATTGTGCATCATGTTTGTCAGCTGTTTGACATTTGGTGTTTTTTATTAGTTACTTTGTTATAGTTTCTGGTCACAACATAAGAGATAAGTGAAAACTAGTAGGAAAGCTCTGGCACGTTTTGGGTAAAAAAGAATAATTTTAGTTTTATAAATAAAATAAATGTTTAAATAAAAGCTATTATATAGTATTTTAATTATGCTATCCACATTCCTGAATCCTCACTTTAAAATATAAATTTAACAAAATTTGTAAATGTGATGTGTGGCCCATGTGAATCATGCCTGCTGCCCCAAAGGCCCACGCTTTAATTAGTTTGACATCCCTGGTCTTGAGGATCCAGGGATTCCTTGCCTTGAGAAGAAACCAGGAGAGCCAGGAGCTTGATTGGGCTCCACGAGCCTGGGAACCATGGGCTTCCTGCACTCAGGACTCAGCCAGCTCCAGGGAGAGCCCTGGGAGCGCGACCTTTACCAGTTACGTCAAGCTGACTGGACCTGGCAGAGGCTGCGTGTGTGTCCGTGTAGACCTGGGCTCATGGGGCTTTCAGTGACTGAGTTTTCAGAAGGTCTTTGTTCCTGGGTGCCTGTGGGGGGACTTGACCCACCGTCAGAGTGCATTACCATTTGTCCTGCTGATGGACTGCCTTTAAATCCCTAATTTGGGCAAAACTGTAGCTCAGGAAAACAGTACTATCACGAATTCCTCATCAGCCTCTAATGGGGAAGGACAAACTTTCTCCCTTTCTCGCCTTGACCCGCTCCTGACCTCCTGCTGCAGCCTGTAAGCTTTCCTTTGCATCTTCGTGGCTTCCAGGTGCAGCTGTGCCTGCAGGCCTCTCCAGGCTTGATCGTCTCCCGGTGCTCTGTGGCGTGGCTGCAAGACACCGCTGTGATCCTCACTTATAGCGGCAACATTTAAAAAGGAACAGATTGTTAAATCATGTATTGGATTAGCCCAGTGGTGGTTCAGCACAGCAGTGTTCACTTTCCGTGTCAGAGACCAAAGTTCGACCCCGGCCAAGGCACCTCGTGCATAACCTTCACCTGCTGGAGGCTTGCTTGTTGCTGTGATCCTGAACACGTGTTAGTGGAGCGTTCAGACTAGGAGGAGGGGCCTGGAGATGTATTCCCAAATAATCAGCTGATTAAAACGATGGGTCCCGTCGACCATTCCCAGTGTTCATGGCATCCCTGTGCATCGAAGGTCAATTGGATAGCAGATAACAATAACATGCCAAATATTAGCATGTCTATATATAATCAACAAAATTAGTTAAGAGGTAGTTTATATACACACACACACATACACACACAGGTCTGTGTTTGGGTGATCCACATCCTGTGTGACTCATGGCCACCATACTCGACAGCACGGAATCTGCGGATCATGCTGAGGTTCGGCTTTCAAAGGCTAAGCCAGACCATGTTCCAAGCCCCATTTCTCACTCCATTCTCCTCCTTGTCCCTCAGCGCCACCAGGCCCCTTCTGCCAGAGAAGTCCACTGCAATTGATCAGACACCTCATTCTCTCGGTTGCCCCTAAACCTTTGCCCAACCCGTTTCATTGCCAGGAAATCTTTCTGTGTCCATATGTGTCCCCCAGGTGGTGGAGGAAACATCTCTATATAATCAAAAGTAAATACAAAAATATTGCTACTGGGGTTCCACTTCACCAGTGCATGGGCTTATTTCAAACGAAATAAATGTATTTAAACTGGTCTCTGTACTCCGTGGATAGTTGAAGACAAGTCTTCTAAGAAATACAATTGTCTTCATTTCATTAGATTGGGGTTTTGTTTGCTTGTTTTCATTTTCATTTGAAAGAGTGGCTTGTGAGTGGGCAGTTCAACTAAGACAAACGGATCACTGCAGAAGGTTATGTGACTGTTTCCTAGGCTTCTAAATGAGTCACCTTCATGGATTTTTCTCAAGGGAAAAGTACAGTCTCAGGCATGTAAGGAAGACATTTGTAAGAGAATTGAAGCTTGTCTTGATGAGCAATAAGCCAGGGAAGTTGGTGTGCAGGAGTTTCCCTTCCATCACAACAATGCCCTGTTCATTCTTCAACAGTAGCTGTGACCAGAACTCTGATGGGGAGCCATCCCCCAACACCTTCCAGCCATGATCTTGCTCCTTTGTAGTCCCTAAACTCAATGAACATTTCAAAGGCATAGTGCTTCAGTCCCTCATCATGCCCAAACTGCCCTTCCGACATAGTATCAAGCAAAGAGCTGGGAAGTCTTCAGGAAAGGGTTAGAAAGATGGGACTGTGCCTCCGGAAGTGCACCCATATAGATGGAGGCTATGCTGAGAACAGTAGCTTCTCACTTTTCTCTATTTCATAGTTTTCTATGATTTTATAGTGATACTTTATGTGTATGTGTGTGTTTCAGAAAGTTTGTGGTAAAAAATGTAATTAGAAGACAATGACATTTTCCCCCATGAGCTTGTTACAGCCTCCTCTTGTCATTGGGTCTATGTGTTTTACATCTTTGTTTCTGTTCTTATCGGCCGCCCCGTCTGCAGTACTAGGCTACTGCAGCCTCTGAACATCTGACGTCCCCTGTTGCCAAACATACAAGCCAATTCTTATTTCCACACTTGATTGACCAAGACACAGGAGGACAGAAAGAAGAGCTGAGTTCTGTTCATACATGATATAAAACCAGGCAAGAACTGTGGGAGAAAACTGAAGATGGGAAACAGGAACTGCAGAGAGCAGGGGGCATCCTGCCCGCTCCAGATCTGGAGGGACACAGGCTATGAGCCTGTCACAAAGTCTCTGACTGCTGCTGTTTCCTTTGGTTTGGGAGCCTCGTGGGTGACAAGCAGCACTTGACAGGCACCTTGCCAACTCAGTGGCAGCCGTCATTCTTCCAGAACACCCTTGTGCAGAAGTGACCTGGTGGATAGGAATGGGCAAGTTTCTCTGACTGGTCTTTTCAGGCCCTTGTGACTTGAACTTCAGACTTCCCAGGAGAGACAGAAGCCCTTCTCAGTAGGAAGCATGATCAGCAGAGGACTCAGTGAAATCAAGGACAGAACACATGGTCACGTGTCAATTCAGAGGCTATGAAACCTAAGCAAAGGACAGGTGCATGTTTCCTTGAAAGTCATTTGTAAGGTGTAAGCAGGTGTGCTGGTTACATAATGTTATTGGGAAGTAAAAAGAGTTTGTAAGTCTACTTGCCTTGAAGAGCCATTAAAGTGGATCTGACTGGGATGTTTTCTCAACTTGCAATTGTTCTGATATACAGCTCTCTCACACATATATGAGTGTCTCTGGATTTGTTTTTCTAGTCAACCCGATCTAACACATTATGGTATCTTGGGAGTGGGGCACTATAGAAACAAATCATGCTTGTTTGACCTCTGCCTGATGGTAGCTTATCTTCTTTGGCTAGTCAGAGGTCAGGTATGGCCATACAATTTACTGAGCTGTTTTCTAGAAATAATATGGGAAGTTAAAGTTTTGATTCCTCGAAGTTATCTTTGGTTAATCCTGTTTGAAATGGCAAAAATGAATGTGATAAATGTAAATTTTGAACTCGTGGGGGGCTAACTTGCTCCTTGAACTTCTCCTCTGAGACCATGCTGTTTGGTCAAACGGCAGGAGGAAGGTCAAAATGACTGACAGAAAGCTCAGCCCTGGCTTGATGCTGTCAGAGGCCTAAGATCATATTGCACCAATGGGATAGTTCAGCTAAGAAAGGATCAAATTTGACTTTTAAGAATGTATTTAGGATCTTACTCTACTAGGTTTGTGTTGATTTCTTCTGTCTATAATTATTGATAGAAATTATTATCAGGAAGTATGGAAATAGAGAGTTTGTAAGCTCACTGTCTTCAGTCAGTCATTTGAATCTTTAAATGGGTGTAGGACATGCCTGCAAAGAAGGCTCTGAAAAGATAAGCCCCACCCAGTGCTTTCAGTGATCAAGAGATTTGCTTTCAAAGAGAAAGCCCACAAGGGGGCTGTTGACAGACTGAAGAATAAAAAAGGATCCCTTTGGCTTTTTGGATTTTGAACTAGTGGTTTGTGCCTGAGGCTGGAAAAATCTGAAGCCATGAAGGAACCCTCCTTTCTGGGACTGAACGTTAAAGGAGCCTGCTGGGCATCCTAGAATGTTCACTAGGTCATCACCTGGATCCACTTGATGAGTGGAAGTGAGAGAAACTCAGCAATAAAAAGACAGGTTGAGTCTGGCCACTGACACCAGTGGACCTGGTTCACAGGGACTAGAGGTGAAGAAGAGAGTGGGTTGGCTGGTCTGAAGTTAATGACCTAGCCCAAGGGGGGTAGGGTTGTTGAGAATTTGTGATGGAGACCATGGTTGAAAGGTGAAGCAGTCAATGGGCTGGTGAGGCTAAATGAGGCAGCCCGCATTGAGTTGACCAGATGAAGAGAAGATATTTGAGCCTGTGAATTGGTGCATATTGCTGCGAACTTTATGGATGGTCTGTCCTGATTTGACTTTGCTAATGGATGTGTAGTCACAAGGTTCCAAGTGGAATGAAGATTCTTCACATCAAATCACATGAGACATCTTAAATATCTTTAAAAACATTAAAATGTTAGCAATAACAACAGTTGCGCAGATGAGTAGAGTCAATGGCACTGATTTACACATGTAGAAGCTTTCCAATTGGAGAATGTTGGGCGTAGATTTCTTGCCACAATTAAGAAAAATAACTACACTAATAACCATGAGTACAAGGAAGAAGAAACTGTTCTGAAATTGAAGTGGTCCTGATTGTACACCTCTTCTTGCTATGACTGAACTATGGAGCTGTATGTTATGTGGATGAAGTGCCAACAAAACTTAAAAACAAACAAATAAACAAAAAGCAAAGGTGTCACTCTGACGGCTAAGATGCACTTGACTCCATTGCTTCAAACGCATTTGAAAGTTGGTCAGTGAATGAGGAAGGTGGAAGAATTCATGCCTTTGAACTATGGAGTTGGGAGAGTATGAAATATACCATGAGCTGCTAGAGAAAGAACCAATCAGTACGGAAAGATGCCCGGCCAGAAGGTTTCTGAGAAAGGAGAATGTCGAGACTCGTCTCCTGGACGCTGGCGGTGTGGTCAGCAGAGACCCGCACCTGGGGAAGGACCTGGGACTTGGTCACCGACAGGTCGGCACACAGAGGAAGAGTCCGGGGTCCCGGGTCCAGAGCAGGAGCTGGTAGTGGTCGTTGTTGGCAGTTGGGTTCCGAGGGACTGGAGACCCTAGCTGAGCTGGGCAAGCCGAGCTCCCGTGGGCGAGTGGGCGATCGGGAAGAGGAGGGCACGATGAGGAGGAGGCGGTGAGAGACCTGGGCCTGGGGGACTCTCTGGGGCAGAGGTGAGGGTGGGCCGGAGAGGTAGGACTTGAGCCAGGGGCAGTGGAGCTGTGAGAGTTGGAAGGGCTGGCATGGCACCCCGGGGTGGGCCTGGAGGAGGGAGTCCTTGGAGACCAGGTCTGCAATGCTGGCATGGCAATGAGAGGGGGACTGTCGCTGTCCCTTCGCGGGTGGCTCTGCCTTCATTTCAAGGCACGGGTGGCTCCAGGGCAGGCGGACTTTTCAGTGGTCTTGGGCTTCAGAGATGGGGCGGATCACAAGACTGGGGATAGGGGTTTGGGGGGTAGGGAGGAATATGTGAATCAGAGTCTCGGGAGAGGAGAGAGGAATAAGAGCCAGAGTGGAGGCGCAGTGCCCACAACCGTGGATCAAGCCTATAAGTCCCCAAACGTGTTTGTCCCACGGCCCCCTTTTCAGGAAACGAACCACTCTGCTCCCCTTTGGCAATTCAGAGCTAGCCCACAATGCGGGACACATTGCACCGCACCGCCCCCCCCAACTGCCCCCCACCTGCATCGCTCCAGCCCCCAGCAGGCAGTCTCACCCACTTTGGGAAGCACTGGTCTGAGCGAGGAGAACCTGGAACCAGCTACTCAGCCCGCCTGAGCCCCTGCCCCGGTCGACAAGGGCTGGGGTTGGGTTTGAGGCCTGCTCAGTCAGCTCTCCCAAACCGAGGGCTCTTCGAAGGGCCTTAAAACGCGTCCGGGTGCTGCTGGCTGCTTCTCCCACGGGGGCAGAGGGGGCACCCAAGGAAGTTCTATGGTGCCCTCATCATAGCCACCCCCTGGTTCCAGGGAGTGTAATGGCTCAAGAACGCTTCCAGGAACCCAAACACCTTAACAATAATTGTTTACACAAGAATACGAGTAATATGATAAAACATATAGTAACAAATATACGAAGTAGAGAAGTGAACATCCAATGAGTAAGATTAGAGAAAAAAAGTCCAAAAACTTGTCTTATTTTGAATTAACAGAGATCTAAGCAAGCTGCCAACATTACCCTTCCAGGCATATTTCTGTGGGAAAAACAGCTTTTTCTAGGCAGTTGCCCAGTCACAGACGGAGAGTTGTGAAGTAACATCTAAAAATATTTAGTTCCCAAAATGTGATTAAGTATTTTAGGCTCTTTGATATCTTTGGCCATAAGTTTAACTAAATGATCAGTTTAATTTTATAAATGGTTTAGGACTAGTTCCTGATCAGCTTCTAGAGCATGTGGGACTGAGATGGTTTTAATAGGTGTATCATTAATATTTGGAATGATGTGTTCTGATAAGACACTTGGTGTCCATGTAAGAATGGAAATATTGCCCTTCGTAATGTTAATGACATTACTTAACAATAGGCAATTATCTGTGCAGTCCAGTAGGGTGTTGTTTCTTGTGATAGGACCATAGTACATAAGCTTAGTGTTACAACAAAGCCTTGGAAGTGTCCTAGATTTTGGACTCCCCGTGGTCTATTAGTCCTATAGGCTGATGTCATGTCTAAAGAATGTTATGTGTCTTGGTGTGTGATTAATGTTTCCTCATCCCAAATATGAAATTGCCCCTTGTCTATAATAAGTCCACCCACATATAGTTTAGGATCTTTATATGAGAACCAGTCACCCCCAACTTTATAGGGTGTGGGCTTAGCCTCGTAACCAATATCGGTTGTCTCATGGTGGGTGCAAGCACAGTGAGCACGCAGGTGTGCATTGAGTCACAGCCGCTGGGTTGCGTGATGTCCAGCTTCACCCTCATGTTACCCTTAGTGGAGAATCTGGTTTTAAAAATAACTAAGTTCCTAATATCGTTCCAGGAAGTAGTCAATTGTTGCTGCAGGTATTCGCATCTGGATTCCATCTCAAGGGTTTTGATAGCGGTGGACAAGATTTCATTGACCCCACCTTGTCTTTTGAGGGAATGTTGAATGTAACAGATTTCTCGTTGCCGATTTGCAATAGCCGTGTTGGCTTTTTCAAGGGAGGAGGTTAGTAATCCAGACAAATCGTGAATAGTCTTTTGTACATTTCACCTTTTATGTGGTCCAGATTTGTCAGCTTAATTTTTATATCTTGGATTGCTGCCTCTTGGGCAGCATCCCATGCTGAATCTGCAATGCCAAAGAGTGCCCCTGCGACCAAGCCTAGCGATAGGTGTTTTCTAGACCCCCTGGTAGTGATTGTCTGGGGATTTTGGGTAGCTGGACATTATTAGTATGTGGTGAACACCAGGGGATAACATTTTTCATCTTGAACTCCTCAATGTTGAATGTATATCGAATCCTAAGCAACTCAGGTTTGACGTATATCAGCTTGGGCTGGTCAAAGATAGGCAGGGAAGCTGGTGCTGTAGGCGTGGATGGCAGTGGGTGTGTGTGGCCAGTAGTCCATTCGTTTCTGTAATGTTCAGTTATCAGGTTTGATTAAAACAGCCTCGATGTATTCTACATGGTCCAATGCGGTTGCTGGCTACATAGCATGTGTCCCATGAAACTGGTAAAATCCAGATGGGTAATACCAGTTCCCCCTCTCCAAGTCTAGTATGCTTAATTGTGCAGATTTCATTCATCCATCGTAATCCATCATATAATAACAATGGGATATTTATATTATCATCAATCTTGAGTCTTTTAGAATTGGTTTCAAATCCCCAATTATTCCACCATTGATATGTTTGGTATTTTAATTTGGAGCCATTATCAGATAAGTCAATTTTGGGATCTTCAATATGACAGCATAAATTTGGGGTTTTCCTATAGTTAGATATAAACTTGCTGTTTAACATGAGAGGGGTGCAATGAATTTCCTCAAAGGTTGCTCCACATGTAAAGGTCCAGTTGTGGACCTGACTACTAGAGGCATGATTCTTACATGTTTTACTGTTCTGGCATTCATGGGATGGTAATTTGGAGACTACATTTATTAGGACTACAAAAAATGAGGGTCCATTATTCTCATCCTTTATCTCAAGTACCTTCATTTTTTTTCTTTTAAATTTCCCCTATCTTCATCAGTGAGCATAATAGAAAGCTGATTTCCAGACTGAGTTCCTTCTGATAGTATTTCTATATTTGCTTCAGATAGTGTATATCTGGCTATCATATTATTTGGTCCCAGGTATAATTTTTATCCCATTTTTCTTCCCAATTGTCTATCTAGATCACCATATGCTATATACCTAGCAATTATTTCTACGGGATAACTTGGGGGTTTCCAATTTTCAGGCAAAGGGGGTATTTGTGAAAACCATTGCCAATCATTATAGTGCCTTTCCATCAGCTTGAAACTTATTTTAGCCGTATTTATTGCTGCACATATTTTGATTTTATAGACTTGCAATTTGTCCCGGGGCAGGGACCCTCCATCTGTACTGGTGGTAATATTAAGTGCTCTCTTATTGACGATGGTGTCAGTACAGACGTGGCTGAAGTTAGCACACATTAGCCTGCCAAGTGGGGGTAAAGTATTCTTCACCGACTTTGTGGGCGCTATGGTCGGGGTCTTTGTGAATAATCATGTGAGGTAAAATGCAGTGCTCTGATTACAGTAGTCTAGATGTTCCGTATAATAGTCTTCAGATGTGAATGCATATCCCTTGTCAAGGTGGGACAGCGTGTGTCGCCGTGGATGCAAAAGTTTCCAAAAGTGCAGAAATTGGGGAACTCGGTCATTATAAAGGTGGTGACATTTTGTTTCTCTGTTAAAGACTGTGTAATCCTCAAAATATCCCCAGGGCATAGGTACTCTTTCAAAACCCAAATGAGGTTTGGGGTCAGGTCTATCAGATTTGGTGGTAACAGATGCTGTGGTGGTTAGGGTGGCAGATGACGTGATGGTTGTCTCATCTGTTGGGGAAGTGCTCATCCCATCTATATCTGGTATATAAGTGGACCAAAACAAATGGTACCTGTTAAAGAGTCCTCAGTAGGTTTTGTGGATGAAGTCTAAGCAGGTGTCTGGGGAGACTTCACATTTTATGTAGCTGTTGTTTATCAATGAAGTAATATAAGAGGTGTGGGACACATAAACTGGACGTTCCTTGGTAAAATTTCTGCACATGAAGTTCATGTTGCAAGAATGTGGTAAGCTACGTTTACTTAGGTCCATGTGGCAGTCCAATGTGGAGACATTTTTATAGACTGGGACATTATAAAATCTATGTAGTTTATATCTCCATATCACAAGGTGGCACCATTCTCTCCTAAATGACCACGTACACAACTGCTGAGGGTACATGTCCTCATTGTCCCAGTCAATATCCATAATAGCTAACGTTTTAGATAAAACACCGTCATCCGCTACCTTTATCTCGCTGGGATCTTCAAAGGCCTCGGGTGACATTCTCATCCCCAATATATTTTATATATGTTGTCTTTGGGGGCTGGGGTCCTCTGAGTCTGAGTCTGAGTATTCGTCTCCGGATTCAAAGCAGCGCAGATCGTTGGGGTCGATAGAACCTAAGAGTTCATGAACATCAATGGGATGTAAGAGGTCATCGATGTCCAGGTCAGCCAGCTCCGAAGGTACCTTCTTCAGGCCCTAGGGGGGTGAAATTGGGTTTGCTCATAGGTTAGTTGTTTCATTCTCCGGAGGTGCAGAATTAGAGGTTTAGCAAGGTAAGCGCGCCAGGTGAGCACATGAGAAGGTGGGATATATCCCAAAGTACGATTGAATTTATCTGGTCAGCGACATGGTGAAGAAGATGTTCCAGATGAATATGAAAAGGCCACTAGTAGATATTGTGGCGAGAAGCTGTATAGGGTGTAGTGATTGGTCCAGCTCCTAGAGAGGGTGAGTTTTCCAAGCTTTCCAGGTCGATGTTGGTCTCTGGGGGATCCTGGATCTCAAAGTGGTGGCCGACATGAATCCAGGATCGGACACCAATCAAAGGTCTTAACTCGAAGATTCCAGCCAGGTATCTATGGTGCAAATGGTATAATTGGTGATGGGGAGACAGTCAGATGTGGTTGTGTTCTGGCACTGCCGGCTGGGGCAAATTGTATAATGCCCGGTGAGCGGCAAGACCAAAAGGAGTGCAAGTAGGGTCCCCAGGGTGAGGTTGACACACCTCGGCAAGCACATAGTAAAGCAATGGGACTATGAGCAGTACACAGGCCGAGAGCCAAAATTCCCAGTCGGCCCAGCAGGAATAAGTACGAGTAATATGTCGGGAAGGCCTCTGTGGAGGTCCCTGCACGAGAGGAAAGGTACATTACTCTCTACGGGAGACCTGCTTCCATAAATTTAAATTTAGGTTTCCCTTATCACATACCGGGTCATTATCATTTGGGGCTATGATTTCACCCTTTATAACACTGCTATTATTCCTATTCAATATCCAGACCTTGTAGGGCATAGTTTTGTGTGTGATTTCTGTGAATGATCGGGAAATGTCCTGTAGTTTGGTGACATTTCATCTAGGGGTGAAGGCTGATTGGTGCTGGGGGAAGCGTTAATGCTTCTGGCCACGAGGTCGCACAGGTGCCCCTTATTCTTTATTTTCTGAATTTTCCATTTTTCTTTTATCAAACCATTAATCCTTTCTACAAGGCCTGCCGCTTGTGGAGTATAGGTCAAGTGATAAGTCCATTGTATGTCCCAGTTCATTGTCCACTCTATTATTTTATTTTTTAAAATGGGAGCCTTGGTCAGATTGTGCACTCACCCGTGGTCCATCAGCAGCATACCAGCGATCTAATGATCTCCTTGCCATGTGTGCCTCCGGGTGTTTCCCTGGGTTCAACATCACCAAAGATGTAAATTTATCTATGATTACACAAGTGTAGTGATTTTCCAAAAGTGCAAGGGGCCCAATGTAATCTATCTGTAGGCTTTGATTAAATCCGGTCTCCTCCTTTATATGTCCCTCTCTTCTCCTAGTGAATTTTGATATTTCATCGTTACACGTAGGGCATTTACTTATAGCTTCCTTTACTTTGGGCCAAGTGACCCTCAAATTTCTGTCAGTAACCAACTGTCTACTGCATGTGTCCCTGCATTTCCCTAAACCTCGTGCATGATCAATATGTCAATCAGGGATTCCCCTAATGGCTTCTCTTTCTTTTTGGGGGTCACTTTCTCTCTTTCTGGTGCCCTGTATTGTCTCTCCTCACTTTTCATCAGTACTGGGGACTTATCTTTGGAGTATATGTCTCTCGTGCCTCTTGTAACCACTGAGATTTTTGATGCCTGCTCTGCCTTATCATTCCATCCATCCACCTGTCTTCCCTTTTTCTGGTGGGCAGATACATGCGTAATTTTGATGGTTATTCTAACTTTTAACACATAATTCTTTCCAAATTTTCCTACTCCAACTTTCTTGGCCATTGATTTTGAAATCTCTAACGGCCCATTTTCCAGACCAAATGCAATGCCATTGGCGACCGCCCAAGAGTCTGGATCACAGTCTGGTTTTCTTTTAGGCTTTGTGTTATTGCCAATTGCACTGCTATTAATTCAGCATGTTGTGCTGATTTGGTCTTGCCCTCTCTGGTTAGGAGTTTGTTGTCCTTCACCCTCATCACTGCTGCTTTCCATAGTGTCTCATGATTCCACACAACCGAGGCTCCATCTTTCTGTGAACCAAGCATTTGTGAGTTTGGGAGCCATCTCAGGACCCCATTGCCCAATGTTTGGGCCGGGATGTTCTGGTTCTCCTATGTCTTTAATAGGAGGCTCTACTTCGAACTCTGCCAAGGTTTCAAGGATCTTGAGGCTTTGGGCTTCTGTGTTCTATATAGTGAGCTGTTGGCGATACCATCTCCGAGCGATCTGTTTGGGATCCAGACTCACTCCTTTCATGTGTTCAGGGGTAAGGCTAATTGTTTTTGCAATGGGTATGTGTGTCCTAAGCACACGTTCCGATCTTTGATCCGGGATTCAGCCTGTTGGGTGGCCGTGTAGGCGGCCCATATAACTTGTTCTATTATTAAATTATATCTTGTTCTAGAATATGGGAACCTCTGAGTATAAAATCCACAAGGTTTATAATTTGGATCTCCAGGTGATTTTTTTAATATCCCCATATGGCATATTCGTCCTTCATTATTATGTCTATCCTTAATTTATCTTGTCCCCCCGGCCTTTCTAGCCTTTGATAAGTTCTAATGTATTGCTTTATTTGTTGCAAAGCCTCTCTTTGTTCTATTCCCCCAATGAAAATCCTCGCTTTTTTCTTATGACTTTATACATTGGTCTCAATAGCCATTGTAAAAGGGAATATGTGTTTTCCAATATCCAAATATTCCTATTAATTTCTTTTTTGTTCTTTGGCTCAGGTATAGTATCCATTTTTTTCCTAGAATTTTGTCAGGTACCTTGTGTCCTGTACTGCTCCATTCTATACCTAAAAACTTTACACTGGTATCTGGTTTTTGTATTTTGTCTTCGTTTATTGTCCATCCTTGATTTCTAAGAGTGCTAACTAATTGTATGAGATCTTCCTTTAGGTCATCTAAATGTTCGTTGGTTGATAATATGTCATCTACGTAGTGATATGTTTTTGAGTCATTTTTTAGTTTTGGTATGTGGGAGGCTAGTGTGCTGTGAGCGACTGCTGCGCTGCTGTGATAACTCTGAGGCAGCCTTAAGAATTTGTATAGTTTCCTTCCCAAGTAAAGGGAGTGTATTCCTGGCACCCATCTGCCAGGGGTATGGCAAAGAGCATATCAGCCATGTCTATGGCTGCATAATATTTATTCTTTTCAGCTGATAACAAATTTATCATTTCCAGTGAATCAGGCAGATTGCGTATAATTTTAGGTGATTTCTTATTCGATGGCCTGTAGTCTACAGTTAATCTACACTGGCCAAACTGCAGAATTATCTCTAAATGTAGCATGTGGTCATATTATTCCTTCTTTTTCTAGTTCTTTAATTTTGTGTGATTTCCCCGTGGCCCCCTTTTAATGGGTATTGTTTAACCCAGACTAAGCCTTGGGGTTTGGGAATTAAAACGGGTGGTTTTAGCTTCACTAAACATGATTGTAACTTGTTTAATTCTTTAGTTTTTAATGCATTCTGGAAATACTTTAGGTACAATATCCATTCCTACAATATTTGGTAACCCTAGACCCCAACTATTTGTCCTTTAGTGTTTTTGTTACATGTTTTCCAGATCATGTCTGTTATACAACAAGTTTCACACTTCCTGTAATTCCTCTGACGTCTGCTTGTTCTTTCCCCTAATTCTCCTATTTATTGTACTCATTTGAGAGCCCGCATCACTGAGAAATTTACCCAAAAATTCTTTTTCCCCTATCATGTAATTTAAGTTGGGGTGTGGTCCATTATCTGGAAATGCCCAATGTATACAGGGTTTGTTCCTCGGGTAGATTTTGTTATCCACTTCATCTCCTTGGCTGCTGGTTTGGTCTGTAGCCTGATGGCTTGGGTTTCTGGATCTCCAGGGTGCCGATTGGCCAGTTTGGAACCTTGAGTCCATCTACCCCTGGACCCTTGTTTCCCCAGCGTTTCCCCTGGGGGCCTCCCCTTTTTTTTGGAGGTGGAGGCTTCCTGGAATTATTATAGGTCCCTGGTCCATTATTAAAATTGGATGGTCTACGTGGTGGCCATGTTCCCACCAACCTTGGAGCGACATGATTTTCCTGCACCCCACTTTACCTTCCAGTGTCATCAGCCAGCAGCTCTGTGAGTCTGAAGAGGGCTCTGGCTAGCATTGGATCAACAGAATTGAGTTGGACTGGGTTGGGACACCTTCTTCATATAAAATTACTTCTTGTTAAAAGTAATCAATCTATACATAAAAATAATTGATCTTGATAAAAGTAATCAAGCTTATACATAGTTTTGTGTCTCTAGACAACCCAGACTCACATAGATACCCTCTGACCTCAAGCCCTCAATAACTTCCATTACATTTAGTCTCTGGTCCAGGGTCTCATCTTAACTACGGAGTGGACAGCCGTACAATGAATGGTTCAAAAGATCCCCCATCTTGTCTCCACATCCTGTGTTGTCCCTACCCCCCACCCCTTACCCCACCCCCACTCTGAATGGAGACTGTCTCAGGGACTGGCTTTTAAAGACTGTCATTGGTAGGTGCCACCAAGTGGATTTTGAGTCCAATGAGCCATGTGGTACAATGTGTCTTGCTTTTCTCTTGCGTATATCTCTGTCTGCCTCTCTCATCATTTCTTGCTTTCCACTAGGAAACAGCAGTATGACCCGCCCTTTGGAGAGGTCCATGTGACAAAAACCAAAGGAGGAGCTGAGACTCCCTAGTGTAACATCTCAGAAGACACAATCCTGACTGTATAATCGCAATAAGCAGGAGTAGACCCTCCCCAGTGAAGGCCAGAGCCCCAGGGTCCGGAGAGAACTTGGGGCAGAGTCCTCAGCTAAGCCTGCCTGGGATTCCTGGTCCAAGAGACCCTGAGATGACCAGTTTGTGTTTGTGGGCTGCTGAGATGGGCCCTGGCCCTGCCTTCCTCTTCTTCCCAGCTCGCTGCTCTCTAACCCCTCCCAGGACAAGCTCGTGCCTCCCTTCGAGCCTCAGCACCAGCTGTCCATCTGCCCTGCACACAGTTCCCAGACTCACATTGGGCTGGTACCTCCTGTCATTCTGGTATCTCAGGGAGGCCTCTCAGACCCCCACCCAGCTCTCCCTCTCAGCACGCTATTTTCCCTATGAAGTGTACTGGTTTCTTTCACACATACTGGTTTTAATGCTTCTATCTACCTTTTCCTCCCTCTAGACTCTAAGCTCCCAGGACAGGGAACACAAGGGTCAATGTGGGCTCCTACTCAGACATCACACAGACCTTGGATAGGGCAAAAGCTCAGGCACAATTGTGGAATGAATGAATAAATGAGAGGTTCTAATGAACTTCCCATCTCTGATCTCATCACCTGTGACAAGTGACCATAAGAGGTGACTGAAGAAGGCTTCACATTGAAAAAAATAATGCTGTTTTGGTTGGGGTTTTTCTTTTTGAGAGATAAAAAGGTCGTGTCAAAAATGTGGAGTCATCCAAACAGAGATGTCCCGTCAGCATCTGGATGCACAGAGATATGAATCCAAGAGGTCTGGAAGTAGATGCCATCAACATCTATTGAAGACTATCTAAGACACAGAGCTCCGTGACAGTATTGTATTCCTCTCAATGATTGACCAGGTGGACCAAAATGTAATGAAATAAATTAATTGTACCCCAGTTTCACACCTGCTGCTGACGTGGCTTGAGGGCCACATAGACCCTTGAAACCATCAGTACCAGTTAACATCACACGCCTCCGCAAAGAGAAGCCATTCCAGCCATCATCTTAGGTGTGAGTCCATTCAAGGTTTGACCAGTGTGGCCCGCAAGTGATGTTATAAATATCCACATGGGCCTTGGCTCACTAGCCCTGTAGCTTCCTACTATAGCCTTGTTGAAGTTTCACAACGACCCCTGCTAGCAAGCCCAGCGCCCCTCCTGTGGACTTTACAGGCCCCTCCATTTTACCTTGATTTTGCTGAGTCCTCCCACGGTGATGCTTCTTGCCCCAAGGGCAATTTCTCAGGAACTCTGAATGTCGAGTCCTAAGGACCTAGAAGGAGCAGTTAGAGCAAACCACCCATCCCTATCACCTACCCCCTCGGAGAGCTTGTCCATCCAAAGGTGTTCTGGACAAATGATGGCTGCCACTGATTTCAGGGTGGGGGGCCTTTCAAGTGGTCCTCACCAACCCCCAGGCCTCCTCAGCCTCCCAGGCTCCTCCAGCTACCAAAATGGAGGGAAAAGCCAGGAGTCTGAGACTTTGTAACAATAGGGGAGGGCCTTGACCTGTTTGCTTCCAGACACTGAGCAGGCTGGAAGCCACCTGCTGTCCACAGTCCCTTCCATTTCCTCCCACTACGCTTGCCTGTCTTTTCTACCATGTATGAATAGAGCATTGTTCTTGCTCCTTTATGTTGTCCTCATGTATCTTGGCCAATCACATATGGAAATAAGAATTGGCTTGTTTGGGTGGCAACAGGTGACGTCAGATGTGCGTAGGCTGCAGGAGCAGCCTGGTCCTGCAGACGGGGTGGTCTCTAAGAACAAAAGCGATCGATGTGAAATACATAAACTCAACGGCCAGAGGAGGTTGCCAAAAGCTGGCAGACAAGGTCCATTAGCTTCTACTCCCATTTCCCCACAACCTTGAAGGTGCCCCTCCTGTATACGAGGGCCAGTCCAAAAGCATCGCCACAAAATCGCAGAAGCCTGTTAGAGAAATGGAATGAAAGTGTGGAGTGATTGCGTCTCATCACAGCCGTCACCCCGGTCTAGACGTCGGAAGGCAGCACTTCCATATTTCTAGAAGAATTCTCAGGTCCTTAATGTACACCTGTCTGAATGGCAGTTTGGGCATCCTCTAGGGACTGAAATAGGATTCCTTGGAAATGTTCTTTGAGTTTGGTGAATAAAAAAGCAAGTCTGAGGTCTTCCGGTCAAGGCTGAGAGATGGAGGTACAGTTTCCCATCGGAATTCTTAAGTCAGTCATCAAGAGTGTCAAGGAATGAACAGGTGTGTTGTGGATGTGGAAGGAAACGCCCCAGGTACAACTTTCCTGGCCTATTTTTCATTGGTGCCATTTTCAATTTTCTTACAACTTCTTCCTTAAATGCCTTGAGATTGTGCTACTTCCTATGAGAAGATCTATTAAGATGACCCCTTCAGAACCCCAATCCACAGTCACCATCGCCTTCTGCATTGACCTATGTGTCTCGAATGGTCCACGTAGAAGCTACTCTTTTCATTTGGGTGAAATTTTTTAATATTCTCTACTAAGATGAAGCCGAGTGTATTCCCAAGAGGACTTGTCTGCAGCCATCAACATGCGGAGACACGCTGAAACACATTTTTAAAATAAGCCCATGCATATATGATCTGGAACCTTAGTAGCAATATTTTTGTATTTACTCTTGATTTTGTATAGATATTTCTTCCAAGGAAATTACTCATGCAGGCCGGTAAGTCCAAAATCTATGGTTCCAGCGCCAGACCGGAAGCTCCTCCTGACGCACAAGATTGCAAGGGTGGATGGATACTTTATCATCCGGTCAGACGGCAGGCTGTGGGCTCACATCCCAAGAACCACAGGTTAGATGACGATGAGTGGGATGCAGGATAAAGAAAGAGGGGGAGAGAGAGAACGGGCTTTGCCTGAATATCTGTCTATATTCACACTCCCAAAGAAACACTGCTGACATCTGATCACAAACTGGTGGAGCGTTACTTAATGGTGAGAATCATGACCTAACTGGCGGAGGGTTACTTAATGGTGAGAGTCATTAGGTAACTGATCACAATGAATGGCACATAACCACACACCCCCAGCCAGGGGGAAGAACAACAGAAACCAGAGGGGAAGGGAGACAGCGGTCGGTGTGAGATTTGAAAATAATTTTCAATATACAATCTATCAGGAGGCCATAAGGGTTGGCTGGGCGGAGGGAGGGGGAAAATACGAGCTGATCCCAAGGGCTCAATGGAAAGGAAATGTCTAGAAAAGAATGATGGAATACATGTACGAATATCTTGGATACAACTGATATATGGTTTGTAATAAGAGTTGAAAGAACCCCCAATAAAATGATTTTTTAAGAAGAAAGGCAAAAAAAAGAAGAAAATGCTGACCTAGCCAATGACACATAACATTAATCATCACAGCAGATAATGAAGACAACCCCCAAAGACAGTGATGACATCACCCCTTAGAGCCCTGGCCAGACCCCAAGGAGGAGCCCCTGTCCTCAGCTCCAGGGCCGGAGGGGTGCCAAGTCCGGAGCCCCTGACCCTGAGAGCAGTCGATGGAGTGCAGACCTGTAGGAATGCATTCACGTCTCACTCAGATATTCCATGAACTCTGTCATCATCCAGTGTGTGAGAGTGTTCCAGGCCCAGACCCTCATCGGGGAGACCCTGCCCCCTGGGACTTCACAGATGGGTAAGGCGAGCAGCCACAGAATGGACGTAGAGCTTTGCGCTGGGTGCTATATACAGTGAGGAAAACACTGTGGGCAAAGTGGCAGATGCAAGAACGAGCGCGGTGCATTGTAGGAGGTGGAAGCCGGAAGGGGGTGTGGAGCCGGCATGAGCTGCAGTCACTGTTTTCCAAAGGGAAACTCACAGCTACATGGAGGCGGCCCATGTGGGCCTGGGTGCCCTCTAGTGGGGGCACGGGGACTTAGGGCCATGGCAAATGACCTTCCTCAGCCTGTTAGGGTTGGAGGACAGCTGTTGCCCTGGTGGCTCTGAGTGTGAAGCAGGCCCACAGAGGGTCTCTCTCTGCAGTGTCTCTTCTGAAGCAACAGCCAAGACCACAGGGGGCCTCGATATGAACCGGGGCTCCAGGAACCATTGTGGCCAAACAGCCCTCAGCCGTCTCCCCAGGATCCCAGGCTGAGAACCCATGGAAGAAGCAGGCAGGAAGGGCTGAGGGTGACCCAGGTCACCCTGACTCTTAGCTGAGGCAGGAGCTAGAGCCTCTCTCCTGAGCAAGCTTTGCGCCAGTGCCCCCCACCCCCAAACAAACAAAACAAACCCACTGCTGTGGAGACTCTGCTGCCCCAGGGCAGCAGGTGGCGCATCTTAACAGATGAAGACTGCCCTGTCTCTCCCTTGCAGTGGGTGGTGGGTCTGAACTGCTGACCCTGCAGGTATCAGCTGAGCAACCGACCCACTGGGCCACCAGGACTCTTCTCTAGGGAGGGGTCAGCAAAGGGCAGCCCAATGCCCAGGTCCACTGACCTCTGCTCCTGTAAAGAAAGCTCCATGAGGATGCAGCCGCCCCACCTGTTCCCATACTGCCTCCTCCAGTCCTCTGGGAAATGGGGAGCCCAGGAAGGGACTGGGGACCCTGGTGGGAATCGCAGCCCAGGTCACAGACCAACTTACAGATGAACTGCTGATTGGAGAAAGCTTTCGCTAGGTTAACTTTCCCCTAAGTCACAGTGAAATGTTAATACAAAATAACTCG
The DNA here is from genome assembly GCF_050624435.1 of Tenrec ecaudatus. NCBI lineage: Eukaryota > Metazoa > Chordata > Mammalia > Afrosoricida > Tenrecidae > Tenrec > Tenrec ecaudatus. Next base: position 25,531,042 of record NC_134541.1, read on the forward strand.
CTAAGGCAGAAACAGCTTTAATTCTGGAGTCCAGCCCCAACTGCCCTCCCCGCAACACTGCTGACTCCCTGCAGATGCTCCAAAGGACTACAGTGTGGTGTTGGCAGTCCCCAGGGTACCACTTTCCCCTCCCTGCAACCTGGGGCCCCTGGCCTGTCAGTGCTTGCCCATTGACCTTTAGTCCCAGGTCAGGATGTCCCGGTCTGGCTGGGTCCCCGAACCAGCAGGCTCCTTGTCCTCCCCCCTCTCCTGCTCCACCTCCCTGTCCCTGTCCAGGCTCCCATGGCCCACAGCGCAGTAGTACACAGCCTCATCCTGGGCCTGCAGCTGGGAGATGCTCAGGTAGCCCGTGTTGTGCGCCACGTCTTTGGAGACAGAAAAGCGAGAGGGGGATCCCTGCGCCCTGCTTCTTGTTGGAGGGTGAGAAGAACCTAGCAGGAACCAGGGCGCCATGCCAGGACACCCTGCACCTGCTTCCTGCAGCACAAACATTAGTGTCCAGCCTGAGCACAGTGTTTGGCCCGGCCTTGCTCAGAGTGCTCAGAGGAACAGAACCCAGTGCCGAGCGATGCGGGTGAGCACGTGACAATGACTGCGGTGCGGCCACGTGGGCCCCAGTCAGCATAGGGCTGTGCTCCAGAGGGCTTCTCAAGGCTGTGTGCACCCTCTCAGAACCAGATTGCCAGCCCTTTCTTCCGACGCCCCTCTGGGTGGGGTGGAATCAGTCGCCTTTGGGTTAGCAGTTGAATCCTTCATCAATTGCACCACCCAAGGGCCTGTGTGTGTGTGTCTGTAATGCAGAAAGTTTGTGGGAAAACTTTATCATCTTTCAACCCCATTTTCCATAAAAAAATTCCCTTGAGAAATCTATAAAGATATACTTCGAGAAATTTACTGGTTGAGGGGGCTGACCAGCTTACAACAGGGAGAGTGATTCTATTACATTGCATTAGATTACACAATGAAAGAATAGTGTCTGTCCAACTATGTGTGTGTATATATATATATATATATATATATATATATATATATACAGAGAGAGAGACATACATATAAGCATATAATGTAACAAGTTTGTGGGAAATTTTAAAAATTATTTTTATTACTTTCCATGAACTTTTTGATGCCCCTTGGGAAATCTATGATTTACTTAAAGAAATTAGCTCACATGCCCAACCTCATGACCTCTCCACTTCACGATGACATGCCCAGGAAACTATGCAGCAGAGCCTTGAGCACTGCTCCCTCCACCTCGTCCCTGCACCTGCAGAAGTCTGCTCTGCCATTGGGCTCTGGAGAAGAGAAAGCTCAGGAGAACCACTCACTCTAGACAGCACGGTCCACAGAGAAGGGTTTGGGTGTGGGGTCTCCAATCAGGTCCTCAGTGAAGAGCCAGGCATCAGCCCTGGACTTAAATGTCAAAGACCCCTTTCTCATGGAACTGAGGCTTTCTGTCGCCTGAGAGGTTCTCTTGACCCCGGACAGATACCCATGGTTTCTTCCCAGGTATTGCAACTGGACAATTAGGACTAAAGGACAGGCTTCCCCCAGCCCCTGGGGTGCCAGGCTCATCTGCTATTGGACCTGTGTCAGGGGCTAGTAGGCCTTTGACCAAGTGAGCAAATGAGGTGAGAAACCAGGCCTCAGATTGCTAAGGCTGGGGGTCACAGGTCTGGTTCCAGCCCTTATCTCCATAACTAGTGGGGCCAGGCTCTGTGGCCTGGGATATTTTTAATTCTTTAAACTTGTCTTTTGCTCCTGGAATCCTCCAGCCTTGATAGGGCCTCAGGGAGTCCTCCCCTCCACAGCTGACTGTGGATCATGTGAGCCAATTGAGCCAGATTGGACAGACCCAAGAGATTCCAAGCTTAAAACCTGGTAAACAAAGCAGAGAAACAAGGAGGCCCCAAAGTCAGGCTCTCAGGTGGGTGGTGTTACTGTGGGGGACCCTCCAGTCTGGTCCGCCCCCCCCCAGGGGCCATGGTGTTGATCCCACTCCAAGGGACCCTGGAGGACAGAATAGGACTGCTCCAGAGGGGTTCAAGACTGTCGATGATCTTGATGGGGGGCAGAGGCTTGATCTTCCTTACTTGGCTGTGGGGTTAGAACCTTTTATCTTTCAGTCACCAGTCTAACACCTAACCCATTGTCTCATCTGGACACCTTTTGCTGTAACTACCTGGGCTCTGTTTTCATCAACAGTGGGGCACAGAGCTGTGCCTTGCAATCCGTTTGAAATGGGGCGTGTTTACTGATTTGGGAACAGTCCCCTGAGATGGAGGAAGGATTAGCAGGAAATAATTTGAGCTTGCTACCAGGATGGTTTCCAGAAACATGGAACTCATTGGCTCATCGAGACCAAAGCAACCCCACTGACAGACGCTAACTCAGATTGACCCTCCAGGACGGACTAAAACCGCCCCTTAAGTCTCCGAAGCCGTAATCTTTACAGAAGCAGAGTGCTTCATCTTTTTCCTACAGCGCCTGGCGAGTTCCAAGCTCACGGACTTTTCAGTTAGCAGCCCAAAGCTCAACCCACTCCACCAGCAGGGCTTCTTTGTTGGTGCATAAGGTTGAAATCTCAGGTTTGCTAGGGCAGAGGAGAGTAGAAGGTTAATAGGGAAGTTGGCCTGCTGGAATCGATGTACTCCAGAGATTGGAAAATCCACCCAAGGCTACATTCCGCAGGAAGCCTCATAAGACACACCACGTGCCAAAGAATCAGTTGGTCAGAGAGGCCCCACGTCCTCATTGAAATGCGCAGTGGTGGTGCTCCTTGTAGGCCAGTGCTGACAATAGAAGTAAATTACTGAATTAGACTCACTGAGAGACATAGACCCTGACACAGTCAAGCCAAACCACACTGCCATCTAGTCAGTCAACTCATTAAAAAAATTTTTTTTTAAACTTCACTGCCATGGCACCAATGCCAACCCATAGCAACCCTGTAGGACAGAGCTGAACTGACCTTGTGAGTTGCTAAGACTGTAACTCCTTCTGGGAGTAGAAAGCCCTTTCTCACTGCCATCTGACCAGAAATCTCACTTAGGGACATCCACCCCAAAGACTTGAAAGCATATACTCAAACAGAGGTATGTTCCCCAATGTGGAAATACCCAAGTCTCCATCGGCTGATGATGGAGAAACACATTGTGGCCCACTCCTACAATGAAGTATCACTCAGCCACAAAGAGAAACAACACAAGGTTCCATCAGCAGATGATGGACTAACATAATGTGGCCCCTGCGACCTCAAACTACGGCCCGCAGGCCACATGTGGCCCACCAAGGACATTTATCTGGCCCGCCAGGTATTTTTGCCCCATTTGTTTTTTTTTAACTTCAAAATAAGATATATGCAGTGTGCATAGGAATTTGTTCATAGTTTTTCTTTAAAACTATAGTCTGGCCCTCCAACGGGTCTGAGGGAACAGTGAACTGGCCCCCTGTTTAAAAAAGTTTGAGGACACCTGATATGGCCCATCCACATAATAGAGTATCACTCAGCCATAAAGAGAAGCCACCCAAGTGTCCATCAGCGGATGATGGATAGACACAGTGTGGCTGGTGCTATGGAACAGCTGACCTTGTGGATCACAGTCAAAGGTGTAACCCCATACCACCAGGCGTCCTCAATCAACTCATAACCACCTGTATAGGATTTCTGAGTTGGTAAATCTTTATGGGAGCAGTCAGCCTTCTCTTTATCCCATCAAGCAGTTGATGGCTTTGCGAAGCCTACTCTGCTAACAGCCCAATGCCTTTTCCCCAGCAACATTGCTTTTTCAGTAGATGTCAAGTGATGGCATTTAAACATCAGAAGACAGTTATGTACTGGACTTCAAAGTGTCTGCAAAGGGGCCTAACACATTGATATGGAGGTGGTCCATAGAATGCCGTATCCTTAGGAGTCAAACAGACGGGCAGACTCAAGTAGGACTTGGCTTGTGCTATCAGAAGAAATCAAGGATGGATGACCAGGAGGTTGAGGGGATCGGCTCAATACATGATAGGTTGATAACTTTTTAGACCTTAACCAACTTTCGGGCCCAAGAATCTTTTGTGTAAGAGAAAGACAGCTCCCCAAGAAGAAAGACCAGGTAATACCATGGCAAGTGGACTTGGTAATCATTTCTCCCACATTCCTTGAACCACGTCTGGGTAGAAGCCCAAATTCACCCTTGTGTTCCTGCCCTAGGAGCTCAGAGTCTAGAGGGAGATAAAGATGTACAACCGCAAAAACAATATGTGTGGGGAAACACAGTACATTCTATAGGGGAAATAGACAAGGTGCTGTGAGGGAGAGTTGGGTGCCCCTGGAGTAGGGGATGGGAGCCTGAGATGCTCCACTGAGGTGTCATTGATGTGTGACCAGAATGACAGGAGGCACCAGACCAGTGTGAGTCTGGGGACTGTGTGCCGGGCAGATGGACAGCTGGTGCCGAGGCTCGAAGGTAGACGTGAGCTTGTCCAGAGAGGGGTTAGAGAGCAGTGAACTGGGGAGAAGAGGAAGGCAGGGCCAGGGCCCACTTCACTGGAGGAGGGGTCTCCTGCTCTGAAACAGCATCTCCCCACATCTCAGCAGCCCACAAACACAAACTGGTCATCTCAGGGTCTCTTGGACCAGGAATCCCAGGCAGGCTTAGCTGAGGACTCTGCCCCAAGTTCTCTCCAGACCCTGGGGCTCTGGCCTTCACTGAGGCTTGCCTGAGAAGGTCTACTCCTGCTTACTCCCATGGTACCAGTAAGACTGTGTCGTAATAGCTGTTAGACTAGGGAGTCTCAGTCCTCTCTGTCTGTGGATCTGGGCCCACCTTTGGGTCTTTGTCACATGGACCTCTCCAAAGGGCCTCTGGTGGGCAGAAAGACAGACAGACAGGCAGACAGACAAAGAAGTACACAAGAGAAGGAGTTTGGCCAAGATGGCGGCCAGACAGGTAGCTCACTCCCAGAGCTTGATGGAGATCGGTGAGTGGGGAGATTTGGGAGCCAAGTAGGGGTATCAAGCCTGTCTGTCAATTCCCAAGACAACTCAGAGCACTTCTCTGAACCAGAAGCTGACTTCAACCCCATCGCCTGCACTCCCTGCGGGCACCCTTGGGCTCTTTTGTGGCACTCAGGGTGTCTTCTCTGCCTTGACCGGCGCCAGAGGGCAGCTAGGCATTCAGTGGAGACTTCTGTCCTGCCTCAGGGCTCCACGCAGACCCATCAGCCAGTCACAACCCACCACACCCAGAGGTTCCCACCCCATCTTGGAGCTCCCCACAGACCCGCCAGCCAGCAACCCCCCCCGTCCCCCCCCAGCCCCCGCACACACACACAAAGGTTCCCATCCTGCCATGATGCTCAGGGCCTGCCAGACTTTGAACACAAGTCTGGCAGAAACTTCTGCAGCTGCGGTGTAGAGACCCAAGCCTTTGGGACTTTCCTACTGCATGCTCCCTTCTCCCTACTCAATCCTCCTCCCCGACCCCTGTGAGCACATGGTTGATTCATTCTCCCTATAGAAGCAGACATTCCTATTTGGCTCTATTTCTTCCCGCCGCGGCATCCAGCCCCTCTCATAACTTCCTCCAATAGCAGTTGGCCATTGGGGGACTTTATCCTCCATGTCTAGATTCAAAATGTTTCTATTAAGCCTGAATTTTTGGCTATATTAATTGGATCATGGAGTTTTTGTCTTGACAGCTTTTAATGTATATAAAAAAAACCTTGTAGCCACTGTGGCTCTTTTGAATTTTATGTATAAAACAAAAGGGGGAATTGTGGGATACAGAAGGATTTCTCCCAAGCTGTCTCCCCCAAATATATACCAAACAGCTGCTTGTGAATGAGCATACACTTGGAGGTCATCAGAAGTAGGTCAGGGGTTATTCTCCCTGAGAGCTATCAACCATCCAGAGCAAGCAGTCACCACTGTTTATCCCACAAGAAATAGGGCCCACTCCTTTCTGATAAGGAGAGTAGTTGTCTGTTTCCTTGTAGGAGACCCCAGAGAAGTCAAACCCGCCCAAGGATGACTAAGGCTAGGCTGCCATCTTAAACCTAGGATCCGCCCATCTTGTCACATGTATACCCCAAATCCCTCCTCTTCCTATTGCATGTATGTCCCTAGACCACCCCCTCATTACTGTATTACTTATGGCACAGCCCCTTCCTGTGACGTATGTCCTCACCTGTAATTGGGGGCTTGCATGTCCCCAGAGAATATAAAAAGCCTGGGCTAGCTTTAAATCTCGCTCTCTCTCCCTCCACGTGGACCATCAGGTGGGGCTGAGATGAGCATGCTACTATGAATCGTGTCTGACTCCATTTATTTCAATACTTCATTTCCATCTCTCATGCTCTCTATAACTTTACTATGATCTTTACTTATTATCGCTGTACAATTGCGCCTACTGGACCTGTAATGATGTGTTAGGGGCTGGCTTCCCCTGACACCTATGGCCAGACTGCCTGAATTGCTCTATGGAAGACTCAGCTGTCTGCTTCCTTGACCTTGGACCCAGCAGTCCTTATGAGTTGAAGGACTTCCAGTATATTAACTGCTCCATGAAAGTGAGTTGAACTGAGCCTGCTGCACTGCTGTGTGAACTCATTAGCTGTTATATTCCTTCATGCTGTATCTATCTATCTATCTATCTATCTATCAAATCATAAGTGTCCTGGCTTTGTTTCTCTGGAGAAACCTGTCCAACACAGTTTACCATAAGTGAAGGAGGAAGAGTTTTTGCTTAGGGGCATTGAGTTTTTGTTAATGGTGGTGGAATAATTTGGGAAATGTTATTGATAATGGTTGTGCAACATGAAGAGTATAATTAATGGCACTGTACATGTAGATGTTGTTGGATTGAGAAAAAACAAAAGACGAAGAAGAAATTTTATATGAAGAAGTTGCCCCAACCCAGTCCAAATCAAAGTTCATGGGTTCAATGCCAGCCAAAGCCAGCCCTGTTCAGACTCACAGAGCTGTAGGCTGATGACACAGAAAGGTGAAGCAGGGAGCTCACAGACTGGTGGATACAGAGTCATACGCATCCATGGGTGGTGGGAACATGGCAAGGTGCCTACAACTCCCAGGTTGGCTCCCAGTGTCAGTGGCCCACATGGGATTGCCCCCTAGAGGCAGGCACACACAGAATCCTAGCCAGTAAGAAGGATGAAGGACCAGAGAGAGAGAAATCCCTAGCATCTAGACTACAAGCAGGCCACACCCTCAAGGAGGCATCATCAGGCTATGATGTGACTGATTGGTTGGACTTCAACCCTACACTTTCACAGAGGTTCAAGTGGACACAAAATCTACCCACCACAGCACCTACATCTGATGTTAATTCTAATGCCTCCTGGTGCAGACGGGGAAACAGCCAAGAGGAGAATGGCTTTCCCATGGTCGCACCCCCAGAGCCCAGCCCTGAGTTGAGGTGTGCTCCATGCTACTTCCAACCCTGATTTGAAATTTTCCCATCTCTGATTTTGGGCAGTAGTTCCATGTGACACCAGCCCACAGGTGTACAGGTGCTCTCGCTCAAGCATCTACTGAAATGGATGCTAGAATTATCCCTATTGTGCAGGTGGAGAGGCTCTGGGAAGCACAAAGACTTGTCCAGAGTGAAACACTGGGATAGAGGGAAGGGCTGTGTCTGAAGCTAGCACTCCTTGCCCCAAACCGGAGCCCTGGCTACACCAAGGCCTCTCCTGATCCTGGGGAGGGGGGGGGGGCTGTGTTGACATCACTGTGCATGTGGTATGGAAATGGTATGGGGAAAGAAGAGCATTCAGCAGCCCTGAGTTGATGAACGCCTTCGGGAAATGTTATCTGAAGTCAGGGCATAGGTCAGCGACTGGGATGTACTCTCAGTTCTTTGGGGATGCAACACATAGAACTTGGAACCCTGATAACCGGTACCCACATTCTAGAGACAGGCTCTACCTAATGCACTAAGTGGAGACATCAAAGTGGAAGCTTGCTTTCCCACTGTCTCACGACAGGGTTCTCAACCTTCCTGACGCCACGACCCTTTCATACAGTCCCTCATGGTGGGGTGACCCCAACCATACATTATTTTCATTGTTACTTCATCACTGTCATTTTGCTACTATTATGAATCATCATGTGTATATCTGATATGCAGGACGTATTTTCATTGATAGAAATTGAAAATAAAGCACAGTGATGAATCACAAAAACAATAAGTAATTAACTATTGTGAAATCTTTATTTCTAATGACAAATAAATGAAATTTTGTCTGGAAGCATGGTGTAGCATGGGTAGCAGTCTTCACACTGGGTACTCGTAGGTGGGTGTATCTGTATGTGGGCGGACCCACCCAGAGACAGATAGAGGAACAGTGTTTTCCTCTGGTCTTAGCGACCCCTGTGAAAGGGTCGTTCAATCCCCAAAGGGGTTGTGACTAACAGGTTGAGAACCGCTGTCTCACGAGCTGCCATGTGCCAGATGCTGAAAAATCGAGGCTTTTGTCGACCCTTACAGGGAGGCTAGGAAGTGCTCACAATGCACCCCATGAAGGAGCTGGCTATCGGCTAATAAAGAAGCCCAAAGGAACACAAGGTGGCCCAGGTCAGGCCAACACAGGCCAGACAGCCACTGTGATCCCACCACCAGAGCCCAGAGCATGGCAGCCCTTGTTCTTACAATGGGGGCAGGGAGGAAATGAGGGCAGAATTGATGAGGCAGAAAGCTGTTGGAGAGTCAGGGGCCATTGGACAGAGAGAGGTGGGGTGAGGGGTTAGGGGAAGTGTGGAAGGAGTGAGTGCTGAGGAAGAGGATGAGAATTGGCCCCAGCTGTGGCTTCATCACAAGCTCTGACTAAGGCTCCCCCAGCTCCATCCCCACCAAGACCACTGGGGTCATGGGGCTGGATGTGAGGAGTGAGGTGGTGGGTGGTGGGTGGTGGGTGGTGGGTGGTGGGTGGGATAGTCCATCAAGTTGGGTGCCTTGGGAGCTGCAGTGGTACCGATGGAGACCTGAATCAGAGCCCCATCCCAGCACCCCGCATCACATAGGAGCCCTGGGACCTAAGTATTGACCAAGGCTACAGGAAAGATGCTCAAAGCTTGTTGGCTCTCTTCCCCGGACCTTCTCTAAGCTCCACCCCTTGATCCTGATGCCGGCCTTTCCAGGCCACTGCTGACCTGTAGCCCCCAGCTCCCCCAGGTCCCGCTGCAATGCTCAGTGGCTGTCATTTCTCTCTGTGCTCAGGGGCACTTGGTCTGGGCCAGATGGTGCAGCCTCCAGGCCAGTCCACCCAGCACAAGGTGGCAGATGGTGACCTGGGAACACCTCGGAGGTTTAAGGGGCACAAGGGTCCTAAAGGGGCAGAAAGGACAGGAGGCAGCCTGGACAGTCCCTGCAGCCTCACTGGGCAACTCTGGTCTTTTCTCTGTAAGGGTGCCAGCAGGAGGTCACCCAGGAGAAAGAAGCCAGTTACATACACCATCGCCTCAAGAAAGGGGTCAGGAAGGGGTGATAAAGCTTCTGAGTGTGGAATCGGGGATGGGGAGCGGGGGACTGAGAGACCACACTCAAAGACCAGAGATCACCAGATGGGACCCCAAGCCCAGGCAACCCCCTGGAAACCCCAAATTCCTTGCCAGCACTTCCCCCTCCAGGGTCACTGTCCCTTCCCAAGGGATCAGCCACCCCCCTTCTCTCTTCCCTTACTGCCCTTCCCCAGCTGGCCAGGTGCAAAGTGGCTTTTCCCAGATTTGCACAACCATCAGAAAGGTGTCTTTCAGACTGTTTTCACGTCACATTCGCCCGAGCATCTCTGTACCTTGCTCCTGTTCCGGTGTTTATCTCCGGATGCCTGGAACGCTGCCCGGTCCTGTGCCATCTCACAGCCGTTCTTATGTTTCAGCCCGTTGTTGCAGCCACTGTGTCAATCCGTCCTTTCGAACCACCCCTCTGCTTTACCAAGCTTGATGATGATTGGCAACTGCAATCTTCCCTCCATTTATCGTGATGGTGCCTATTGGTCCAGTTGAGAGGATCCTTGTCTTCTTTACGTTGAGTTACAATCCATACTGAAGACAATCCTTGATCTTCATCAGCAAGGGCTTCAAGTCCTCCTCACTTTCAGCAAGCCCGATGGTGTCATCCACATACCACAGGTGGTTAATAAACCCTCCTCTGACCCTGATGCCAGACTCTTCCTCAAATAATCCCGCTCCTCTGATGGTTGGTTTAGCATATACATTGAATTAGTATGGTGAGAGGATACCGCCCTGCCACCCACCTTTCCTGATTTTAAGACATGTAGCATTTTCTTGTTTCGTTTGTACAGCTGCCTCTTGATCCATATGTACAGGTCCCGCACGAGCACAATGAAGTGCTCTGGAATTCCAATTCTTCTCAGAATTATTCCGCGTTTGTTATGATCTACACAGTCAAATGACTATCAAGAAAACACAAGAAGACATCTTTCTGATAGTCATTCTCTGCTTTCCGCCAGGATCTATCTGACATCAGCAATGATATCCCCAAAAAGTTTAGGATATTTAACTGACTTTCAATAAATGTTCTTGGGACTTAGAGCTTCAGGGACCTTATCTTGGCTCTTTCACCACAAATTTCCCTTGCAGTTTGGCTCTCCGACCCCCTCAGTTCTCCTCACATCTTGCCTTTTAGTACTGATTTGTGTGTGTGTGTGTGTAAATGGTTGCTTACTGTTTAAACTAAATAGGATTTGTCTTAATAGTGTCTTTTAAATACTACCATATACTTCTCCATGGACCTAATACTCTGATCCATTCTCCAAATATGTAGAGATGCCCCCCCCCCACCGCATGTGCTAGGTGCTCTTCCAGAAAGGGAGGATACACAAGAGAATTGTGTTAGTCTAGGGTAGACCAGAGAAATAAATTCCTAGAAACGCATATGTATATAAGAAGGAGGTTTATGTACAATAGCAATGGACTATTGAGCAAACACCCCAGCCCAGTGAACTGCACAGTCATATCTGACTTCTGGCTAGCCAAAGAAGAACCTCTACCACGAGGGAGAGGTCAACCAAGCACCCACTCTCCAACTTTATAATTTGTTTCTCCAGTACCCCACTCCCAAGGAACCACAATGTGTTCGTCTGGGTAGACTAGAGAAATAAATCCACAGAAACTTATATGTGTGCACGAGAGTTTTCTATAAAGGGTAATTGTGCTTTAAGAAAGCATCCCACGCCCCTCAGTGACCAATGGTGCTACAGGGGACAGCATCGGAGACACAGTGCGGGAATTGCCCCTGACCTGATCCCACCACACCGAGGCAAAGCACTGGGGGAGTGCAGCGGAACAGCAAGGGAACGGAGCGGCGAGGTCCCCAGGGAATGCTGAAAGTGGACTTTGGGGCCAGGGCGTGGTGCCCTAACAGACTGGACTGGAAAACACTCCTAAGGGCCAGCAAATGATCCTTGAACGAACTACAAGCTTTTCTTTCTTGATGTGTTCGGTTTTGTTCTTTGTCAGTGGTTTGTTGTTGTTGCTTTGTTGTCTGGTTGTATACTGTTGCTTTGTTTTGCTCTGTCTTGTTTTTGTGCATGTTAGTGTCTCCACAGGTCTGTCTGAATAAGACAGGCTAGATGAACTATCTGGAGGAAAAACAACAGGACTGACAATTCCGCGGGGGCTTGGGACAGGGGGAGGTGGGGGGTGGTGGTAAGGAAGTGGTGTTAACAAACCCAGGGACAAGGGAACAACATGGGATCCAAATTGGTGGTGAGGGGGGAGTGGCAGGCTTGGTAGGGAATGATCAAGGGTAAGGTTATGTAAAGAAGAGGTATAGCTGTAACCCAGGTGGAGACGGAGCATGATAGTGGGGCAGGAGGAAAGTCAAGGGAAATAGAGGAAAGAGCTAGGAGGCAAAGGGCATTGATAGAGGTCTAGACAAAGACATGTACATGCAAATATAGATATGAGGATGGGGAAATAAAGCTATGTGTCTATATTTATAGGTTTAGTATTAAGGTGGAGGAAGGACCTTGGGCCTCTACTCAAGCACTCCCTCAATGCATGAATACTTTCTTCTATTAAATTGGCATTCTATGATGCTCACCCTCCCGACACAACTGCTGAAGCCAAAGCGGGTGAACAAGTAAATGTGGTGAAGAAAGCTGATGGTGCCCGGCTATCAAAAGAGATAGTGTCTGGGGTCTTAAAGGCTTGAAGATAAACAAGGGGCCATCTAGCTCAGAAGCAACAAAGCCCAAATGGAAGAACACACCAGCCTGTGTGATCATGTTTTCCCAAAGGGATCAGTTATCAGGCATCAAAGAACAAAAAATCATAGCATTGGCTGCACACCTCCATGATACGATCACCGAAGACAAACGGGTGCATAAGCAAATATGGCAAAGAAAGCTGATTGTGCCCGGCTATCAAAAGAGATAGTGTCTGGGGTCTTAAAGGCTTGAAGGTGAACAAGCGGCCATCTAGCTCAGAAGCAACAAAGCCCACATGGAAGAAGTACACCAGCCTGTGCGATCACGAGGTGCCAAAGGGACCAGGTATAAGGCATCATCCAAAAAAAAATATTGCCATAGTGAATGAAGGGGGGAGTGCAGAGTGGAGACCCAAAGCCCATTTGTCGGTCACTGGAGATCCCTTCACAGCAGGGTCTAGGGGAGGAGATGAGTCAGTCAGGGTGCAATGTAGCACCGATGAAGAATACAGCTTTTCCCCAGATCCTGGCTGCTTCCTCCCCCCAACTACCATGATCCGGATTCTACCTTGAAAGTCTGGATAGAGCAGAGGTTGTATACTAGTGCAGATAGGAGCTGGAGGCACAGGGAATCCAGGGTGGATAATACCTTCAGGACCAGGGTTGTGAGGGGCGATACTGGGAGGGTAGAGGGTGAGTGGGTTGGAAAGGGAGAACCGATTACAAGGATCCACATGTGACCTCCTCCCTGGGGGACAGACAACAGAGAAGGGGGTGAAGGGAGACGCCGGATAGGGCAAGATATGACAAAATAATAATTTATAACTTATCAAGGGGTCATGAGGGAGGGGGATGCGGGGAGGGAGGGGGGAAAAAAGGACCTGATGCAAAGGGCTTAAGTGGAGAGCAAATGCTTTGAAAATGATGAGGGCAAAGAATGTACAGATGTGCTTTATACAATTGATGTATGTATATGTATGGATTGTGATAAGATTTGTATGAGCCCCTAATAAAATGTTTAAAAAAAGAGAAAGAAATACTAGAGAAAAATTGAAAGGAAAAAAAAAGAAAGCATCCCAATCCAGTGCAGTCCAAACACATAAGTCCGACATTAACCTGTATGTCCCATACCAATCTCTAAAGCCCTCTTCAGACTCACGAAACGCATGCAATGACACCAAATGCAGGATGCTCACAGGCCAGTGAGTAGAAAGTCTTTGGATTCAGTGGTGTTGTAAGCATCTCAGCAGTGGCAGGAGTAAAATAGGCAAAATCCCCAAAGAGACCTTCGATAGCACACCTCCCCTGCACTCCTGGGACCTCTGACGTGGGTTGGGCACTGTTTACAGCCTCACTGTTCTGTATGTTAGCCACTGAGCATGCGGTTACTTAAATTAAACGGAAACTTCGCTCCTCGGTTAGAACAGCCACACTGCATGTGATCAGTAGCCACCTGTGTAACAATGTTGGGCAGCCCAGATGAGGAACATAGCCATCAAAGCCGACAGTTCTACCAGGGAGTCTTCCTGAATCCCAGTGGGATTGCCCATGATGGTGCCAGCACAACCAAATTGTTAGCTATCCTTGTGCCCTTCTTCCTTGCTTGGCCCTTCCTAATCTCCCATCCAGGAGCCCTGTGGCATAGCGTTTTACACATTGTGCTGCAAACCACAAGTCAGCAACCAAACCACCATCTGCGTCACCTGAGAAAGAGGAAGCTGTAAAGAGTTGCCGTCTCAATTGAGGTGCTTGGAGCCAGAGAGCACCTAGTTTCTGATGGAGCTGCATCAGAGAAGGCAGCTAGCATACTGTGGTAGCTGTGTAATTTCGTGTGAGCTTAAAGTGTAGGAGTAGAGTGTAGCCTGTCAATCAGGTCACAGCCTGAAGGTGACTCCTATGGGTATGACCTCCTTATAAAGAGGGTCCTGGGAGCCTCCCTTTCTTTCGCTGCCTTCACCTTCGTGCCAGCAAGCCACGCTGAGACCTGCGTAAACCCCGGATATGTGTCAGCCACCATCAGATCCACGAGACTTTGCACCCACTGGCCTGTGACCTTCCTGCATCATTGCATGTGGCTTCGTGAGTCTGAAGAGGGATTTGTGAACTTGAATTGGACATATGGACTAGGATCAGACTTATGGACATGAGTTGGACTGAGCTGGGATGTTTTCCTTTTATACAATTACTTCTTGATATAAAGCTCTTATCCATATATGAGTGTCACTGGATTAGTCTGTCTCGTCCACCTGACCTAACACACATGCCCATGGTACCTCAGAGCCTGAGAGATTCTGACATAAACCCTTGCTTGTTGGAATCTGATTAAGCTACCAGATGCACGGATGAAAATAGCTGACAGGGAAATGTGTTCTACTTCTTGAAATACAGAAACTGCCGTAACACCTGAATTCCATCATGGTTCAGAGAAGACAGAAGGGAGTAAAGCCAGTTGGGCCTACAGCAGCAGAAAGAGATGCCATTTTGGAAGCCAGGGAAAAATTCCCTATTGCATGCATGCGTTAAAATTGTTTATATGACTCTTAAACAGATGACTATTTTTAGTAAGCGATCACTGGAATCTTTTACGAACTCACAGGCCTTTCTCGGGGGAAATTCAATTCTCCAACGGGAGACCACGTATTAGCACTGTGTCCTTAGCATTTGCTCTCGGTGCTGGGGACGGTATACTGCGCCTGTTTTTGTGGCTCTGGGTTACGTCACTTCCTGGTGGTTAAGGTAGGCTCTGTGAGCTGAGTGTGTCTGCTGAGCCTTCAGAGAAAAGCAGGGCCTGGCCAAAGACCCAGTGAAGGTGGGAGATGGCAGTGCTTCTGAAGATTGGAAGCAAGGAAGTAGTAACACAAGGGAATGCAAGCTTGACCCCAATTTGGAGACACAGCTGTAGACAGTTCATGCACGGAGGGTGAGGCAGGGGGAGAAGAAGGCAGGACAGGCTCGTTTCAAACCCTCGTGCTTTCGGAGACCTGATACGGCAGGGTAGCTGGGAGGGGACGCGGTAGGACCGGCAAGTCGTCTTAAATAAATGGCGTGCCAAACCACCGGTTTCTTCATTTTCTTCGAGGACAAGCTTGAAGGGCTCCACAATTAAAAGTTATAAACACTTCAGTAATTTTCTGAGGCCTCAGCTTCCGGTCCTGAGCCACGGGATGGGGCAGGCGTGGATTGGCTAGAAACACAAGTTCTGTTGGTAGGATTCAAGCATAGGAAGGGCGGGTATGCGGCTTCATCGGGTGAGCTCAGTACGACGTAAGACAAGAAATAACCAGAGGATGGGTCCGGGGGCCCACTGGACCCACAGTGAGGCGTACTTGAGCTAAAACTCCATTGATAACTTGACCTCCATAAGCCCCCACTCTGATTGGTGGGCCTTCAAAACATTTTGGGTCTCCTGGAATTAGTGTCAGTTCTGAGCCGGTATCTAGTAATCCCCGAAAAGTTTGATTATTTCCTTTCCCCCAATGAACAGTAACTGTTGTGAAAGGCCTCAGGTCCCCTTGGGGAAGGCTAGAAGAAAGACTAACAGTATAGACCTTCAGTGATGTAGCAGGGTCCTCCTTCCGAGGGACCCAGCCTCCCCTTCATTCAAGGGCTTGTGGGTCTGTAAACTGGCTCAGATCTGGGAATTGATTGAGAGATCGTGACTGTCTATTCTGCTGTTCACCTGATCTACCATTCTTTCGCCTGTACAGATCACATAAATATTTAGTAGGCTTCCCATCTATTTCATTCCTAGGGACACCGTGGCTAAGTAGCCAATGCCATAATTCCATACAAGACAGGTTGCTTTGATTATTATTGAAAACTTGTTGTCTATTATAACCACGCCCACCCTGTCTCTGTTGATTCAGTGCTGACACCTGCCCTCTACCCTCACGGGGACCAATCAGCCCCATTGTGGGCAAATGTCGGAGTTCACTTAGGGCAGTGCCCACTGTTAATCCTGGTGCACATAAAATAGCAATTACAGGAGTCTTAAGAGATGCTGGGGCCCACTTCACAAACTTGTTCCTTATGGTTGTGGTAAAGGGTATGTCCTCAGGACACCCCCTTTTTGGGTCTATGGGAATATCTTGATAGATCCATTCTAACATACCAATTTCTCTAAGCTTTTGGATGCCTTCCTCTACAGTGTACCAAGGCAGGTCAGGTACTTCAAGTTGGTCTAATCTAGGCCATCTGGCAGTCCATGCTTCAGCGAACCAACCAAATAACGACTTAGAACCTTTTTTAGCCTGTCTCGCAGAGACATTGAAAGAAGAGTCTGTGCTTAGGGGTCCCATATCCAGAAACTCAGACCGGCCTAATATTACATTTCGTGCACCAGTATCCCACACCCTTAGTAACCATTCCCAGGGATATTCTCCAGGCTTTTGCTTGTACGTATTTGAGAACTCGAGCAGGTCTTTATGTGTGTAGTGCACTTCTTCTTGGATAATCCTCTCAACCTCACCTTTAGGAGGTTTCTGAGACTTAATTTTAGTGACAGGTCTAGCGGAAATAATGGGTGGTGAGGGTGTTTCCTGGGTGCTCTCAGCAATATCTTGCAAGGCATCTTCCTCAGGTAATGCTACTGATGCAGCCCCACCTGGCATATCAACTTGAATAGTTTGGCTAATCTGCTCAGGTGTTTCTAAGGGCTCAATATCCTCTTCTTCTGGATCATCAGCCCATATGTTCCCATCCCATGTTTCAGGGTCCCAACTTTTCCCAATTAATGCCCTTACTTTGGTTTCAGACACTACTCTAGATCTGCAATTCAGCTGCCGTTGTAATTCAGCCACTCGTATAATGAGACTCTAGACCTGGTTCTCAGCAATGTCAGCTCTTTTACTAGAGGAGAGAGGCTCTCCTTTGTAGCACAGATGGAAGTTTTCAAATCTGTTAGTCTGCACATGAGTTGTGCTTTTGAGGCTCTGAGATCATCCCTCTCCTTAATCACACTTTCCATTGTATGAAGGACCAGCCACCCAGCTTCCCTATACTTGTCATTATCACAAAACTCCTGGAAAATATCAAATATACGATTGCCTAGAGCATCTCCTTTATCCAGCACGTCATCTACTTTAGGTGCTACTTTAGGTATTATCTTTGCTATTTCACACCATGGATTAGTACGGGTAGCAGACGTATCCACGTCAAGACTAAATAGGTTGGAAAGCCAATTTAAGAAATCCATATTTATAGTTTTTTTCTCTAGAAGCACTCCTGGTACCAAAATGTGTTGGACAGGGTTCTCTAGAGAGACAAACCAGATTGCTAGTAATTATATATAAATATATTTATAAAGATAGATATATAATACAAGAAATGAACCATTAAATTATATACAGATAGATAATACAAGAGATGAACAGTTAAATTATAAAGCAGTGAGACACTAGCAGTCCTTCAAGTTTTGAGAGCTGCCAGGTGCCAGTCCCCTTCTGTAGAGAGAGCTGGGCTATATATACCCAGGCAGCAAACAGCAAGGCAGGTCCCCAGCTGTCATCAACTGTTGGTCCCCAGCTCCAGAGATGAACATTCCAATCGTGTGGGCTTAAAGGGACTTCAACTTACAGCAACACAGTCCACAGGCTAGGCATCCCACAGGTAGTGTACCCCTTTAAACGGAGGCACAGAACAAGCAAGGCGAGGCTCACCGAGCCATTTATCCCTCTGCCCTTCAGTTAATCCTACATGTGTTTATCGGCCAGGCTGGCACAATGAACTGTCGCATGTATGCTCGATCTTAAAGGAAGAATAACCACTATGGCTTCTAGAGCGGCTCCTAAAACAGTTCTCTTTTTACCCACGGCCTTTTATTCAGTTTGTTTCATGCACACGACAGTTTTTATTCCATTTGTTTGCTTGTTTAAGTCATTTTATCAGGGGCTCTTCTTACAGCTTTCATTTGTTTTATGGACATGTGTTTGATAAAATTTAACACAGATTATCAATTTAAAAAAAAAAAGAGTTACTGTCTCGAGGCAGCAACTAAATGCACATGGAAGAGCACACCAGTTTGTGTGATCCAAGATTGTAAACAGCATAATCCAAATCCAAAGGAGGGGATCGTATCAGAGCTTAAATTGTGAACACCTGGCATTAACTACCAAACCACTGAGGCTCCTGGCCCAGCCAAGTTGATCCCAAATCTGAAGCATCACAAGGGAAGAGAAAGAACCAAGCCACCTGAAGATTGCCCAGAACCACCCAAAAGGGGACAAAGACCTTCTTCCAGAGTTGACAGAGTCTTCCCCTAGAGATGTCACCCTGAATTGGAACTTCTAGCCGCCTAAACTGTGGGAAATAAATTCCTATTACAGTAAAATTTTTAAAAGGTGGGGGTGGAGAAGGAAAGAAGAATGATGTTGGGGTTTTGTCTATGTTCCTCCTCAGTTATTAGATAGGTGATTCTGTAAGGTTGCCCTAGAGACCAGCTCCAAACTCACTGCCTTAGAACCCATTCCAGCCCAGAGTGACCCTGGAAGATAGGTCAAGCCCCTCTTGGCATCCTATGCCCTCCTGCCCATCGATTTTAGAACAGTTGTTGTTCTCTTGTCCCTGGATTTTTGACACCCTCTTCCCTTCCCCCACCTCCCCCACTCCCGTGTGGCCCCAGAACTATCAGTCCCGTTGTTTTCTCCTCCAGATTGTTTATTCCATCTATCGTATCTAGATAGACATGCAGATACAATAATAAGCCCCCAAACAAGACAAAGCAAAACAACAAAAGGAAAAAAAGACAAAACAACAGAAAGGACAAAGGACATTTATAGAGGTCTAAATACAGGCATGTACATATGTAAATATATTTATATACAATGATAGGGAAATAGAGCTATGTACATATATTTATGTTAAGTATTAAGGTAGCAGACAAGCACTGAGCCTCTACTCGAGTACTCCCTTAATGCAAGAAAACGTTGTTCTAATAACCCAGCATTCTGTGATGCTCACCTTCTTGGCATGATTGCTGAAGACAAAATGGGTACATAAATAAACGTGAAGAAAGCTGATGGCGTGCCAGCTATCAAAAGCATCTGGGGTCTTAAAGGCTTAAAGATAAACAAGTGACCATCTACCTGACCCACAGGGAAGAAGTTCAACAGCCTGTGTGATCATGAGGAGTTGATGGGATCAGGTATCAGGCATCAAAGACCCAGAACAAAAAATCATATTGATGTGAATGAGGGAAGAGCAGAGTGGAGACCCAAAGTCCATCTATAGACAATTGGGACACCCCTTACAGAAGGGTCACAAGGAAGAGATGAGCCAGGCAACTTCCCTCTAGTTCTTTAATGCTCCCTATCCGCCCCATCATGACCCCAATTCTACCTTACAAATCCAGCTAGACAAGAGCTTTTACACTGGTACAGATAAGAGGTGGAAACACAGGGAATCCAGAACCAGGAATCCAGAACCAGGAATCAGGACCAATAATTAGAGTGTCCATACCAGGAGGGGAAGGGGAATGTAGGGGGGGGGGGAACCAATCACAACGATCTACATATAACCCCTCCTGGGGGATGGACAACACAAAAGTGGGTAAAGGAAGACATAGGTCAGTGTAAGACATGAAAAAATAATGATTTATAAATTATCGAGGGTTCATTAAGGAGGGAGGGGGAAAATTAGGAGCTGATACCCAGGGCTGAAGTAGAAAGAAAATGTTTTGAGAATGATGATGGCAACAAATATACAAGTGTGCATGACACAATGGATGGATGGATTGTGACAAGAGTTGGACGAGCCCCAATAAAATGATTTAAAAAAATAAAAGAAAACCTTCTGACAGTTCCCCAAACTTCTGAAAGAGAAACAAGGGGCTTAACGGGACCACTAGCATGTATGCAAAATTGGAAATGACCGGTTTAAAATTTGTGTTTCTGAGACTTGAGGGGCAATCTACCAGGCAAATAAAAAGGGTTCCCAGGCAACAGAAAGTGATATGGGGTTTAAAGTTTAACTGATTGGATAGGTCCGAAACCTTCGTGACTTTTGTTTTGGTGTAAGGGGGAGGGTTGTTTAGTTTTAATGGTGGGGAGGGATATGGAGGGATCTTGCTTATCTTTGCTTTGTTGGGTCAGCTGGAAAATGCAAACAAGTGATGTGGTTCATCTTTCTTTCCCTCCCTCCTTCTCCATCCTTACTTAGGCGCCTCAGGAACCACAGGAGTAAGGTTGCTGCTTGGGGAGAGGGCACAGACTGAAGCAGGAAGTGCTACTGGGGGTGGCAACCACCACATAAGTGATGCTCGTGGTTAGCAGTGTCCCCAGCCCTTGGACTGCCTTGTGGTAGCCTAGCACCTGTCACCCTGTCCCTCCCAGATTTGGCAGCCCTCCAATCAACCTTTGTTGAGTGGGTGAAAACACCCTGTGAGGTATGCTCCAACATCTAAGTCTTGTTTCCCTAACCGAGGCTAGACAGTTGTACCTCACCCCATTGCTTGGTCGCTGCTCCTGCTCAAAAGCACATCCAGAGCTGCTCCGACTCCTCTGATGTCCTCTCTTGTCTTGTAAAGTTCATTTACATGTGGAGAACTAGTTCCCTGAAGGGGCTGGGGGGTAAGGGTGGGGGGGGGGCGGCAGTAATTAAGTGCTTGGTGGCTGTGATTGCCTAGAGGGACTCTGGGAAAGGAATTTCTGGGTTCCAGCAACAGAGTGCATTTAAGGGACGGTCTGTATGTAACTCATTTCCTTCGCTGAGTAAGACAGGACGATCACCCTATTCCACGGATTAAGCAAAGGGCTAACAGCTCACACCAGGGAGCTGAGCCTCTGAAGGTCTGACCTTCAACTAAAGTAAGATGAACACTTTCTCTCCCATTCCCTGGGAAACAGCTGAAACACGGCATTCTGCAGGTGCTCAGTTAGACTGCCCTGCAGACCATAGACTAATTGGCTAAAGATATTCGTGCTTCCTTATTTGCCTTCAAAGAAATTGTCAGCAAAACCTTTGTGTGAGAGCTTGTCATGGAATGCAGGGTATGTGACAAGAACTGTTTATCAAATTCTGGGCCCTGGAGTGGCTATGCTTCAGGAGCCCCCTATGTCCCAACTGCATCTTATCTTATCATATCTTGTGTCTTATGTCTTGCCTATCTTTCTCAATTTCCACCCTGCCCTCTTGATCCCCTGTTCGATTTGTGAGAGCACTGGCTTGTGCTCACAGGTGGCTATCCTAAAGTTTGGCGGTGTAAACCCGCCCAGTGGCTATGTGTGTGGAAATGACCTGGTGATATGCTACCGTTAAGATCTACCAGGGCTCATTATGAGTTTGAATTGACTCTGCGGTGCCTAACAACAACAAAAAGAAAGACATAGGTCAGAGCACCAGCACTGCAATACGTAGGGAAATTTTGCAGTACAATAGCTATTGTGCCTAGACCACTTCTATTGGATAGATGAGGATCTTTCTGAGGTCCTTGATTACCATGGACCAAAAGATCTTTGCCTTGGACTCGTCAAGACGCTCAGAAGCAACAAAGCAAACATGGAAGAAGCACACCAGCCTGTGTGTGATCATGAGGTGTCAAAGGGATCAGGTATCACACATCAAAGAACGAAAAATCATACCATTGTGTGCTCACCTTCCCAATATGATCACTGAAGACAAAAGGGTGCATAAGCAAATGTGATGAAGAAAGCTGATGGTGGCCGACTATCAAAAGATATAGCATCTGGGGTCGTAAAGGCTTGAAGGTAAACAAGCAGCCATCTAGCTCAGAAGCAACAAAGTCCACAAGGAAGAAGTACATCAGCCTGTGTGATCACAAGGCGTTGAAGGGATCAGGCATCACAGAACAAAAAAATCAATGAGGGGGAGTGCAGATTGGGGACCCAAACTCCATCTGTAGGCAACTGGACATCTCCTTACAGAGGGTTGCAGGGAGTTGATGAGCCAGTCAGAGTGCAGTGTAGCACCGATGAAACATACAATTTTCCTCCAGTTCCTAATGCTTCCTACTCCCGTCCCCCACTATCATGATCTCAATTCTACCTTACAAATCTGGCTAGACCAGAGGATGTACACTGGTACAGATAGGAGCTGGAAACACAGGGAATCCAGGACAGATGATCCCTTCAGGACCAGTGCTGAGAGTGGCGATACTGGGAGGGTGAAGGGAAGGTAGGGTAGAAAGAGGGAAGCCGTTAAAAAGATCCACATATAACCTCCTCCCTGGAGAATGGACAACCAACAAGTGGGTGAAGGGAAACATCAGACAGTGTAAGATATGACAAAATAATAATAATTTATAAATTATCAAGGGACCATGAGGGAGGGGAAGCGGGAGGGAGGGGGGAAATGAAGAGTTGATACCAAGGGCTCAAGCAGAAAGCAAATGTTGAGAATGGTGATGGCAATGAATGTACAAATGTGCTTGACACAATGGATATATGCATGAATTGAGATAATAGTTGTACGAGCCCCCAATAAAATGATGAAAGAAAGAAAGACAGAAAAGGCCCATGGTCAGCACTTTGCAAAGCATGCACACTAAGGTGTTTGGGCAGCTAGTGGGCCCTTGGTTTCCTGTGAAGGGTCTACCACCAAAGAAATCTTCAATTTTCTCAGTTGTGGGAGCTCCTGGGGACAGTCCTCTTGGGGACAGAATGGGGCACAGTCATGTGCCCTGGGTGGAGGACACCCAGGTCCTGATTTCTGTAGGGTCTCCTCTCTCGCACATTTTAGGGAAGTGCCCTTCATCTTGCAAAACCACAAGCTGTCTTTCTTCTTTTGTTTCTCTTGCCAAATTTTATTTTTGTTTCTCTTGCCAAACTTGAACTTTTGCTTGAGCCACTCCCAGCTGCTTCTTGGGGGAAAGATGAGGTTTTCTCTTCCGCCTGAAGATTCGCAGTCTCAGAGACCCATGTGGGCACTTCTGCTCCCAGGAGGGTCTCGTGGAGTCAGCATCTCTATGGACGCAGAGAGCTGGAGGGAGGGAGGGACTGCAAAGCCATTGCCTTTGAAACCTCTTATTTTCTATTTGTTTTCATCTGTTAAAGAGTCTAATTTAATATTATATTGCTCTTTCCACAAAAACCCCTCTACCTAGGAGCTCTGGATGTTGCTCAGGGTTACATGGCTGGTGTGTGGCAGAGCCAGCTGAATGTCAGTGAGTTTTGTTTTTTCCTAAGGGGAGGGTATTGCTTATCTCTCCACAGAGAAAGAGGAACCAGACTTCAACCCAGTGCTCTGTGAATGCAGCATACAGGCATGAAGCAGGGAACCAATAGAGAGGTCTGAAGGTCCAGCCCCAATCCCAACTATGTGGACAGCTCCCCCTTCCTCCAGAAGAATTCACTTCAGAGGACAGCACTGAAGCTACAGCTCAGGGAGAGGGACAGTCTGATCAGAACACACAGGAGCAAATGATGAGAGAGGGAGAGAGAGTGGAACACGTCCTGGTCCACTAAGCCCTGAGGACGATATTCCCAAAGCACAGAGGGGATCATAGGCCTGCCCCCACTATGAGACACAATGTCTCTCACTGACCCATAACACTACAGGGGACAACACCAGAGACACACTTGCAGGAATTGTGTCTGATCTGACCCCACCACACTGAGGTGAAACACTAAGGGTGTGCAACAGAACAGCAAAGGGAGCAGAACAAGGAAGTCCCAAGTACCAAAAATAGGCTTTGGGGCCAGGGTGTGGCACCCCATCACACTGGACTAGAAAACACTCTGAAAGGTCAACAAACAGACCCTGAACTATTTACAGGCTTTTCTTGTGTTTTTGTTGTTGTTGTTGCTTTGTTTTACTCTGTCTTGTTTTTTGGTCATATTATTATTTCTGAAGGTCTATCTAGATAGGATAGGTGGGAAACACAATCTGGAGGAGAAAACAACAGGACCGGTAGTTCTGGGGGGACATGGGAGAGAGAGGGGTGGGGGAAAGGAAGTGGGTGTTAACAAACCCACTAATAAGGGAACAATAAGTGGTCCAAAGTCAAAGGCAAGGAGGGTATAGGAGGCCTGGTAGGGCTTGATCAAGGGCAATGTAACTGAGGGGAATTACTGAAACCCAAATGAAGGCTGAACATGATAGTGGGACAAGAGGAAAGTAAAAGGAAATAGAGGAAAGAACTAGGAGGCAAAGGGCATTTATAGAGGGCTAAATACAGGCATGTACATATGTAAATATTTTATATATGAGGATGGGGAAATAGATCTATGTGCCTATATTTAAAGGTTTAGTATTTAGGTAGCAGAAGGACATTGGACCTCTACTCAATTACTCCCTCAATGCAAGAACACTTTGTTCTATTAAACTGACATTCCATGACGCTCACCTTCCTGACATGATTGCTAAAGACAAAGTGGTGCATAAACAAATGTGGTGAAGAAAGCTGATGGTGCCTGGTTATCAAAAGATACAGCGACTGGAATATTAAAGGCTTGAAGATAAACAAGCAGCCATCTAGCTGAGAAATAACAAAGCCCACATGGAAGAAGCACACCAGCCTGTGCGATCACGAGATGTTGATGTCATCAGGTATTAGGCATCGAAGAACAAAAAATCATATCATAGTGAATAAGGGGGAGTGCGGAGTGGGAACCCAAAGCAACTGGGCATCCCCTTACAGAAGGGGCAGCAACTGGACATCCCCTTACAGAAGGGTAATGGTGAGGAGACGAACCAGTTATGGTACACTATAGTAACAATGAAATATACGACTTTCCTCTAGTTCTTTAATGCTTTCTCCCCTCCCACTATTGTTATCCCAATTCTACCTTAGCAATCTGGCTAGACCAGAGGATGTACACTGGTACGGATAAGAGCTGGAAACACAGGGAATCCAGGACTGATAAACCCCTCAGGACCAATAATGAGAGTAGCGATACCTGGAGGGGAATGTAAAGGTGGGGGAGAAAGGGGGAACTGATCACAATGATTTACATATAACCCCGTCCCTGGGGATGGACAACAGAGAAGTGGGTGAAGGGAGACATCGGTCAGTATAAGACATGAAATAAAAATAATTTATAAATTATCAGGGGTTTGTGAGGGAGGGAGGGAGGGAGGGTGGAGGAAGGAAGGGGAAAATGAGGAGCTGATATCAAGGGTTTAAGTAGAAATAAAATGTTTTGAAAATGATGATGGCAACAAATGTACAAATGTGCTTGATACAACGGATGGATGGATTGTGATGAGTTGTCCGAGCCCCCAATGAAATTATAAAAATACACAGAATCACTATCCCCTTTTGTGGGGGTATTTCTAGATGATTCATTTCTGTCGATGTTCAAAATGAACTAAAAAGATAGAAAATTGAACATTTTTACCAATTTACTTGAATCTTATGCCACTTTTGTCTTTAAGGTCATGGACCATTTTCTCACATGTCTGATAGAAGATTTATGCCCCCTGGTTCAAGCAGAGGTCAATTGGATATCATTCATGTTCAATAACCTATATCTAAAGGTATATACTTCAGGGAGTTCTGAAGAGTGTATTGTGATAGGTAGGCTTATTGTGCTAATCTGGCCAGTGAACACATTTGGTATTAATTGAAAGGCAGAAAGAGAAATGGCTTGGTGAGCCTCGCCTTTCTTACCTATTGCTCTGTGATGATCAGACCAGTTGTGCAGATGCTTAAGCTTGTCTGGGCCTCAATTTGCAAGCTACACTGTCTTTGGGACACCTAACCCGTGGACTGTGTCACTAATTTGAGGTCCCTTCAAGGCCTGCTTTGCCATGCTACTGAAGTATACATCGCTTGAGCTGGGGGCTGTCAGACCCTGTCATCTGGCTGACTGTTGGTGACCTGCCTTGCTGTTTGCTGCCTGTGGCTGGATAGCCTGCATCGCTCTACAGAGGACTACCTGGCAGCCCTCAAGACTTGAAGGACTGACAGTGTATTAGCTGTCACACAGATGTGAGTTGCACTGAGCCATTTGTACTACTCTGCAGATTAATTAACTGTTTATTTCTTATGTTTCATCTATTTAAATATATATAATCTTAAGTGTCCAGGTTTTGTTTCTCTAGAGAACCCTGTCTAATATAACCAGGAATAGTTCTGGAGAAATAAAATCATAAATATGGGCTTCTTAAATTGGCTCTCCAGCCTGGTTAGTTGTAAGAGCACCGATCTTGCTATTTCTACACCTAAAGGCGTGGATAAGTCTGCCACTTTTACTATTCCATGGTGTGAAGTAGCAATGTTAATATCTGCAGTATCACCACCAACAGATGAAGTGCTGGTGAGAGGAGAGGCTCTGGGTGATCGTATGTTTGATATTTTCCAGCAGTTTTTCCAGGATGACAAGTATAGGGAAGCTGGTTGGCTGGTCCTCCTTACAATGGAAAGTGTGATTAAGGAGAACCTCAGAAGCACACCTCAAGTGCTGAATAACAGACCTAAAAGCTCCCACCTGTGCTACAAAGGAGAGCCTTCTCTCCTCTGGTAATAGAGCTGACATTGCTGAGAACCAGGTCCAGAGTCTCATTAGGCGAGTGGCTGAATCACAACATCAGCTGAATTGCAGATCTAGAGCAATGTCTGATACTAAAGTGAGGGCATTGATAGGAAAAAGTGGGGATCCTGAAATATGGGAGGGGAACATATGGGCTGATGATCCAGAAGAAGAGGATATTGAGCACCTAGAAACAATTGAGCCACCCTAGTCAATAGATCCACTCCTCCCAGCTGAGAGTATTAAGCCGCTATCAATAAAACAACCTACACATGACCAGATTAACCAAACTGTTCAAGCTGAAATGCCAGGTGGGGCTGCATCAGTAGTATTGCCTGAGGGAGATGCCTTACAAGATATTGCTGAGAGCACGTGGGGAAACACCCTCACCACCCATCATTTCCTCCAGACCTGGAACTAAAATTCAGGCTCAGAAAGCTCCTAAAGGGAGGTTGAGATGATTACTCAGGAAGAAGCGCACTATACT
Source organism: Tenrec ecaudatus (assembly GCF_050624435.1). Taxonomy (NCBI): domain Eukaryota; kingdom Metazoa; phylum Chordata; class Mammalia; order Afrosoricida; family Tenrecidae; genus Tenrec; species Tenrec ecaudatus. Next base: position 25,558,131 of record NC_134541.1, read on the forward strand.
CACAAAGATCTGCTCAAGTTTTCTAATACGTACAAGCAGAAGCCTGGGGAATATCCTTGGGGATGATTACTAAGGGTGTGGGATGCTGGTGGACAAAATGTAATATTAGACCAGTCTGAGTTTCTGGATATGGGACCCCTAAGCACCGATTCTTCTTTCAATGTCTCAGCAAGAGAGGATCTAATTTCTTATTTGATTGGTTCACTGAAGCATGGACTGGCAGATGGCCTAAATTAGATCAATTTGAGGTACATGACCCACCTTGGTACACTGTAGAAGAAGGCATCCAAAACCTTAGGGAAATTGGATGTAGGAATGGATATATCAGGATATTCCCATAGACCTAAAAAGGGGGTACCCCGAGGAAATACACTTTACCACAACTACAAGGAGCACGTTTGTGAAGTGGGCCTGAGCATCTCTGAATACTCCTGTAATCGCTATTTTTTTCTAATTAAATAATTTTATTAGGGGCTCATACAACTCATCACAATCCACACAAACATCCATTGTGTCAACCACATTTGTACAATTGTTTCCCTCATCATTCTCAAATTATTTGCTTTCTACTTGAGCCCTTGGTATCCGCTCCTCGTTCATCTTCTTCTTCTTTTTAATCATTTTATTAGGGGCTCATACAACTCTTATCACAATCCATGCATACATCAATTATGTACAGCTTACCAAAGGGAGAGCGGGGGGCGGTGAGGGGTAAGTTTTGAGAACTAAAATGGAAGCACCTGAATCAAAATGGGGTTTCTTGCGCCAAGGCCAGACAGTTGCTACATTGCACCCTGTCTAGCTCACCTCCTCCAGATACCCTTCTGTAAGGGGATATCCAGTGACCTACAAATGGGTTTTGGGTCTCTACTCCACACTCCCCGCCTCATTCACTATGATATGATTTTTTGTTCTGATGATGCCTGATACCTGATCCCTTCAATACCTCATGATCACACGGGCTGGTGTGCTTCTTCCAGGTGGGCTTTGTTGCTTCTGAGCTAGGTGGCCGCTTGTTTACCTTCAAGCCTTTAAAACCCCAGATGCTATATCTTTTGATAGCCAGGCACCATCAACTTTCTTCACCACATTTACTTACTCACCTGCTTTGTCTTCAGCGGTTGTGTTGGGGCGGTGAGCATCATAGAATGCCAATTTAATAGAAGAAAATATTCTTGCATTGAGGGAATACTTGAGTGGAGGCCCAATGTCCTTCTGCTACCTTAATACTAAACCTATAAATATAAGCACATAGATCTATTTCCCCATCCTTATATATAAATATATTTGCATATGTACATGCCTTTATCTAAACCTCTATAAATGCCCTTTGCCTCCCACCTCTTTCCTCTATTTCCCTGGACTTTCCTCCTGTCCCACTATCATGCTCAGTCCCCACCTGGGTCTCAGCAATTCCTCTTGGTTACATTATCCTTGATCACGCACTACCAGGCCTCCCACATCCTCTTCACCACCAATTTGGATCACTTGTTCCCTTGTCCCTGGGTTTGTTAACACCACTACCTTTCCCCCCAACTCTCCCTCTCCCATCTCCCCCAAGAACTGTCAGTCCCATTGTTTTCTCCTCCAGATTGTTCATCCAGCCTATCTTATTTAGACAGACCTGCAGAGATAATAACATGCACAAAAACAAGACAGAGCAAAACCAAGCAACAACATACAACAAAACAATAACAACAATAAACCAATGACAAACAAAACGCAAGAAAGAAAAACTTGTAGTTAGTTCAAGGGCTGTTTATTGGCCTTTAGGAGTGTTTTCCAGTCCAGTCTGTTGGGGCACCATGTCTTGGCCCCACCTTCAGCATTCCTTGGGGACCTCGCTGCTCTGTTCCCTTGCTGTTCTGTTGCACCCACTTAGTGTTTTGCCTCGGTGTGGTGGGATCAGATAGGGTACAATTCCCACATTGTGTCTCCGGTTTTGTCCCCTGTAGGGCTATGGGTTTGTGAGGGGCATCATGTTTTATAGTGGGGCCGGTCATGTGGTCTTCTCTGTGGACTGACTGCTCTAATTGGGTACATTGTCCTCAGGGCCTGGTGGGCCAGGATGTGCTCCACTCTCTCCTCCTCCTCCTTCATCTGCTCCCGTGTGCTCTGATAAGATATGTCCCTCTCCTGGAGCTGCAGATTCAATGCCATCCTTTGAAATAAATTATTCTGGAGGGAGAGGGAGGTGTCCACATAGTAGCTGGGTTTGGGGCCAGTCCCCTAAATCTCTCCACTGGTTGCCTACTCCATGCCAGCAGTAATTGCTATTTTATATGCACCAGGATTAACAGTGGGAACTGCCCTAAGCAAACTCTGACATTTCACAATGGGGCTGATAGGGGCCCATGGTGGTAGAGGGCTGGTGTCAACACTGAATCAAAAGAGACAGGGTGGACATGGTTATAATAGACAGTAAAGTTTCTGTAGTAAACAAAGCAACCTGTCTCGTGTCAGCTTATGGCACTGGCTACTTAGCCACGGTGTCCCTAGGAGTGAAATACATGGGAAACCTATTAACTATTTACATGATCTATACAGGTGGAAGAATGACAGATCAGGTGAACAGCAGAATAGACAGTCATGATCACTCAATCAATTCCCAGACCTGAGCCAGTTTACAGACCTACAACCCCTTGAATGAGGGGAAGGCCAGGTCCCTTTGAGGAAAGACCCTGCTACATCACCGAAGGTTTATACTGTTAGTCTTTCTTCTATCCTTCCCCAAAGGGGCCTGAGGCCTTTCACAAGAGTGACTTTTCATTGGGGGAAAGGAAATAATCAAACCTTTGGGGGATTACTGGACACTGGCTCGGAACTGACACTAATTCCAGGAGACCCAAAGTGTTTCGAAGGCCCACCAGTCAGAGTGGGGGCTTATGGAGGTCAAGTTATCAATGGAGTTTTAGCTCAGGTATGCCTCACTGTGTATCCAGTGGGCCCCGGACCCACCCTGTGGTTATTTCCCCAGTTCCAGAATGCATCATTAGAATAGACATACTTAGTAAATGGCAGAACCCCCGTATTGGATCACTGAAATGTGGAATAAGGGCTATCATGGTAGGAAAGGCCAAGTGGACACCATTAGAACTGCCATTACCTAGGAAAATAGTAAGCCAAAAGCAGTTCTGCATTCCTGGAGGGATTTCAGAGATCAGTGCTACCATCAAAGACTTGAAAGGTGTAGGGGTGGTGATTCCTAACGCATCCCCGTTTAACTCACCTATTTGGCCTGTAAAAAACCCAGATGGATACTGGAGAATGACAGTGGATTATCGCAAACTTAACCAGGTGGTGACTCCAATTGCAGCTGCCGTCCAGATGTGATTTCATTGCTTGAACAAATTAATACTTCTCCTGGTATTTGGTATGCAGCTATTGATCTGGCCAATGCCTTCTTTTCAATACCAGTCCCGAAGGACCACCAGAAGCCGTTTCCTTCAGCTGGCAGGGGGCAACAATACACTTTCACAATACATACCTGAGCTAAAACTCTCCCCAAGGGGTACACCAGCTCTTTGGCTTTGTGGCATAATTTAGTCAGAAGGGACCTTGATTGCCTGTCTACTCCATAAAATGTCATACTAGTCCATTATATTGATGACATTATTTTGATTTGACCCACTACAGAGGACGTATCAAAGACTCTAGATTCATTGGTACACATCTGCAGACAAGAGGTTGGGAAATTAGCCCAACGAAGATTCAGGCACCCTCCACCTCAGTAAAATGTCTAGGGGCCAGTGGTGTGGGACATGTCAAGACATTACTACTAAAGTGAAGAATAAGCTATTGTATCTGACCTGCACCAACAATTAAACAGTGGGCCTCGTTGGATTTTTGAGGCAACGTATCCCTCACTTTGGTGTTCTATTTCAACCTATTTATCAAGTGACATGAAAGGCCTCTAATTTTGAGTGGGGCCCAGAACAAGAAAAGGCTCTGCAACAGGTTCAGGCTGCTGTGCAAGCTGCTTTGCCACTGGGACCATATGATCCAGCTGACATGATGGTGCTAGAGGTGTCAGTTGTAGATAAAGATGCAATGTGGAGTCTTTGGCAGACCCCTATTGGTGAATCACAGAGTAGACTGTTGGGATTTTGGAGTACAGTCCTGCCATCCTCTGCAGACAACTACTCCCCCTTTGAAAAAGAGCTGTTGGTTATCAGGCATCAAGGAACAAAAAAATCATATCATTGGGTGCACACCTCCATGATACAATCGCTGAGGACAAATGGGTACATAAGCAAATGTGACAAAGAAAGCTGATGGTGTCCAGCTATCAAAAGGTATAGCGTCTGGGGTCTTAAAGGCTTGAAGGTGAGCAAGCGGCCATCTAGCTCAGAAGCAAAAAAGCCCACATGGAAGAAGCACACCAGCCTTCTTGATCATGAGGTGTTGAAGGGATCAGGTATAAGGCATCATCAGAACAAAAAAACTTACCATAGTGAATGAGGGGGGGAGTGCAGAGTGGGGACCCAAAGCCCATTTGTTGGTCACTGGAGATCCCCTTGCAGAGGGGTCTAGGGGAGGAGACAAGTCAATCAAGGTGCAATGTAGCACCGATGAAAAATACAACTTTCCTCTAGTTCCTAAATGCTTCCCCCACTCCCTCCCCTCCAAATATCATGATCCCAATTCTACCTTGCAAGTCTTGCTCGACAAGAGGATGTACATGGTACAGCTAGGAACTGGAAACACAGGGAATCCAGGGAGGATGATACCTTCAGGACCAGCGGTGTGAGTGGCGATACTGGGAGGGTAGAGGGAGAGTGGGTTGGAAAGAGGGAACCGATTACAAGGATCTACTTGTGACCTCCTCCCTGGGGGATGGACAACAAAAAAGTGGGTGAAGGGAGACGTTGGACAAGGCAAGATATGACAAAATAATAATTTATTGATTAGCAAGGGCTCATGAGGGAGGGGGGAGCAGGGAGGGAGGGGGAAAAAAGAGGACCTGATGCCAAGGGCTTAAGTGGAGAGCAAATGTTTTGAGAATGATGAGGGCAATGAATGTACAGATGTGCTTTACACAATTGATGTATGTATGGATTGTGATAAGATTTGTATTAGCCCCTAATAAAACTATTTAAAGAAAAACAGCTGTTGACCTGTTACTGGACCTTGGTGGAGACTGAATGCCTCACTATGGGCCACCAAGTCACCATGAGGCCTGAACTACCTATCATAAAGTGGGCATTGTCTGACCCATAGAATCATAAAGTTGGATGTGTGCAGCAACATTCCATTGTTGGGCCAAAGTAGGACCTGAAGGTACAAGTAAGCTGCATGAAGAAGTGGCCCAAATGCCCACAGTCTCCACTCCTGTCACATTATCGTCCTCCCAGTCTGCATGTATGGCCTCCTGGGGAGTTCCTTACCATACTTTAACTGAAGAACAAAAAAGTCATGCTTGGTTTACGGATAACTCAGCACGATATGCAGGTGCCACTCGTTAGTGGACAGCAGCAGCACTACAGCCCCTTTCTGGGATCTCCCTAAAGGACAGTGGTGAAGGGAAATCCTCCGATAGGCAGAACTTTGAGCAGTGCACCTGGCCATTCAGTTTGACTTCCAGGAAGAATGGGCAGATGTGAGACTGTATACTGATTCATGGGCTGTGGCTAATGGCTTGGCTGGGTGGTCAGGGAATTGGAAGGAACATGATTGGAAAATTGGTTTGGGGAAGAAATATGTGGACAGACCTCTCTGAATGGGCCAAGAAAGTAAAGATAATTCTTCTCATGTGAACACTCACCAAAGGGTTACCTCTGAAGAGGAGGATTTTTTTTTTTTTTTTGAGGAGGAAGAGGACTTCAACAAGCAAGTGGATAAGATGACATGCACTGTGGAGACTGGTCCTCCTCTTTCCTCTGCCACGACTATCATCACCCAATGGGCACATGAACAAAGTGGACATGGTGACAGGGAGGGAGGTTATGCATGGGCACAGCAACATGGATTTCCACTCACCAAGGCTGACTTGGCCACTGCCACTGCTGAGTGTCCCATCTGCCAGCAGCAGAAACCAACATTAAGTCCAAGCTATGGGACCATTCCTAGGGGAGATCAACTAGCAACTCGGCAGGTTGATTACATAGGACCACTTCCATCATGGAGGGCTCAGCTTTTTGTTCTTACTGGAATAGACACCTACTCTGGATATGGATTTGCCTTCCCTGCACGCGATGTTTCTGACAAAACTACCATTCGTGGATTTACAGAATGCCTCATCCACCGGCATGGCATCCCACATAGCATTGCTTCAGATCAAGGAACTCACTTTACAGCAAATACAGTGTGGCAATGGGCCCATTCCCACGGAATCCACTGGTCATATCATGTTCCTCATCATCCTGAAGCTGCCGGCTTAATAGAACGATGGAATGGGCTCCTAAAGACACAATTATGGCGCCAACTAGGTGGCAACAACTTGTGGGGCTGGGGCAATGCTCACCAGGAAGCTGTATATGCTCTAAACCAGCAACCAATATGTGGTCCTATGTCTCCAATAGCCAGAATTAATGGGTCCAGGAACGAAGGGGTGGAAGCTGGAGTGGCACCACTCACTATTACTCCTAGTGATCCACTTGCAGTATTTTTACTTCCTGTCCCAGCAACCCTGTGTTCTTCAGGCCTAGAGGTGCTAGTCCCGAAGGAAGGAACTCTCCCACCTGGAAACACAGCACTGATTCCACTGAACTGGCAGCTGAGAATGCCCCCTGGCCACTTTGGGCTTCTCATGTCTTTGGATCAACAGGTCAGAAAGGGTGTCACTGTACTGAGTGGTGTGATTGATCCTGATTACCTAGGAGAAACTGGACTGGTAATGAAGGTAAAGAAGACTATGTCTGGAATCCAGGAGATCCCATAGGCTGACTCTTAGTGCTACCATGCCCTGTGATTAAAGTAAATGGTAAATTACAGCAACCCAATCCTGACAGGACGTCTAATGAAACAGAACCCTCAGGAATGAAGGGTCTGGCAAAAAAAACCACAGCCAGCTCAGGTGCTTGCCAAGGGCAAAGGTAATACAGAATGGGTAGTAGAAGAAGATAGTTCTCTACCTATCAGTTATGACCACATGATCAATTGCAAAAGCAAGGTTTGTGATTGTCAGTTTATTTTCTTTATATGTGCTTATTGAATATCTTTCCATTGTTCATGTATGATGTGTCAGATACAATTGGACTCAGTGTGTTTTCATTTATATATTTGATGGATGTTTGATGTTAAGTATAAGTGTGATTTCATTAATGTCTGGAAATTATATATGGCTAAAGAATTGTGTACAGGTGCCAAGTTGGCAAGTGGTGGATTGTGATATGTAGGTTTATTGTGCCAACTTGGCCAATGAACATATGTGAGATTAATTGAAGGGCTGAGAGATAAATCTCTCGACGAGCCTCACCCTTCTTATCTCTTGCTCTTTGATGATCAGACCAGTGTGTGGCTGCCTTAGCTTGCTCTCTGCCTCAGTTTGCAAGCTACACTATCTGTGGGACACCTAACCCGTGGACTGTGTCGCTGTAGTTTGAGGTCCCTTCAAGGTCTGCTTCACCATGCTACTGGAGTATACATCGCTTGAGCTGGGGACTGTTGGACCTTGTCATCCGCCTGACTGTTGGTTACCTGCCTTGCTGTTCACTGCCTGTGGCTGGATAGCATGCATTGCTCTACAGAGGACTACCTGGTGGCCCTCAAGACTTGAAAGACTGCCAGTGTATTAGCTGTCTCACAGATATGAGTTGCACTGAGCCATTTGTACTGTTCTGTAGATTAATTAACTATTTCTTATATTATATCTATATGAATATATCTACAATCATAAGTGTCCCAGTTTGTTTCTCTAGAGAACCTCATCTAACACATTTATGAATTACATGTAACCGTTCCTCAAATCAGAATATAGAACAGTTTGTATCTTTCTGGGAAATGCTGGTGCCCCTTTCCAGCTAAGGTTACTTTCCCTACCACCATCACTTGCTGATTTTTATAAACATTGCTTTGTTTAATTTGTTTTGAGATATGTTTTTTAAACATTTTATTAGGGACTCATACAACTCTTATCACAATCCATACATACATCAATTGTGTAAAGCACATCTGTACATTCATTGCCCTCATCATTCTCAAAACATTTGCTCTCCACTTAAGCCCTTTGCATCAAGTCCCCTTTTTCCCCTCCCTCCTCACTTCCCCCTCCCTCATGAGCCCTTGATAATTTATAAATTATTATTTTGTCATATCTTGCCCTGTCCAACGTCTCCCTTCACCCCTTCTCTGTTGTCCATCCCCCAGGGAGGAGGTCACATGTAGATCCTTGTAATCGGTTCCCTCTTTCCAACCCACTCACCCTCTACCCTCCCAGTATCGCCCCTCACACCCCTGGTCCTGAAGGTATCATCCACCCTGGATTCCCCGTGTTTCCAGTTCCTATCTGCACCAGTGTACATCCTCTGCCCTATCCAGACTTGCAAGGTATCATGTGGATCATGGTAGTTGGTGGGGGAGGAAGCATTTAGGAACTGGAGGAAAGCTGTATTCTTCATTGGTGCTGCATCGCACCCTGACTGACTCATCTCCTCCCCTAGACCCCTCTGCGAGGGGATCTCCAACAGCCGACAAAGAGATATGTTATAAATTAAATCACATAGCAAGTTTTTATCTGTCATGACATTGCCCCCCCTTTTTAAGAGTACAGACAACTCTTTTGTTGACTGTCCCTCAACTTGATGTTGAGCATGTCCTCGGAGTCAGACAGTCCATGTGGATAGGAATGCCACCGATGCCACATTGTGTCCTTCTCGTGCAAAATACCAGGAGCAGCATAAAATCTATTCAATATCACTGATGATCATTTAGTTAAATCAGTGTCTGTCAAATTTGTTCTTGATAAAATTAATGCGTCTTTGATTTGCTGTTTAAAAATAGATATAGAATGAGGTTTTGATTTTCACCTTGTGTCAGTGTTTGGTTATAGGAGCCGATGTCCCCAAGAGCATCATTTGATCCCTATAATAAATGTGAATTGATAAGCAGAAACAAGTGAGCAAACTGAGTTGGTTTAATATTCCAACCCAAATTTGGACTTCATTTTAGTGGCAAGCATGGAATTTTATGTGTTTACCACTAGAGGGTAAACACTAACAGAGTTTGTAACTTTGCAGATTCTAATACTGGTTGAAAGGCAAAACTCAGGACTTCCGGGAACAAGGCGACTGAGTAACATGTACCAGAGGGACTCCGCAGAAATCCCCAATGAGTTTAGGAAATTTTACACTGCTGAGTCGCAGAAGGAGCATCATCAAGGTAAGGAGGCACAGACCCACTAGGTTTTGAGGAGCTGGGAAGTTTTGGCTCACCACAGTGGAGGCCGGCTAGGGTTTGACCTTAGCCCCACCACTGTCTTGGCCGGAGCTGGGATCATTTGGAGCCGGCTTGTTAGAGCTCTCTTGTGGGAGAAATATACCGTGGTCCTTGGCTTTGCAGGAGAAAGAATTCACTCTGAAACTTGATCGTGATCCAAGTAAGTTTTAAGGAAGGTCAAAGAAGCTTCAGGTTTTACACAGGCGCCTCAGGGCCCTTCACCACCCCACATAGAGTCTCGAGGCCAGAGGAGATGCTGCATGACCTCTGAGGAGCAGCTTGAGAAGCAGAAGGGCCCCAAGGCTCTGGATTCTGGCTTTTCAGGACATCTGCTGGGAGGCATGGCCGATGATCCTGGTCAACCCCATTGGCTGAATTGAATTCACCTGGCTTAGATGGGCCAATCCAGGTGTTACGTCCATCTAGGTATACCACCCCTTCCTGGCCAGAAGATTGAACCTCTGAGCATGCATAATGGACACCCCAGTCCCTATGCTAGCTACCTAACTGGCTCAGGGGCTTTATCTCAACACAGCCACAGCTTGCTACCTCCTCAGGGCAGGGATTAAACCCCTCCAGGCCCACGGTCAGGGATCGGGGCTCAGTTATATTGTTACTTTTATTTTCCGCTCTTCTCTCTCACCCCACATTGTCAGCAGGCTTAGTTTTTTTCTTTTTCTCTTCCCTTTTCTCTCATAAGTCATTGCCGACCTCCAGACCAATCCCCTTAGCCTAGGGGTTTTACACCTGCCCTCCACCCAGATGGGAGAGCTCCACCCTCTGCAGCTTAACCGGAGGCCAGGGAAAGCTTGCCCACCCTCCACCAAGGGATATCCCTGCCCAACTTCTTCCTGGGGATATTGTGCCTGCCTACCCACTGTAGTGCTTAACACTTGGCTGGGGAAATCCCACTGACCTTTTTTGGGGGAAATCCTGCCTGAGTGGCTGGGGGAGCTCCTATCTATCCTCTGTGGTCCCATGTGACTGAGGGAACAGTCTTCTACATGCTGTAGAACCTCACATGGCCTAAGGCATCTTGTGAGATTGAGGAGGACTCCCTGAGGAGAAGATAATGTGTTAGTCTGGGTACATTAGAGAAACAAGGGCAAGTGTACATTAAGAAAGCATTCCAACCCAGTTCTCTCGAGGGCCATAAATCCAACATTATCCCAAATGTCCGGCACTGATCCATAAAGTCCTCCTCCATCTCACAAAGCACACGCAATGATGCCGACTGCAGGAGGAAAGTCGAATCAGTGAGCGTGTAAGCATCTCAGTGCTGGCAGGGGTCTGCACACAGCTGCTTCAGCACCCAGGGCTGCATTGGGGTAGTTCCATGTGGCTTTTCCTCAGGGGTGTCTTGCAGGAAGTGAGTCTTGCAAGCTGAATCAGGGAACTGGCTAAGGCACCTGCAGCCTGGTCCGACCATCACAAAGCAAGAGAGCCGAGAACTAGAAAGGTGAGGCTCACCAAGCCATTTATCTCTCTGCCCTTCAGTTAATCCCACATGTGTTTATCAGCCAGGTTGGCACAATAAACCCTAACTCTCTCACTCCTTCAAAGCTACATATTTGTCTCAAAAAAAGTTATATTTCTACTGTTTAATGATAAAAATGAAACATTTGTCTTTTCTCAACTTTTTTGACCTTTAAAGCTACACATTTGTCTATTTTATTGTTGTTAGGTACCATTGAGTCGGTTCCAACCTATCATGACCTTATGTAAAATAAGGCAACACTGTCCTGTCCTTGCCCCATTCTCACAATTGTTTCTATGCTTCCGCCCATTGTAGCAGCCATGGGAGTCAATCCATCTGAAGCACCTTCCTCTTTTTCACTGCCCCTCTACTTTACCAAACGTGATGTCCTCCGCCAGGGACTGGTCTCTCCTGATAACTTGTCCAGAGTCTCCCCATCCTTGCCTCTAAGGAGCAGTCTGGTTGTACATCTTCATTACACACTTGTTTGTTCTTTTGACAATCTGTGGTACTTCTCCAACACCACCATGCCAATGCATCCGTTTTTTCAGTGTTCCCCATTCCATGTGCAACATTCCCAGGCATGTGAGACGATGGAAATGACCACAGCCTGGATCAGGCCCGTATTAGTCCTCAGAGTGACACCCTTGTCTTTTCAATAGTCTAAAGCAGTTTTGTGCAGCAGATTTACCTAATGCAACGTGTCTTTCATCTCTCTCTCTCTCTCTCTCTCTCTCTCTCTCTCTTTAGGTTCACTACATTTATTTTTTAATCATAAAACATTTCTTACAAAAGAGCATTACGTTGTGGGCAGAGCTCTGAACTGAAGACAGAGGGCACGTGCACTATCGTTACGGTTAATTTTCCTCCGTGTTGCCGCACCCACAGCTTACAGTGATCACAGAAGCAAGGTGTTCACAATCATTACATTGAGAAATTTGCTTTAAACCACCAACCGTGAATAAAAAATAAAATTCACTCGCTCTGATGCTGTTTCAAGATTTCAGTGTCCATTCTTGCACACTCTCCCCCTCACCCTGGGTTTAAGGAGTTCTCACATTGCATCTCGGGAACAACAACGATTTCACCACATCGCAAATGAAGACCGACTATGAACCAGAGGAATGTTGGCTTTTTAAACAGAAGCAGATTAAAAAGAAACAGATGCAGGACTCCCTCCGTTCTTCACTGGTCTTAGAAAAACTTTCTAGAATACTGCTTCACACTGTTCTGCAGCAAATACTATGCATTCTGTATCTGGTCCTGTGCCCCTGTAATGGTCACGATCCAATCTTCAAACCCCATCTAAAAGCTCCTCAATTTTGATCGAAGCTCCTCACTCATGACAAATTTGGTGAATCCACTGACCACCTTTGCCAGTAACAGATTGAACCAAATCTTTGGGGATAGTTACTTGGGTAGTAACAATGGGTCCACCAAGATCGCCGCATCATCCATGACCTCCTGCATAGGAATAATTGTATCCTGAGCCACCCTGTGACTCCTAAGCCATCTGCCACTCCAATGGGCTCCATGTATCTACTGCAGAATCCCAGTTCTCATCACTGAAACCAACCCTGCCATCATAATAGTCTCCGGGAGTCCCTCTTCTGTCATAAGCCATCAGATCCCTGCCTCTACGTGGTGGTGGTGGTGGTGGTGGTGGTGGTGGTGGTGGTGGTGGTGGTGGTGGTGGTGGGAAAGGAAGAGTCTTAGCTTGGCTACCACTCCAGCTGCAGGAGGCAGTGGAGGAGGAGGAGAAATAGACCGAGAAAGAACTCCTTAATGGGAGCTCCTATCAGCATTATATCTTCTCGAGGGAGGCATTCTGTCCAAACCACCTCTCCCCTGCCTGGGGAACCCCACAGCCATCCACAGCGATCATCAAACCTCATTGTAAAACCACCGTAATCCTAGGTTTCATTATAAAAATTGGGATCATCAGGTTGTGCACGTCCTTTGATGGGTGACTCAGATGTAAGCTAAAGGTTGATGGGCATGCATGTGCTCTACAGTTCTATCAGGTTTCCCTCCAATAAAAACAACTCCGTCAGTAGGAGGAGGACAGCATTCCTGGAGATGCTTGATTGTTATCTGAGTGTTCTCACGAAACTCTTTGATTTCAGCACCTTTGACTCAATAATTCTTCCTGCCAGACTCTGATGAAACAACAGTCCCGACTCGCAATCAAAGTCTCTTCCTTTATGGTGTTGCTAATTTAAGCAATCGACAGCATCCGATTGGAGCGGGAGCTGACTGGTTACAGGGGTGATGGCAGCTGCAGGCGCTCCTCTAAGGTAGGGATGGTTTTCTTCAGAATTTCCCCAATTGTTTCAATATCAGCATTGATACTCAATATGCACTCAGGGCCATTGCTGTCTGGGACGGAAACACTGGCATCGTAGACTGTGTGAAGATCCTTAATAGGCCTCCCTCCTTTCCCAATCACTGCCCTAGAATTCTTACTCAACTAGCTCCTCAGGGCTCCTAGATCTTGTACATGCTTGTTCCTCTTCCATATCATTTGCTGGCCATTTACGATATTCGCCATTGGTTTCAGCATTGGGGAAGGTTTCTTCTTTTGGTTCAGTTTCCATTTTCTTTTATTAAGTGGACACAGAAATCAGTTATACTCTATCCTTGCTGAGCTGAACGTGTGTGTTCCTGGCAGGAGCAACAATGGACGCCCTGGTGCTTCAGTAGCCTCTCCAGGGCCTCATCTCATCACCACCACGCAGCCTCAGCTGGTCACAGCTACACGGAGGGTGAGCGCAGAGCCCTGCCCTCTCTTGATCTCTTGGCTGCTACTTCCAGGAACGTTGATTGTGGATCCAAGCAAGACAAAATCCTTGACAACTTCAACCTTCCCTCCCCACACCCCCCCTCATCTATCATGAGTCTACCTATTGGGCCAGTTGTGAGGATTTTGGTCTTCTTTGCATTGAGTTGGAATTCATATTGGAGGCTGCAATCCCTGATCTTCAGCAGTAAAGGCTTCAAGTAAACAAGGTTGTATCATCTGCATATTGCAAGTTGCTCATAAATCTACCTCCGATCTTGTTGCCACATTCTTGTTCATATAATCCAGCTTCTGAATTGAATAAGTATGGCGAGAGGACACAACCCCGTTGCACATTTTTTTCTGATTTTTAAGCTCTGCCGTATTCTCTTGTTTTCTCGGGGGCACTGCCTCTTGGTCCATGTGTTCTGGAAGTGTTCTGGAATTTCCGTTCTTTTCCATAGTTATCCATAGTTTGCTTTGATCCACACAGTTCAATGCCTTGGAAGAGTCAATAAAACATGAATAAGCCTTCTAGTATTCCCTGCTTTCAGCCAAGATCCTTCTGACATCGGCAATAATATCCTTTGTTCCACCTCCTTTTCTGAATCTGCCTGAACTTCTGGCAGCTCCCTGTAAATGTACTGCTGCAACCATTGTTGGATGATCTTCAGCAAAGTTTTACTTACAAATGGTATTAATTGTATTGTATAATTTGAGCATTAGCCACAAAAACAAGGCTCCAGGAGTTGATTGAATACCAATCTAAATGTTTCAACAAGCTGATGAAGCACTTACAATATGCAGATGACACAACCTCACTAACTAACTAACTTACTTATGCTTGTATGCCCGGAAATTTGGAAACAGCTACTGGGTCAACTGACGGGAAGAGATCCATACTTGTACCCATTCCAAGGAAAGGTGATCCAACAGAATGCTCCAATTATGGAACACTATCACTGATCACTTGCAAGTAAACTCATCCAACATTGTTACAGCAGTACATTGATGCTTGATGCCAGGAGGGTAGGCCAGATTCAGAAGATGATGTGGAACAATGAATATCATTGCTGAAGTCAGATGGATCTTGGCTGAAAACAGAGAAACGAAGAAAGAGGTTTATCACACTCCAAAAGCCACACCAGGAGGATCTGATGTGGAAACTCCTCTAAGTGAAGTGGACTCTACCACAAGCACTCCTGTAACTTGAGGATTTAAAACTGAAAATTCTCCCTAATAAAATGATTGGGAAAAAAAAAACAGCACTGAAAATTCATGGTGTTTAAAAAAACAGAAGACAAGTTATACCAAGGGTATTGAACTATCAGTAGACAGATAATCGTCAACTTATTACTACATCAGTGCCCTGTATGCTGTATTAAATTATATATTATTCTGGTAAACCTGTAACTGACATTGTTGGTGAATATCATTGTAAAGTTTCCTTGACATCCAACTCCCAATGTTTGTGCATATAGCATCCAGCCACAAAAGGATTGATTCTGTACAAATGAATCATTCAGGTATTGCGATACGGAGTTAGCCTATAATGGCCCAATATCCTTCTCTCAACAGTGTTTTAAAAATTAGTACCAGGGGTTAATTGGTGACAATATTAACAGAAGATCTTTGTGTTCCAGGGAGATGATCTATAAGACTCTACCATAAACTAACAAGGAGGTCTCTAAAGGGAGCCAAAGGCAGATGAAAAAAAACATAGATCCAGGAAAGGGTTTGGGGCTCGCACTAAATCCTAGCTCTAATTTAGGAACAGTTAGTTCTTACATCGTGGCCCTGCTTCATACTCACCTCAAGAAGGGAACATGGAGGAGACAGGTGCTTTAGAAAAATGTGGTGAAGAAATTAGATGGTGCCTGGCTATCAGACAAAGAGCATCTGAGGTCTTAAAGGCTTGTCTCCAAACATGCTGCCATCCGAGTGAGAAGTAAGAAAAGCCCGCAAGGAGGAAGTACACGTACATCAGTGACTGAAGGATGGTGAATCACAGAACCTGAAGTTGCCGTAGGGATTAGCATCAAAGCTAAACTGTGGAGCTCTGGTTTACAGAGGCTCTGGATGACAGTGGGAACCCAAGGTACTTTGGTGAGCTCTACACAGGAAATAAGCCTCCGGTGATTTCCCTCTGTCCATAATGGAGGGGTGGGAATAAACAGGTTGCCTAACAAAATGCACTGAGGAGATGACCATAGGAAATCAAAATGATAAACCTGACTTGAATGGTTAAAACCTTGTCAGTTGATTCTCCCCACTGATAGACCTTGAGTCCCTGACCTGGTTTTCAACATTTTCTGTGTTTTGTTTTGTTTTTATACTGGGTTTGCCTCTAATATATTGTCATTGGGGGTAGCCCTCTTGAATTTTTGTTATACGTCTTTCTGTTTTTCAGTATATAAAACCCAGGATTGATGAACCTGTACAGACAAGAAGAGTAAGGGTTCCTGGGGGGTGGTACACTGGAGGAGGGGGTGGGGATGAGTGGTAAAAGGGAGTTGATACCAGGAAGTTCAAGAAAGAAAAGTGTGTGATCCAGCCTTACATCTGGATGGGTCCTAAAGGAAGGTTGTGTAATTGAAGAGAAGTCATTAAGAGACAGACAAAAGTTTTGGGGTGCTCACCTCCGCCATGGCTTCAGGAACCAGGTCTGAGCAGAGAGAGAATATAATCTCACATGATCTTATACACTCTTGTTAAACACAGACTTAAGAAAGTGTGCTGAACCCTAACCCTAGAGGTCCCTGAGTTCATTGGAGGAGTAACCTAACATCAGTGCTGGAGACAGGTAAGGGGGAGTGACAGTCCCCTGAACAGGGAGAGCAATAGCAACATGTCTGCTCTTACAGATAAAGCTGCAGGCCAGATAGCAATCAGCCATTTGCTTGTAAAAAGTAACTTTAAGGTATCACTATTATGGGAGGATATTGTAGAGATTAATTTTGGTTATGAGAATATGATTGGGACTCATCTCTAACCCCCAAGTGTGAAGTTTCCCTCTACCCAGAATCCTGACCTCCCAGGCTTCTTAAAATATGAAAATAAAGAATGTGTCTGTAAATACTCTCTTTCTGTTTCTAAGTTTCCTACATTTCCCCCTTTTGTTTCATGGATAAAATTCAAAAGAACCATTGAGGCTATATGACCTTTTTTTTCATATGCCTTGGCTTTCTATATAAGCAGCATGAGATTGAAAGATAAAAAAATTATGGCGCTAAGTAACACAGTTAGGCTGGAACCTAAGCTATTCAAAATGCTTTGAGCACAGGCACATGGGTTAAGCCCCTCGAGACCATCTACCAATTGTTTAATTACATCAGAGCTAGGGTATAACTTTAGGCCATCTTTAAATGTATAGAAAATTTCCTCTTTTATCTGGTTAACATCTAAAAATAAGTTTCCCTTAAATCCTTGCAAATGCTTTCTCATCAAAGCCCAATTATGTAAGGTTATATTGTACAGGTAAGGGGTTATATAAAAAACTTATAATATCCCAGTCCATATTAATAATCACTTGAGAGTAAAGGTCCATGCGATAATTGGGGTGCTTTAGAGAAACAAATCCACAGGAACACATGTATAAGAGAGAGTTTTATATAAAGATTAAGTGCACATCAAGAAAACATTCCCACCCAGTGCTGCCCAAACCCACAAGTCCAACATTAACCCATCTGTCCAACACCAATCCACAAAGTCCTCCTCCATCTCACAAAACACACACAGTGATGCGACTGCAGGAGGAAATCTGAGTCAGTGAATGTGTTAGCATCTCAGCATTGGCAGGGGTCTCCACACGGCTGCTCTAGCACCCAGGGCTGCATCGGGGTAGGTCCATGTGGCTTCTCCTCAGGGATGTCTTGCAGGAAGTGAGCCTTGCCAGCTAAAGCAAGGAACTGGCTAAGGCAGCTGCACCCTAGTCCAACCATCACAAAGCAAGAGAGCCGAGAACTAGAAAGGCGAGGCTCACCGAGCCATGTATCCCTCCGCCCTTCAGCTAACCCATATGTTTATCGGCCAGGTTGACACAATAATCTAATGACCTCAGTCCATAATCTCAATCTTTCAGCAAATGAGCAGTCTGTTGTAGTAGTCCAGTCACTTTAGCATGTGTTCAGTTATGATAGACATAACTATCATAGAGTGTCTCATAGGCAGCACCGGCAATGGTAGAAATGATTATAAGTCTCAGAAGGGCAGTCCACTGAACTGGCAGCTGAGAATGCCCCCTGGCCATTTTGGGCTTCTTATGCCTTTGTATCAACAGGTCAGGAAGGGTGTCACTGTAATAAGTGGCGTGATTGATCCTTATTACCAAGGATAAATTGGACTGGTGTTACATAATGGAGGTAAAGAAGACTATGTCTGAAATCCAGGAGATCCCATAGGCCAACTCTTAGTGCTGCCATGCCCTGTGATTAAAGTAAATGGTAAATTACAGAAACCCAATATTGACAGGACTTATAATGGCCCAGACCCCTCAGGCATGAAGGTCTGGGTCACCGCACTAGGCAAAAAACCACAGCCAGCTGAGGTGCTTGCCGAGGGTAAAAGTAATACAGAATGGGTAGTAGAAGGTAGTTTTGCCTATCAATTACGACCACGTGATCAATTGCAAATGTGAGGTTTGTAATTGTCCATGTATTTTCTTTTTATGTGCTTATTGCATATATTTTCTTTGTTTAGGTATGATATATCAGATACAATTGGACTCAGTGTGTTTTCATTTATATGTATGATAGATGATTGATGATAAGTATAAGTGTGATTTCATCAAGGTCCAGAAATTATATAAGTATATATGACTAAAGAATTGTGTACAGGTGCCAGGTTGGCAAGGGGTGGATTGAGATAGTTTATTGTGCCAGCCTGGCTGATAAACACAAGTGGGATTAATTGAAGAGCAGAGAGATAAGTAGCTCGGTGAGCCTCGCCTTTCTTGTCTCTCGCTCTTTAAGTTCTTTAATCATCGGACCAGTGTGCAGCTGCCTTGCTTGTTCTGTGCCTCAATTTAAAGGCTCACTATCTGTGGGATGCCTAGCCTGTGGACTATGTCACTGTAAGTTGAGGTCCCTTTAAGACCACTTGAATGAAATTTACATCTCCGGAGCTGAGGACTGACAGTTGGTGAGCTGCCTGGCTGTTTGCTGCCTGTGCTGGGATAGCCTAGCTCTCTCTCTCTCTACAGAGGACTACCTGACGGCCCTCAAGACTTGAAGGACTGCCAGTGTCTCACAACTCTCTCACGGGAGTGAGTCGCACTGAGCCATTTGTACTGCATTATAATTTAACTAACTGTTCCTTTCTTGTATTATAGATCTGTTTATAATTTAACTGTTCATTTCTTGTGTTATATATCTATCTTTATATATATAATTATCAGCAATCTGGTTTTATCTCTCTAGAGAACCCTGTCTAACACAGGCAGCAATGCCCATTAGGGATCTTTGATGTTCCTTTGATGTTTTCGTAACTTCAGCAACAGGACAGGAGTCTCTGGGCTGTTTTCCCAACTCTCATGTGACGTCTTCAGTTGTCCCTTCCCTTCTGGGCCTTGCTGGCTAAAGAGAAATCCATGTATCTCCTTTGCCTGTGAAAACACAAATAGCCCCTCCCTTTGGGCTGTTAGAAACCTGAACACAGAGCCATTGTCCAGATTGGGTGGTTTCTTCATCTTTTCCTTGTCCTTCATCTTCCTCCACACGTGGAACACCCTCCTAATGGACGTCTGTCTGCTTTCTCCTGAAAAAACGTAAGCCTGTCCTATGGACCATTAGGGGACCGGATCCCAAACACAATGATCATCTTTCTGGGTCTTCTCAGGATCAGCTTTTTTTGTAGGGGTGAAAATGTGTTTATTTGCCTTAATTTTGTTAGAAGCTTTTATTTTATTTCCAAGTTAAAAAAATCATTTTATTGGGGCGCGTACAACTGTTATCACAATCCATAAATCCATCCATTGTGTCAAACACATTTGTACATTTGTTGCCATCATTTTCAAAACATTTTCTTTCTACTTGAACCCTTGGTATCAGCTTCTCGTTTTTCCCCTCCCTCCCCCCATGAACCCTTGATAATCTATAAATTATTATTTTTTCATGTCTTATACTGATTGATGTCCCCCTTCACCCACTTTTCTGTTGTCCATCCTCCTGGGAAGGGGTTCTATATAGATCATTGTGATCAGCTCTCCTTTCTCCCCCTACTTTCCCCTTCCCCTCCTGGTATGGCTATTCTCAACATTGGTCCTGAGGGGTTTATCTGTCCTGGATTCCCCATGTTTTCAGCTCTTACATGTACTAGAGTACATCCTCTGGTCTAGTCAGATTTGTAAGGTAGATCATGATAGTGGGTGAGTGGGGGAGGAGCATAAAAGAACTAAGGAGAGTTGTATGTTTCATCGGTGCTATAACACACCCTGCCTGACTCATCTCCTCTCCGCCACCCTTCTGTAAGGGGATGTCCAATTGCCTACAGATGGGCTTTGGGTCTCCACTCTGTACTTCCCCTCAGTCACAATGATATGATTTTTTGTTCTGGGTCTTTGAAGCCTGATACCTGATCCTATCGACACTTTGTGATGACATAGGCTGGTGTGCTGTTAGAAGCTTTTAGTCGGGAGAAAAAAATGGAGATAAAAAAACTAAATGAAGTTTGTTATACATAAAATGTCTCTTCTTCTCGCCCTTCTGTCTTCATCATGGAGATTTTAAGGCCTTGTGAGGAAGTTCTGGCAATTTGCTTGATTTCAAACCTGGCAAGCAAGATCAAAAGGGCAGTATTTGCACACAAACAAAGCTCAGGAACCCAGCAGGGCAGAAAATGAGCAACCCAGGAAGGAAGTGGGCAGAGTGCTATTCCACTGAGTGGATCACCCTGGAGGCCACAGAATAAAATCTGTATAAATCACTGAATGGAAAACCAATCTACTTATTTGCTCCATAAACTTTGACCCAAACTGCAATTAAAAACAAAAAGGAAAAAAAATCCCATACACAATCCCTATCCTTCGAGGCTTTAATCCTCACACCACAACCACCTCACACCTCCTTACCTAGTATGCCCTTGATTAAGACTTTGACAGAGGTCAGGGTTTTCCTCTCCATTTTTATCTCCGGCCCTTATCCCGAGTGACTTCATATTCCAACTCTTTGAGCTCTTCATTTTCTTTTTTGTTTGGTTGTTTTTTTGTTGTTGTTTATTTGTTTTGAGCTCTTCATGTTCATCCTCACGGATTTTACCTACTCCACCCGGGCCATCAGTCTCAGCTGATTGCTTGCTGAATGTTCTGGACATTCGGAATTGCTCCTCCAATAAAACCACTCATTTAAGTAACCTGTTCTCCAGTCAGGAACTCCTTCCCACCTACTTTGCTAGCTCCTACCTCATCAGAACTGGAATAGCCTAAGTAAAGCCATTTCGTAGTAAGCAAACATTCTGCACCAGACCCTAGGTTCAACCACAGGCCTTATAACATTCTCAGAAAAAACAAAATAGCCCCTTATCCTTAGAACTGGTAACAGACCACCCTGAACCAGGAAGTTGTGCTTAACCGCCTAATCGCAAGATCTGCTTCTGTATCGGCTTGCTTGCACAGCTGCGCAGCTCAATTGTTTGATTAAAAAAAATACATAAAAACATAAGTCTGGCAGCGAACAGGGCCAGCCAGACAGACACCCTCTTCCTTTTAGGTGGCTGGTCCCTGCACAGGTTTTTCTTCTTCTTTTTTTGTTGTTAATAAACTCTTTTTAATTATTCCAATCTCTCGTCTCTGTTGTTCTTGTCTGGCCTACGTACAACAGAACCTCCAGTTTACTGGGTCCTCACCAGCTCCCAACTGGTTGGGGACCTTCCACCTTTATATTTCTCTCCCAATCTAATTCCTAGGTTTTTTGATCCATTTAGCAGCCCCTGGTGTCACAGAAAAGCAGCAGTTCAAACCCACTAGCGACTCCACGGGAGAAAGATGATGCGTTCTACTCCAGTGCAGATTCACAGTCTCATAAACTCCGGGTGTTAATCCGGGTAGACTAGAGAAACAAATCCATAGAAACTCATATGCGTATAAAAGAGAGTTTTCTATAAAGGGTAAGTGTACATTAAGAAAGCATCCCAACCCAGTCTACTCGAAGCCCATAAATCCGACATTAGCCCATATGTCCAACACCGATCTATAAAGTCCTCTTCAGACTCATGAAACACATGCAATGATTGCCAAGTGCAGAATGATCACAGGCCAGTGCGTAGAAAGTCTTTGGATCCAGTGGCGTTGTAAGCATCTCAGCGCTGACAGGGGTCTCCATGTGGCTTCTCCAGCACCCAGGGCTGCATTAGGGTAGGTCCATGTGGCTTCTCCTCAGGGATGTCTTGCAGGGAGTCAGTCTCCAAGTGAGTGAACAGGGAGAGAGTCTCTCCTGCTTCCAAGGAAGAAATTTCAGGAATTCCCAGAATCCTTAGGGGAAGGCCACGTTCCCACAGGGGCCTCATTGGCTAGATCCTGAATGACAGCCTAGACTCCACCCCTACACTCTTAATCCTCAAATTGACGCCAGCTTATGTAACTACCACACTCAGAATCAACTCGATGGCAGTAAGTCTGGTTTGGGGTTTGGTAATCCATTTATTCAGTCACCTAACTTGCCTGTCTTTCAGATCTAGACTTCTCCCTATCTACATACACCTCGACAGGTCAACCTTCTAGAGAAGATCACTGGACCGGCATCTCTTACACTTCATGGTCACCAATCTCAGCGGGGGCCCTCAGTATCGCTGGCAGGCTGGCAGCAGTTCCCCCAGTCTCTCAAGCCCTCTTCACTCTTCTCAAACCTTCAATTGCATTTATATTCACTCTCTGTGGACTGCCCAACCCAGACTCTGATTTGATAGGGAAAACACAGGCCAGCAGGCAAGAAAATCCAACTGCCACCAAATCAGCAAGCCCACCTCCACCGGCAGCTGTATTGAGCCTTCCTGCGGTATAGCAATCTCTCCCCTTACCAAAGGCTGAGATTCCCTGGTGGCACATTAGTTAAAGCACTCACTTGCTAATATAGAGGTCCTTGGTCCCAACCACCCTCCGCTCCAGGGAAGGAAGACATGACTCTGCATTCATAAGGATTTCATTGTTGGAAACCCTATCAGGGAGTTCTGCTCTGCCTTGTACAGTCTCTAGGAATCAGACTCAACTGGACAGCAGTGGGTTCTTTGGGGACAGGGCCTTCTACTTCCGTAAAGAGTTACAGACTGGGAAACTCACTCTGAGTTGGCATCAACTTGATGGTAGTGAGTGAGATGAGCCCTAGTTGCCTAGGGGTGAGGTGTTGGTCTGCTGACTGCAGGGTCAGTAGTACGAAACCACTGGCCACTCCATGGGAGAAAGACAAGACATTCTACTCCAGTAAAGAAAATGACCATCCCTTCAGGAGAAAAAAATATAAACAATCCAACCCAAAATGGGCACAAGCCAGGAGTGGACAGTTTACTAAAAAGGACATCCTTGCAGCCAACAATCATATGCGAAATGCTCACGTTCATCAGTCATTAAATAAATACCAGTTAAGGGCAATGAATGTACAAATGTGCTTTACACAATTGATGTATGTATGTATTGTGATAAGATTTGTATGAGCCCCCAATAAAATGATAAAAAGAAATACCAATGAAAGCAACAATGCACTCAAGATGCCTTGACAGTTGCTGACGATGGAAAGGGAAACGTTGAAAACAGAGAAGGAACAGGAGGTGGGTAAGAGGGTCTTGGTAAAATAAAAACAGCTGGAGATCACATGATAGAACGTTGTAAGACCAACAACTTGTTCACCGCAATACCTCCTTTCAGTTGAATTCCCAGTTTAGAACCCCTAGTTCTATGGGTAGACCGCAAACCTCAGTTTCTGGCTTTAAAACTGGAGACAAACCTCCCCCCACAAAACAAACAAAAAACTCATCCATGGAGTCTATTCCAATCATAGTGACACTTAATGGCAGGGTAAAACTGCCCCTTTCAGTTAACTAGGTTATAAATCTTGGGAGTAGAAAACCTCATATTTCTCTCCTTCAGAACATTTGCTGGGCTTGAACTGCTGACCTTGTAGTTAAGAGTCCAAAGCATTACTACTATACCACCAGGTTCTATTGGAACCTGATTCATCCATTAACTAACAGTCTACTTATTTCTCACCAGAAGGTAACACATTCCATTTGCCGGCTATCCTATTTACGTCCTGTCCATTTCCACTGCTGATACCACCCAACTAAAGCCACAATCACTCCTTTCTAGGATTAAACAAAACACCAAACTTCTTTTGTTCTCTAAAATTCTTCTATTGGGGGCTCATACAACTCTTATCTCAATCCATCCATCTATCCACCCATTGTGTCAAGCACATTTGTACATTTGCCATCATCATTCTTAAAACATTTGCTTTCTGCTTGAGCCCTTGGTATCAGCTCCTGATTTATTCCCTCCCCTCCCTCCCTCACTAATCCTTGATAATTTGTAAATTATTATTATAGTTTATATATTATTGATATATAATTTATATGTTATAAATGATAAAATATTATTTATAAAAAGATTATTATTATTATTACTGACGAGCCAGTCAAGGTGCAGTGTAGCAACAATGAAACATACAACTTTCCTCTAGTTCTTAAATGCTTCCATCCACCTCCCCTCTACTATCATGGTCCCAATTCTACCTTACAAATCTGGCTAGACCAGAGGATGTACACTGTACAGATAGGAACTGGAAACACAGGGAATCCAGGACAGATGATCCCTTTAGGACCAGTGCTGAGAGTGGCGATACCAGGAGAGTGAAGGGAGGATGGGGTGGAAAAGGGAAACTGATGCCTGATGCCTGATACCTGATCCCTTCGACACCTCGTGATCACACAGGCTTGTGTGCTTCTTCCATGTGGGCTTTGTTGCTTCTGGGCTAGATGGCCTCTTGTTTAGCTTCCAGTCTTTCTCCCAAGGAGCAGCTGGTAGTGGTTTAGGTAAAAAGTTCAAGTTTGGCAAGAGAAACAAAAGAAGAAAAACAGCTCATGGTTGTGCAAGATGAAGGGCACTTCCCAAAAATGTGAGAGGAGACCCTACAGAAATCAGGACCTGGGTGTCCTCCACCCAGGGCACATGACTATGCCCCATTCTGTCCCCAAGAGGACTGTCCCCAGGAACTCCCACAACTGAGAAAATTGAAGGAGATCTCTTTGGTGGTAGATCCATCACAGGAAACCAATGGCCCACCAGCTGCCCAAACACCTTAGTATGCATGCTTTGCAAGGTGCTGACCAAGATGCCCCTCAAGATCCACCCCACCTCCAAACTAAACAATCCTTCCCCTTCCCCAAAATCAAAAGCCGCTAAGCTTTCAGACCTCTCCAATTAGCTCAACTTTAAACCCCACATCACTTTCTGTTGCCTGGTAGATTGCCCCTCAATTTATTGTAAATTTTCAACCAGTCATTTCCTACTTCGCATACATGCTAGTGGTCCCTTTAGTCCCCTTGTTTCTCTTTCAGAAGTTTTGGCAACTGTCAGAACTTTTTACAAATTATGTGGTGCTTGAGGGTATCTTTTCTAGCCTAGTTTTGCAAACCAATTGAGAGCAAACGCACCTCTAGACCGCCCCACCCCGCACTCGGAGCATTCCATTCCCAGCTGATGGTCTTCATGCACAGCCACCATACTTCTGCGAGTGGAGTCTTGCTATGATGCCAAACAGACTTCAAGGGAGCTTCCACACCAGGACAGACTAGGAAGAAAGGCCTGGTGATCTGGTTCCAAAACTCAATCAATAGAAACCCTATGAATGGTTAACAGTCCAATCCATATTGGACCACAGGATGGGCAGCGCCTATCAGTGCTCCATTCCATTGTGTGTTGGGTCACTTTGAGTCAGGGATGGGCTTAACAACAGCTAACAACAACAACAACATAAAATAATCTTGTGTTAAAATCCTCATTAACACACACCAAAAGAAGAAGTTTGTGGTTAAAGGGAGACCAGGAAGGACAAAGAAGGTAAGGGGTAGGCATAGAGAATAAAGAAAAATGAAAAAGAGGGACACATAGATGCAGTTAGCAAGCCAACAAGGAACCACTATGCCACCAGGCCTCCTAGATACACACAATTGCGCGCGCACACACACACGCACACAACCATACCACATGGCCCTGACTGCTAGAGGCCATGACAAGAAGCAACCTCCGGATGATGTGGCCACTGAGTGGCACAGCTGAGAGAAGAAAGAGAAGGAGCCTAGATCCCGTTGGTAAATGAATAATTTTATCAACCTTGGAGCTTGCCTGCATCAAGGGCTTCTCCTGATGACTGGAGAAATGTCTTTGTTGCTTTCCTGACCCTGAGCCACATTACCTGCAGCTGAAAATAGCTTGACCTCCCAGACAAGGAAACCAGAAGAGGAAGATACAGGCTCCTGGCGATACTGTTTGAGTCCCTGATGGAGCTGTGCCTGAAGCCTCACTTGAGCTTCTCAGTTAAATGCGACAATGCATTCTCTACATGTTGCCATCTAGGCTTGGGTTTTCTGCTTGTCATCACCAACAATAAATAAATAGATCGATAGACTGATTGATGAGATCAATCCATAGATCGGTAGATAACAAGGGATAGTGGGTAAGCTAGCAATAAGAGCAGGGACCCTGGAGTCAGGCTATATTGTCTGGGTTAAACCCAGCCTTCACCCCTTGCTAGGTATGAACTTGAGAAATTGTTCTACTGAGTTTCAGTTTCCTACACTACAAGGTTATGGGAAATGTGGCAATTGGATTGATGTCACCTCCCTGTATGAAAGTTTAAGGGTGGAGTCGCACATCTCAAGTCAGAACCTGAGAATGACTGTTTGGGGAAGTGGCCTTTGCTATAAGAGAAACAGAGAGAGCGTCTCCTTCTTCCTCCTGCACCTTCACCTGTCTGTTTGCTGGGACTCTGTGTCTGCCTCCACGGTTGGCCCCACATAGGCCACACATGCTGGGAGCCAAATTTTGAGCTGTCTGCATCCTGTCAGGTTCTCACCAGCCTTGGATCCGTGTAACCCTGCACCCACCAGCCTGTGGTCTCTCGGTCTCCAGTTTCACCTTTCTTCCTGGCGGCCTGAAGCTGCATTCATCTGAAGAGGGATCCAGCTAGCATTGGACCCAGAGACTCAAGTTGGACAGCTTCTTGATATGAGATTACTTCTTGATATAACATTCTTTCATATATAAATATGAGCATCACTGGTTTTTTCCTCTAGACACAGGCAGGTAAGCAAATAAATTAATATTTGGAAAGCCCTTAGAACAGTAAAGCCCGAAATGTTTGTTAAGACAGTTTTCTTCTCATTACGAGTTCATACTGCTTGCTGATAAGCTAATCTGCTTCATTCATGTTTTAGATCCCAGACAAGTGTAGAGGTGAGTCAGTCCTCAGGAAGGTATGCTGACTTCAGTAGTCTTCATCTAATTATTCAATTGCATGGCCAAAATCACAAGGAAACTTGGGCCTTGCCTTAAAAGTGGCCTACCCTATCACATGTAATACTATCAGGTAGTAAAAGTTCTTGAAGTATAGATGTGGGTCCAACCCCTTTGGGGGTCAAACGACCCTTTCACAGAGGTCACCCGATTCATAATAGTAGCAAAATGACAGTGATGACGTAACAATGAAAGTAATGTTATGGCTGGGGAGGTCCCCACCACATGAGGAACGGTCTGAAAGGGTGGAGGCATTAGGAAGGCTGAGAACCACTGGTCTAGGAAGTCCTGTTGGACACTTCCCATCCTCTGGGCAGGGAGTTGCGGGGAGGAAAAGGAGTTGGTAGTTCTTCCTTCTAGGGATCTGTCTCTGTTTGGAGGGTAGAAGTATAATGCCTGACCCTTTAGGAAAACCTGAAGAGAGGGCTTATGGAGATAAACTCACTGCCATCAAGTTGATGCTGACTCATAGCGACCCTACAGGACAGGGTGGAGCGGCCCCTGTGGGTTTCTGATGCAGTAACTTTTTTTTTTTTCACCAGCAGAAGCAGCTTTTATTGATGGGTTATCTTCACAAACCAACACATGGAAATCACTTTCAATTAACCCCCATCGCTATAGAATCTAACCTTGCTCCACCAGGGAAGGAGCTCTAAGTTGTCTTTTGGTTTTCCAAGACCCAAATCTTTCCCTTCTTTGTGCAGCTTAATTTAGAAATTTGGCAGCAATCGGGTTTTGTTTCTTTTTTTTAACTTTTGTTTTGTTTCTTTAGGGGTGGGGTCCCCCTACCACCACCACCTGTAATGTCTGCTGCTAGGATGGAGGGTGGGCACAGAGAAGCAGCTGGGTGAATAAGAAAACGAATGCACAGGAGACACAAAACCTAGTCTATCAAAGGCCCCTCTGTCCTGTCTCTGGGACTTGATCCTTCATGGGTTTCCTTTGTTTTTGTGGTGGACCAAGCCCTCCTGAATCTGATCCGCAATGACCACAGCCAGCCCCAGAGGCATGAGATCAGCCAGTCCTAACTTGGGGATGTTCCTGGCCCACAAAGGTTTGAAATGATCAGTCAGGCAACCCTGTATACCGTTGCACTCTTCCCATCCAGTCCAGGGACTGCAATTTCTGGAGCAGGAGTGGGATATGCAAGAGGAAGGTCACGCTCCTGTGGGAGGAGATCGTGGACTTACCAGCACGTCCCCGACTTCCCACCCAGTCCCTTCTTTGCTGGACTCCAGTGGGAACCAATCATTGCCCGAATTCTTGTTGCGCTCCACAGACCGAATAAGTCACTGATAGTCCTCTTTAAGTCGCTGCACCCACAACTCACGATCTCGGGGTGCTGCGTTCCTCTTCAGTAACGGAATCTCAGACACCACACGCCAGGTGACCTCGTCCGCCATCTTGGAATGGGGGCAGGAGTAACCAGAGAGTAACTCTTCACGGAGAAGAAAGCCTCATCTTTCTCCCAAGGAGCAGCTGGTAGTCTCCAATTGCTGTAAATCATCCCCGAAAGCCACGGGCAAGGGTCTCAAATAACTTTACTACCAGACAGACACCCCTGCAAACTTGATGATACTGGTTCCAACTTGACCCTCGGTCCGTTGGCCTCCCTCTTGACCCGACCTGAATTTGCTCTAGTGGAAGCATTTCTTGCGTGCTGCGTGACAAAGATTCCTTCCCTAGCTTTGAATATACGGATAGTGGTCTTTTCTTTCTCATGATGTGCACTTTTAGCTTGATATTATTGTTATTATTTTGTCCTTACCACTTTATTGTGTTTTTTATTGCTTCCATTGGTTTCCCAGTTTGTGACGCACAGGAGGCGTAGGTGCGCGGAGAGAGTAACTGGTGCACGGGTTTAGAGGGGATGTGGGGGTGACGGGGAAGACAGTGAAGGTCAGGGGGTGGGGAGCGGCCAGTGTATGCAGGCGCGGGGAGGGATGACTGCGATCACACAACTCGTTTTAAACGCAATTTACCCAGAGCAAGAAAAGAAAATATCCTAAAATTGATTTATGGTAATGATTGTACAATTCTTGATAGGATTGAAGTATTGAATGGTATGATGTGTGGATTGTGTGCCAGTTGAAACTGTTTAAGGGAGAGGGGAGAAAACACATTCCTGAGTCTTCCACCCGCCGGGGTGGGGAAGGGACTAGCAATATAACAGCCTTTGGGGTTTGTTTGTGGTTTTGTTGACTAAGTTGCCAGGGAGTGAATTCTGATGTGGGGGCCATCTGAAATGGGGAGAAGGGTTGGCGTGAGATATTCATTTGGAGGGGGTTACCGTATATCCTCAAATCAAAATAAGTTTTCAGAAGGGCCGCTATTCGGCTGCGCACCAGGGCATGCCCCACCCACTCAAGTCTCTCCAACCTGGCAGAGCACCCTTCAGGGGATTTACAGAGCCCGCCTTCGGGCACGCTCCCCGGCGGATCCGGGACCGCTGGGCTGGTCCTTGCAGCTGCGCACTTGGCTATTGGAACGAGGCGCCCGAGGCGGAGCTGTCAGTGCGCCTGCGCAGAAGGCCAGCGGTCTGGCGGTAAGCGCCCACAGGTGTCTGCGAACCGGTAGGTGCAGCTTGGAATTGCGCCCCGCTCCGCTGGGCGTTCAGTGTAGCCATGCAGAGCTCGGACCCCGCGTACCCCGTCAAGCGAGCACGAATCGAGGGCAGCCCCAGGACCCCGGCAAGCACCCACCCCGCGATGGGGAGATCCCTGAGCTCCGAACTCCACGCGGACCCCCAGACCTGGGACCCGGAGCAGGTGTGCGCTTTCCAAGGTAGCGGAGCGGGGCGAGGTGGGGGCTCCAGGGAGTGCGGGGCTGAGGGACCCACCCCAACCCGGTCCGCGGAGGGGGCGACTGAGGCCGGGGACTGGGGTCTGGGATGGGGACTCCCCGTGGGACGGACTGAGGAGGAAGGAGTCTAGGTCCTGAGAGCAGGCGACCGACCGACCGGAGCCGAGCTGGGAGAATGGCCCCGGAGGCTAGCGGAAGGCAGAGCGCCCCGAGAATGGGGGCGACTTGAGGTTGGGGACACTAGGGACTATGACCCTGCAAGGACCAGTGGGGGTTTGGGTCTTCCTCCGGAGGTGCGGCGGGGGTGGGGGTGGGGGGGGAGGGTTCTTCAGAAACTTGCTACCTCAGCGCTAGATGGGTGTTCAGTCCTTTTACTGAGGACCTTGATGGGCTGCTTGCTGCCAAGCACACTCGTATTCCGTGTCTCTGAAGCTCCTTGCAAGCTTGTCCCCTTAGAGTGTGGTCAGAGGCTTTCAAGTGTCCGTACCGCGGCCGCAGCCTCAACCTCCTACCCACGTCACTCTGGATTTTCCCAAAGGGGAGGGAGCTTGTTTTGTCCCTCTCTGAATTCCCGAAAAGTGAAAGCTTATCCTCCCAGTGAAACCTAACTCCATTTGACACGTCCTCCTAGTGACCCTATAGGGCAGGGTCCTGGGACGGCCCTTCGAGGTCTCCTTCCTCTGTGTGGACTCTGTTTGTTGTTGTTGCTGATGTTAGGGACCATGGAGTCAGTCAGACTCAGAGTGACCCACTCCGTGCACAACGGAAGAAAACCCCGCCGGGTGGAGCCCGCCCGCATTCCAGCCACTGTGTCAGTCCATCTTGTGAAGGCCTTTCCTCTTTTTCGCTGCTCCTCCACTTTGCCTTCTCCAGCAACTGGTCTGTCCTGACTTACCGAATTTGGAATTAACGAATTATGGTGCTAATAAAGAATATTGAAAGTACTGTGGGGGGGGGGAGCTGGGAGCGAGGGGGAAATGAGGAGCTGATGCCAGGGGCTTAAGTGGAGAGCATATGTTTTGAGAATGAGGGCAATGAACTTACAAATGTGCTTTGCATAATTGATGTATGTGTGGATTGTGATAAGAGTTGTATGAGCTCCTAATAAAACGATTTAGAAAAGAAGAAAGTACTATGGATTGCCAAAATGAAGTGATTTGGGGCAGTGGTTGTAGATTGCAAAATAAGTTTCGGCAAGGTTTGGGTGGGGCCTTGGTCACCCAAAGTGCTCTCTGTGGTCAAAGGAGGGTTTTCGGGTTTCAAGACCTAAAATGGGCTTGAGTGGTTCTCGTTCTCTCTCTCTCTCTCTCTCTCTCTCTCTCTCTCTCTCTCTCTCTCTCTCTCTCTCTCTCTCTCTCTCTCTCCCTCTCCCTCTCCCTCTCCCTCTCCCTCTCCCTCTCTCTCCTACTCCCCCCTCCTCCTTGCCCCTCACCATCCTTTCTCCTTTTATTTTGCTTTCCTCCTCTGTAGCCGCTGGAATTGTTCTTTGAGTAGCAAGGGAGAAGGATGAAAAAGAGAGCGCTGTAACTTTAAATGTTCTCTGTCCAGAATATGATCCAAAGATGGGTCTCTGTTCTCTGGGGTCTGCAGCCCAGCAGAGCAGAAGACACGACCTGCTTTCACTGGTCACACATATGTGCGTGTACACACATGCACATACACACACGAAGTGGACTTTAGCACCTATGCCAGCTGTTTCTTAACAAATGTCATTAAAAAACTGGAGCATATAACCCAAGTTAGAACAAAAAGGAAAAAGCTGACGAATTAGGGCACAACACACGAGACTATTGACAACCAGTCAAAAATCATAAGATAAAGATGTTCACTCTCAGCAGTAAACAAAGAAATACCAATTTTTACTTTAGTTTGAAAAAAATGTGTGGAAGTGGCAGTTAGCTCAACCCTTTTGATAAACAATTTGTACATGTGATGCCTTTTGATGGATAAGAATTTCACTTACAGGAATTTACAGACATAATTACACCGGAGTTCAAAAACAGATATTTGTTCTTCTTGTAACCATTGGTTATAAAACAAAAACTAAACTCACTGCTACCTTGGACTCCAGCCCACAGCCTGCCTGTAGGACAAAGGAGCACGGCCCTGCGGGTTTCAGAAGCTGGAAATCTTACCTGACCGGAAAGCCTCGTCTTGCTCCCACAGAGCAGCGGGTGGTTTCAAACCACGAACCGTGCAGTTAGCAGCCCCACTTGTAACCCACTACATTCCCAGAGCTCCTCGTCACTGTTGCTTAGTAGCAAAAAAAAAAAAGTAGAAACAATCTAGATGCTTACTAATAATCCACTAAGACTGATGGCTAGCATTTATTGGGGGAGTCCTGGTGATCTGGTAAAGTGCTTGCTTGTTAACTGAAAAAGATTGCCATTGCAAACACACCTATCAAATCCTGTAAAGCTGATCATCAGAAAAGTCCTATGGAGCTGTTCCCCTCTGTCACACAGGGCTGCCAGGAGTGGGAATCGGTTTGGCGGCACTAACGACAGGGTCTGGTGAACAAGCGCTTTGCTTTTTGAGCTTTCCAGGCTTTGACTTAGAAATCGTTTCAGCTACTCTGTGACGTAGGTTCATTGATACCTATTTTAGAGACGAGGATAGGGCCCAGATCAGATTAAAGATACAATGATATCTCTGTGTCATGGAATACAAAGCAGCCATTCCAAGTGATAGAAGGTTTAATAGTTAGCAAGGTGTTTATGATCCATGAGATGGAAGAAATAGGTTATGTGATGGGTTCAGCAATGGCCCCTCAAAATCCTGTTGTGAACCCTAATCTCTATTCCTGTGCCATAATCCCATTTGGGAATGGGGTTTTTTGTTATGTCAACAGGATGCTGTAGTTTAGACAGAGGGGAGAGTAAGCCAGGGAGCAGAGCAGATATAGGGAAAAATGGATGCCAAGTCAGAGCCAGAGTCAAAGGGCTTGTTCCAGAGCCAACAGAGCAAGAGAGAACACGTAGAACCCAGACTCCCAAACCCCCAAACCAACTCACTGCCCTTAAGTTGTTTCTGACTTACGGTGACCCTAAGGGACTTAATAGAACCACCCCAAAGACACACACAACATTCCTCTAGTTCTTTAATGTTTCCCCCGCCCCACTACCATGACCCCCATACTTCCTTGCAAATCTGGCTAGACCAGAGATCTGGACACACAGAATCCAGGACAGATATTCACACACACACACACACACACACACACACACACACACACACACACACACACCGGGAACAGTAATGGGAGTAGCAATACCAAGGTAGAGTTAAGATGCAGAGAGAAAGGGGGGACTGATCACAAAGATCAACCACCCAGGAGAACATACCACAGAAATCTGGGTGAAGGGAGACTGCGGACAGTGTAATAATCTATAATTTATCAAGAGTTCACGAAGGTGGGAAGGTGGGGGAGGGAAGGACAAAAGAGGAACTGATACCAAGGGCTTTCGTAGAAAGCAAATGTTTTGGAAATGTTGATGGCAACATATATACAAATGTGCTTGATATAATTGATGTATGGATTGATGTAAGAGCTGTAAGAGCCCCCAATAACATGATTTATATGAGGGGGGAAAAAAAGAAGAACTGCCCCGGTGGGTTTCCCAGACTTAAATTTTTACAGAAGTAGAAAGCCTCACCGTTCTTCCATGGAACTACGGGTGAGTTTGAACTGCTGACCCTATGATTAGCAGCCCAATGCATAACCCTCCATGACATGAGGGTACCCGCCAGAACCAGTATCCTGAATTCTGACTTCTCACCTCCAAATTGTGAAAAAAATCGAATGTCTGCCTGTTAAAGCCACTCATCTCTGGTATTCCATTACATCATCACTAGATAATGAAGGCGGGTTATAAAACAGCATAAATCATTTGCATAAAATTATATAATTGTATAAGGAAATGCCTTGAATGGTATTGTCTAAAATTGTTGGTAGTAGACAGCTACTGGAAAATTTTAAGGAAGCTTCTATTTTATACTTCTTTATATTTTTTATACTATGTGGATATTTTAAACTCAGTAATTCATTACTTTTGATAAAAAACAAAACAAGCCTTTTGATTAAACATGTTTCTTGTAGACAGCCCCGAGTTTTGATGTCTGAAGTCAGAAAGCACTAGAACTACCAAAAGCAAAGAAAAACACATACATGTATGTGTATGTACACATGTGAGTGTATGTGTGTGTTTAACATTCCATTGTGCTTTAGATGATAGTTTGCACCGCAAATTAATTTTTCAATAAATAAGTCATAAAATTTACTTGGCAAGTCAATATTTCAATCAATAACTCATACATACATTGTTTTGTGACAATAGTTGCAATCCCCATAGGTGTCAGCACAGTCTTCATAGCTGTCTGTGTGGCTTTTTTCTCTTTTTTAAAAATCATTTTATTGGAGCCTTTTATTGCAATTGCAGCCATGGTGTCAAGCACATTTGTACATTTGTTGCCCTCATCATTCTCAAAACATTTGCCTTCTGCTTGAGCCCTTGGTATCAGCTCCTCATTTTTCTCCTCCCTTCCCTGCTCCCCCCTCCCCATGAACCCCTGATAATTTCTAAATTATTATTATTTTGTCATATCTTACACTGTCCAATGTCTCCCCTCGCCCCCTTCTTTCCTCTATGTCTCCTCTTGTCCAGCCCCCAGGGAGGAAGTTATATATAGATCCTTATAATTGGTTCCCCCTTTCTACTCCACCTTCCCTCCACCCTCCCAGTATCATCACTCTCACCACTGGTCCTGAAGGGATCATCTGTCCTGGATTCCCTGTGTTTCCAGTTCCTATCTGTACCAGTGTACATCCTCTGGTCTAGCCAGATTTGTAAGGTAGAATTGATATCATGACAGTGGAGGGTGGAGAGAGAGGAAGTATTTAAGAACTAGAGAAAAGTTATATGTTTTATCGTTGCAACACTATACGTTGACTGACTTGTCTCCTCCCTGTGACCCTTCTGTAAGGGGATGTCCAGTTGTCTACAGATGGGCTTTGGGTACCCAGTCTGTACTCCCTCTCTTTCACAATGATATGATTTTTTTTTTCTTTGATGCCTGATACCTGCTCCCTTCGACAACTTTACATCACACAGGCTGGTGTGCTTCTTCCATGTGGGCTTTGTTGCTTCTCAGCTAAATGGCTGCTTGTTTACCTTCAAGCCTTTAAGACTCCAGATGCTATATCTTTTGACAGCTGGGCACCATCAGCTTTCTTCACCACTTTTGCTTATGCACGCATTTGTCTTCAGCGATCGCATCATGTCAGGAAGGTGAGCATCATGGAATGCCAGGTTAATAGAACAAAGTATTCTTGCATTGAGGGAGTACTTGCATAGAGGCCCAATGTCCATCTGCTACCTTAATACTAAACCTATAAATATATGCACATAGATCTATTTCCCCATCATCATATGTAAATATACTTACATATATACATGCCTGTACTTAGGTCTCTTTAAATGCCCTTTGCCTCCAAGTTCTTTCTTCTAATTCCTCTTGTCCCACTATCATGCTCAGCCTTCATTTGGGTTTCAGAAATTCCTCTCAGTGGGTTTCAGTAATTCCTCTCGGTGTCTTTGTGTATTTTATCAGCCTGTGTTATGATTTGGCTCGGAGGTGGCCTTTGGAAGTTACTTGTGTTTCCAGTTAGAAGGTTGTCTTAGGGCAGTAGTCTCAGTGGTGGCTCTGGCCTCTTCCAAACTTGTAAGGTTGTGTTAGATCTCTCTGGAGCTAGAGTTATACCTCGGTCCTTGGCTCCACGCAAGAAAGAAATCATGCCAAAGCCTGGTTTCGTGATCCAAGTGAGTTTTATGAGAGTTAGAAGAAGTTTCAGGTTTACACGGCACCCGTAGGACTCCTCCCGACCATGCAGCCTGGCGGAAGCTGCTCAGCTTCACGCAGAGACTCTGGGCTCCTGCCTTTTCAAGGATTCCACTTGGAGGCGTGGTGGACGACCCCTAATCGGCCCCATTGGCTGAATTGAATTCACCTGGCCTAGATGGGCCAATCCAGGTTTAGCGCCCACCCATGCCTACCGGCGGGAAACCTGAACCTCTGAGCATGTGCAGTGCGCCACTCCTTGTCCCCGTGCTTGGCTCTCTGGACATGCTTAAATGGCCTTTATTTTTTCATATTAATTCTGTTCCACATTATTTGCGCCTTCCGACAGAGCCCTTCAATTACGGTACTGGTCCTCATGGAAGGAAAGGGGGAGGGGTGTGTGTGTGTGTTAAGTGTTTCAAAACATAGAGTATTGAGTGTTATTCACAGAGATCTTAGAAATAAAGGACAAGCATCAGCTTGTGGCTTAACCTGGAAATTCTAAGGACAACAGACCTTAGTGTTGTCCCTACCCCACCCCTCTTCTGTTTTGAAAGGAAGCTGCTGACTGTGCTAGATTCAATAAAGTGTTACTTTGCCTTCCTGTCCCTCATACATGTTGGTCGTTTTGCTTTAATTGTGATGTGCGTGCGTGCGTGTGTGTGTGTGTGTGTGTAAAACTGGTGCTCATTTGTTTTTTTGATGTGAGGGGCATAGTGCTTTCGGAGTTCATTCTACTGACTCAAACTGGCAATCAAGCATTCTATTTAGAGATTCTGAAAGGCCTGCTTTGTGACAGATGGGGAACTGGTTTTGCCACCACGACAATGCACTTTGCTCATGCAGCCATCTCGGGGCTCCAGTTTGGGGCAAAAAACAGCATGCCCCTCTTGCTACACACACCCGACTCACCTGATCTTGCGCCATGAGACTTCTTTTTGTTTCCTCGAATGAAGAGGTGAAGAAAAACAACAAGGGAGGTGCTGTCAGCCTTCCAAACAGATGAGTCTGAAAATGTTTCCAAGAACGGAATCGCAGATTTGCCTACTGTGTTAAGTACACTGGGGAGTACTTTGAAGGTGATACGGTTGTTTTATTTAAAAAGTTAAACATATAGCTTTGAACAAAACATTCCAATTTGGGAGGATACTCCCGTGTGTGTGTGTGTGTGTGTGTGTGTGTGTGTGTGTGTGTGATAGCATTTTTCATGTGTCATTCAGTGACAATGAGTAGCAACAATCATCAACATGCTCCCTTCCAAATAATCCCATCACTATTTTAGAATGCCCCTCGCTTTTTTTTTTTCAGCTAAATATTTTAGCAAAGAATTTGCACGACCCATGTTTTACACTTTTACCTCACACAGTGACTCGCGGGCAGTGAGTTTGGTGTTGGGTATAGTTAGCGAGCTAACATTGCGCTTCCGTAAATTATTGTGGTGGTTGTGCTCAGTGCCATCAAGTCCCGTTCTAACGCGCGCAGCCCTGTGTGCGGCAAGGCGGCACACCACTCCACCCTGCGCCATGCTCACCACGGTCTTACATGTGAGCCCATTGGGGCAACCAGCTGGTGGCGGGCCTGCCTCTTTCACTGCCCCTCCACCTTGCAAAGCATGGTGCCCTTCTCCAGAGACCACTCTCTCCTGACAGCCCATGCAAAGTAGGGGAGGCAGTTCCAGTGGTCTTCATCACTTCATCAGAAATGCCACCAAAAGGGAGAGCTTGCTCTCATCCATGGCCTGCGGTGGGTCCTTAAGAAACATTGATCCGATCAGGTAAATTCTGGTGGTTCAAACGGAAAGACATGGAAAAACCTCTCTTGGAAACCTTGACTCCGTTCATCTTTTTCCCATTCTCTTCCTTCATAGAAAACAAAACCGCAGCTCCACAACGGCACTCCTGCAGTAAGACTCCTCCTGAAAGTCCCGGAGTAAGGTAAGGACGGCAATGCACACTGCAGTCAGGCACACTGGCTGTTGTTGCTAAGTGGCATTAAGTCAGTCGTCCCTCATGCTATGGATGAAACACC
Source organism: Tenrec ecaudatus (assembly GCF_050624435.1). Classification (NCBI taxonomy): domain Eukaryota; kingdom Metazoa; phylum Chordata; class Mammalia; order Afrosoricida; family Tenrecidae; genus Tenrec; species Tenrec ecaudatus. The sequence continues at coordinate 25,595,925 of NC_134541.1, forward strand.
ACAAAGTCCTGCCCCACCCTCGCAGTTGTTGCCTCTTGTTGAGGGCCTTCCTCTCTCCCCGGCCCCTCCACTATACCGAGGAGCAAACCCCAAGATGGCGAATATCAATTGCCCTCCTTTTCGATTGAGGAAGTGTTTTAAAATAGCATCTTCTGCCTCCTGATTAACACAGTATTTTTGCTACTCTTGTTGCTGCTGTGTCCGTTCTCTGTTTGATATGGCTGTTTCTTTCGGTTTTGAGCGTGTTGCCTGACAAGCTGGCATTCCAGAACAATTGAGTAATACGCTGCAGAAAGTACACAGAACTCAGAGGGCGGTAGGGAAATGTTGGCTTGAAATATCAGGACAACAACACAAGTTTGAGCATCTTTCTAGTTGTTTTCAGGCTGGTTTATCCCTAGACCTGGTGTTAGATTTAAAGATACACGAGAAATTACCTTAGTCACCCTGTTGTTGATGGTGATGACAAACTATAATCCTCCCATTTCTGCACTTGTGACGTGAAGAATAATAAGGATCAATAGACAAAGCGTTCAGTGCATGCTAAGTCCTTAATAATGCCAACTGGGACATATCCTATGTAAGGCTGAACATTCTAGACTATATATTTAAGAAGGGACCATTTGAAAATCTCAGTTATGGTCTACATTGGTTAAATTAATCTTTTAAGTAGAGATTTTGTTTTCATTAGGGAACTGGCAGACGGGATCAAATGCAGGCCTTTTTTTCTGGAGTTTTCCTGGACTAAATGTTGTTTGTGCTCACAGCAACCTAAGAATCAAAACAAAGGATTATGCTGAATTACTTCCTGTCCTTTTCTCAGCAGTAGATAATAAAAATAGAATGTTTAAAATTCATCATAGGACATTTAACTGACTTTGAATAAATATTTGTGGAATCTGAATCTCCAGGGACCTCCTCTTAGCCCTTTCACAATCATATTCCCCCTCAATTCCCATCAAATGGAGCCTCTTTTTTCCCCCATTATATTCTTTCTTCTTTTTTTTTTTTTACATTTTATTAGGGACTCATACAACTCTTATCACAATCAATACATATACATACATCAATTGTATAAAGCACATCCGTACATTCCCTGCCCTAATCATTTTCAAAGCATTTGCTCTCCACTTAAGCCCTTTGCATCAGGTCCTCTTTTTTTTCCCTTCCCTCACTGCTCCCCCCTCCCTCATGAGCCCTTGATAATTTATAGATTGTTATTTTGTTATATCTTGCCCTATCCGGAGTCTCCCTTGCCCCCCTTCTCTGCCGTCCCTCTCCCAGGGAGGAAGTCACATGTGGATCCTTGTAATCAGTTCCCCCTTTCCACCCCACTCACCCTCCACTCTCCCAGCATCGCCCCTCACACCCCTGGTCCTGAAGGTATCATCCACCCTGGATTCCCTATGCCTCCAGTTCCCATATGAAATAGTGTACAACCTCTGCCCTATCCAGTCCTGCAAGGTAGAATTCGGATCATGGTAGTTGGGGGGAGGAAGCATCCAGGATCTGGGGGAAAGCTGTGTTCTTCATTGGTACTACATCGCACCCTGACTGACCCATCTCCTCTCCTAAACCCCTCTATGAGGGGATCTCCAGTGGCCGACAAATGGGCCTTGGGTCTCCACTCTGCACTTCCCCCTTCATTCACTATGGTATATATATATATATATATATATATATATATATATATATATATATATATATATACACACACACACACATATATACATACATATGTAACAAACATACATATACATACTTTTTTTTTGCATGATGCCTTATACCTGGTCCCTTTGGCACCTCGTGATCGCACAGGCTGTTGTGCTTCTTCCATGTGGGCTTTATTGCTTCTGAGCTAGATGGTCGCTTGTTCACCTTCAAGCCTTTAAGACCCCAGACGCTATCTCTTTTGATAGCCGGGCACCATCAGCTTTCTTCGCCACATTTGCTTATGCACCCATTTGGCTTCAGCGATCGTATCATGGAGGTGTGCAGCCAATGATATGATTTTTGTTCTTTGATGCCTGATAACTGATCCCTTCAGGACCACGTGATCACACAGGCTGGTGTGTTCTTCCATGTGGACTTTGTTGCTTCTGAGCTAGATGGCCGCTTGTTTATCTTCAAGCCTTTAAGACCCCAGACACTATCTTTTTGATAGCCGGGCACCATCAGCTTTCTTCACCACATTTACTTGTTCACCCGCTTTGGCTTCAGCAGTTGTGTCGGGAGGGTGAGCATCGTACAGTGCCAATTTAATAAAAGAAAGTATTCATGCATTGAGGGAGTGCTTGAGTAGAGGCCCAAGGTCCTTCCCCCACCTTAATACTAAACCTATAAATATAGACACATAGCTCTATTTCCCCATCCTCATATCTATATTTGCATGTACATGTCTTTGTCTAGACCTCTATCAATGCCCTTTGCCTCCTAGCTCTTTCCTCCATCTCCCTTGACTTTCCTCCTGCCCTACTACTATGCTCCGTCCCCACCTGGGCTACAGCTATACCTCTTCTCTATGCAACCTTACCCTTGATCATTCCCCACCAGGCCTGCCACTCCCCCCTCACTACCATTTTGGGTCCCATGTTGTTCCCTTGTCCCTGTGTTTGGTTAACACCACTTCCTTACCCTCCCACCTCCCTCCACCCCAAGTCCCCCCGGAACTGTAGGTCCCATTGTTTTTCCTCCAGATAGTTCATCCAGCCTGTCCTATTCAGACAGACCTGTGGAGACAATAACATGCACGAAAACAAGACAGAGGAAAACAAAGCAACTATACAACCAGACAACAAAACAACAATAACAAACCACTGACAAAGAACAAAACAAAACACATCACGAAAGAAAAGTTTGTAGTTAGTTCAAGGATCGTTTGTTGGCCCTTAGGAGTGTTTTCCAGTCCAGTCTGTTGGGATACCACGCCCTGGCCCCAAAGTCCACTTTCAGCATTCCCTGGGGCCCTTGCCACTCCATTCCCTTGCTGTTCCGCTGCACTCCCCCAGCGCTTTGCCTCGGTGTGGTGGGATCAGGTCAGGTGCAAGTCCCACACTGTGTCTCCGGTGCTGTCCCCTGTATCGCCCTTGGTCACTGGGGGGCATCATGTCTCATAGTGGGGCCAGCCATGTTGTTCTCTCTGTGGACTGGCTGCTCTACTCTGGAACATCATCCTCATGGCCTGGTGGGCCTGGAGCCTCTTATTACCATTAGTTCTTGTATGTAGATGTAAGGTAGGTCAAAGGTTTGGGCATCAGGATTTCAGTTCATACATGCACGGGTTTAAACATGTGTTTAAACATGTCTGTGTGGTCAGTGGATGGCTGCAGACACTTTCTCTCAGTAATGCATTTGTCTTAGACTCCTTAGAGCGTCATGAGAAAAGGGTTCCATCCGATGGTATCTGCTTGGCTTGTTAAGTCAGAGCAGAGAGGGCAGCTCAGAAGGTTATGGCACCTGTTTGGGGGGGATTCCCAAGGGGTGGTCTTGGTAGATTTTTTCTACAGCCAGAGGCTGATCATGAGGGCTTTCAGGAAGAAGTTCTAAGAAAATTGAAGAATACGTCACTAAGAAAAGGCCAGGAAAGTTGCACTGAAATTTTGTTGGTTTTGTTTTTTCCACCTGACAGGGCGCCTGCCCTTGCTTTGAGAATTCCGAGGAGTCTCGCATGGGAATTTCTTCAGGACCCTTACCAAAACCACCCTACAGTTCTGGTGTTGCCCTTTCAGACTTACTTTTGTTCCCAAATCTCAAAGAGCGCATAAAAGGAACATAATTTCAGTCCCCTGAAGAAATCAATACTTCCTTTTTGACATGGCCCATTCTTTTTTCTTTTCAAGCTAGGTACTTAAATTTTTTAAAATCATTTTATTGGGAGCTCTTATATATATTTTAAAATCCAAAACTCAATTAGATCAGGCACATTTGTACAATTGCTGCTACCATCAGTTTCAAACCATTTTCTTTCTACTTGAGCTCTTTGGTATCAGCTCCCCTTTATCTCCTCCCTTCCCCCCTACCCCCCTAGGAACCCTTCTTATTACATTATATATTATTATTATTGCCATATCTTACACCATCCAGTGTGTCCATTCCCCTACAATTGTGTTATTCTTTCTGCTCAAGTGGGGTTATACAATCATCATTTGCTATCATTGTCCCCTTCTCCTCCATCTCTTCCCTTACCTTCAGGGAATCATTACCCCTGTGACTGTTTCTGAAGAGTTATCTATCTTAACTTCCATGCACCAAATGATCTTAATTATACAAATGAACTTACGCAGGTCTAACAAGATTAAGAGCTAAAACAGAGACCATGATAGTAAGGGGAAGAAATGTTAAGTAACTAGAGGATAGTAATGTGTTTCTTCAGTGCTACACTACACGCTGGATATATCATCCCTTCCGTGTGGCCCTCTGTAAGGGACTGTCCAATTATCTTACAGGTGGGTTTGGGGTCTCCACTTTGTCCATGCTCCTTCACGCCAATCTGATTGCTTGTTTTTGAATTTCTGCTATCTGTTCCCATCAACACCTCATGATCACACAAGCTGGTATGCTTCTTCCTTGTTGCTCCCCTGCTAGATGACTGCTTATTTAACTTCAAGCCTTTAAAAACCCAGATGCTATCAGCTTTCTTCACCACATTTGCTTACGCACCTATTTCGTCTTCAGGGATCCTGTCTGGAAGATGAGTATCATACCTCTCCACATTATTAGAGCAAACCATATACACAGAGAGAGAGAGAGAGAGAGACAAATGCACCTATCTATATATTTATAGCTTTACATTTATACATGTCTATATTTATACCTATATATTTAAATTTTATTTTCTTGTTCTTTCTGCTTTTTCTTTTTTCTTTCTAACTATCATGTTGGCCCATTATTCACCTCTCAGTAATTCCTGTCCAATACATTTCAATTGATCAAACAGGACCAGGAACGCTAGCTCCTCCTCATCGTCAATTTTAGATCACTTGTTATTCCCCTGTCCCTGTCATTATGGGCTCATCACTCCCCACCCCCACCTCCTCCTTTCCCATGCCCCCCCAGAACCCTAGGTCCCATTGCCATCTTCTTGGGATTGCTTATCCTGCCTATGTTATATAGATAGACAACAAAAGGGGTGAGGGGAGGAGAAAAGAGACCATGCAAATAGTTCCAAGTCTGACTGGGGTCCTGACCCAGAGTAGGTGAGCATCCCTCTGTTCAATAGCGAGCAGGCCCTAATAGAATCCCCTTTTCTTTCAGGGATCTATCTCCCAGGACCCGCTTACCTAACACCCCTTCTACCCTTTCAGTCTTCAACGTATGTGTCCATGCCTTCTATGAGACCCCATTGCTCTGTCTGCAGTCTAGTGCCCCACCCCCACCCCATTACACCTTTAGACTTTCCGTGTGTCCCCCTTGTGAATATCCCTCAACCAGTTCAGATAAGGTGCCAAGTGCTGCCCCCCGAGATTCCTCAGGAAATTTTATGTCTGTCTTTTCTCCTTTTTCTGGTCTGTTGCACTGCCCTCTTGGTTTGCCTCCCTGTGTGGGTGGGTCCAACTGGATCCTCAGTACTGCCCTCTGTAACTCGGTCGTTTAGGGTGGGGGCATCGTGTGTCCAGCTGGGGCCGGCCCTGCAGGCCTCTCAGCTGCTCTAAGGAGGTACATCACCCTCCAGGCTTGGCACACCGGAATGAGGTCTACTCTCTCTCTCCTTTTCCTGAGCAGACACAATTTTCCCTCCCTTTGGGTAGATTAGTACCCTGTTCCCCCATTGACATATTTTTTTCTTCTCCCACCCTCTTAGACCTTAAAGGTTTATGGAGGGGGAGGACATGGTGCATTCTTTGTGGTAGGAGGGGCTGGAGAGATGGAAACACAGCCATCAGAAAAAGTATATAGAATCAGGCATCCTCAAACTACAGCCCGCCAGGTGTTTTTGCCCCCATTTGTCTTTTTATTTCAAGATAATATATGTGCAGTGTGCATAGGAATTTGTTCATAGTTTTTTTTTTAAAACTATAGTCTGGTCTCCCAACGGGTCTGAGAGACAGTGCACTGGCCCCCTGTTTAAAAACCTTGAGGACCCCTGGAGATCTAGATGGATCATATGTTGAGAAATAATAATGTCCCGTTTTTAATATTTTTAATGAAACTTTATACGATTTTGGAACAACGCTTTTTTTTTCATTGTGTCCTATTTAAATTAAATGGGTTTGGGCAGAAAGGGAGAGCTTTCTAGTTTATTTTTTAAACTTTCTATTGTGAATGAGGTTTACAGAGTAGATCAGTTTTCCTTTCAACGACCCTCATACATATTTTCTTTCATTTCATTGATTGCAGATCCCATTATGTGACATCACTAACCCTACTTCCTTCCTGTGCTTCCTATTTCCGTTCTGATTTCTTTCCACCTCTTCTGAACTTTGTTAATGGGGAAATTCCTCCCCTTTGATCTCAAATGATGGATTATTCAGTGGGATCTATTTTAATAGGGTCTTTCTTTTAAAGAGAACCATATACTTCTATGTGCACTAAATGCTTCTTTCAGCAAATACTGTACGCTAGATGTTCTTCCAGGAGTTTGGAACATATAAATGAGCAGACAAAATTTCAGAAGGGGCAATATCCGATAAACCTCTTCTGGTTATTTTATAATTAGTAGGTGCGTTGGGCACAGCTTATTAGAGCTTCACTAGCAATCTTGGTGCCTAATGGATTACATGCTGGGCTGCTAACCACAAGGTCATCAATTGTAAATTGTCATCTGCTCCTGCGGGGGGAGGGGGGGTGGCGGAGCAAGGCTTTCTACCCATTGAAAGAGCTACAGTCTCAGAACGCACATGGCCAGTTCTGATCTGTCCTGTAGAATCACGGAGTTGGAATCATGGCAGTGAGTTTAGGTTCCAGGTTGGATTAGAGCAGCAGTTCTCCACCTGTGGGTTGGGGGGCGAAAGACCCTGTCACAGGGGTCGCCTGACTCATAACAGTAGCAAATGACAGTGATGCAGTAGCAATGAAAATAACTGTATGGCTGGGCGGGCACCACAACACGAGGAACTGTATGGAAGGGCCACGGCATTAGGGAGGTTGAGAACCGCTGGATCAGATCTGCAGTGGCCTATGTGGCAGCCCCTCGCTACATGTGGGTATCTAAATGAACAGCCACTTAAATGAAAAGTTCGGCTCCTCCGTTAGGTTAGCCAAATTTCAAGTGCCTAGTGCCCATTTGAGCAGAAGTGTTGGTCCGCAGAGATACAAAACACTTCCATCACTGCAGAAATTCCTACCAGGGACTCGGGGAATCCAAATGACAACAGATCCACTGACCGTGGGACCCGTGTATCTGACTCACTAACATATCTTTGCTGTTTTCCCTCTTTCCCTGTTCCGCCTTTCACAGATGTCCGCTCCATTCCCAGGGCTCACTTTCCAAAGCAGCTGATGCAAACTCTTGTCCTGGGCTTTGCTTTCTAGAGAAAATCCTACACAGACAAGCACGTCTTGTGCTCCCTCAAACGGGTGCCCTTCTGGGAAATGAGAAACATTGTCACCTTAAATGTAGATCTCAGTCATAAAAAGCTTTCCATTTTAGAAATGTTGAAATACAGAAATCTAACTGTATCAAAAGAGTGCTTTTTAAAAACTATCCTAACCCATGCTTATTTTAAATTTTTATTTAAAACGTTTGAAACACACCCACACACACACACCAAAAACAAAACAAAAACCACTAGATCTTTGGCAGTTCTTAAAGGCTACAAAAAACTAAGTGTCCCTTGTAACCCCAGTGCTGAACACAGTGTTCAGACACTCATGAAATGGTTGCTCAATGAATATTACTCTACTTCATAACGCTTTATAATCTTATCAATACTGCCAGGGGGCCTGACTAGTAAGCTAATTAAAAAATATATATTTTTTAAAGATATATCTTCAACATGCATTCCTAACTTAAAAAACACTCAATAAAATAGGCATAGAAGGGAAATTTCTCGACACAATAAAAGCCATATGTGTGAAACCAATAGCCTTCCTTTCACTTCATGGAGATAAATTGAAAACATTTCCTCTTTAAATGGGAACCCGACAGGGTTGCCCTTTATCACCACTTTAACCTAATCCTAGCAGTTTGAGCTCACTGAGTCATAAGACATCAAAAAGATATCCAAGGGATCCACATAGGTACAGAAGAATTAAAAATCCCTCTGTTTTCAGATAGCACCCTATTGATAGAAAACCCCAAAGATTCCAGTGAAAAATTGCTCGAACTAATTGAAAAAGTTGGCAGTGTAGCAGACTATAAGATCAGCATACAGAAATCAGTTGGTTTCTTGTGTATTAAGAATGACCATATCGAAAAAGATATTAAAAGAACAGTTCCATTTGCAGTAACTACACAAAAGATAAAATATTTATGAATAAATCTTCCCAGAGAGATAAAAGATTTATACAAGTAAACCTGCTTAGTAATGCCCCTTCAAGCCAAAGGAAACTTACACAAATGAAACAAGCTACCATGTTCCTGGATAGGCAGACTATAAACATCGTGAAAATATCAGTTTTACCAAAAATACTGTACAAATTCAATGAAATTCTGATCCAAAGCCCACCAGTTCTTCAAAGAAACAGAAAAGCTAATAACCAACTGTATATGGAAAAGAAAGAAACCCAGGATAAATAAAACACTATTTAAAAAAAACAAAGTAGAAGGTCTTTCACTCCCATACTTTAAAACCTACTCTAGATCCACAGTCACCGGTGGGATTCAAATAATTTAACAATTGGTTCGCTGCCCTAGTGACCATTTTAAGTATTAGAAAGATAAACTAAAAGGTAGTTTATTATTTTACACAGTTAATACTTAAATAAGAACAATTTAAAAAGGTACACAAAACTAAATACTGTTGCTGATATCAAGGGCTCAAGTAGAAAGCAAATGTTTTGAGAATGATGATGGCAACACATGCACAAATGTGCTTGACACGATGGATGGATATATGGATTATGATAAGAGCTGTATGAGCCCCTAGTAAAATGATTTAAAAACAAAAACAAAACTAAATGCTGTTATAAAAAAAGAGCTAAAATATCAAGTAAGACCTGACAAAAGAAATAAAACTGTTCATTAAGATGTTTCCATATTGCTTCTTGACTGGCATCCTTGCTGCAATATTCTTTGTTTTTATGACAAGCATAATTCTGTCCAATTTTTGTCGTTATGGACAGAATGAACAATCCTACGGCACTTAGAATACTCTGTTGCACAGATGCATGTTAAAAAAGAGTAAGAAATGTACATTGGTAATTTCCACATTGGGCAGCTGCCCAGCCACCCCCCTTAGAGAGAACCCTTACTGCAAGTGCCATTGTAACAATGATTTCACCAAACTCACAAAAAATTAGGTATTGGTTCTGCCAAACCGGTCCAAACCAACTGAATCCCACCACTCGCCATAGTAATCAGAACAGCCTGGTACTGGTACAATGATAGATAGAACTGAGGACCCAGGAATACAACCACGTACCTGTAGACACCTCATCTTCAATAAAGGACCAAAACACATTAGGGAAATGGATAGCCTTTTCAGCAAATGATGTTGGGAAAACTGGATCTTCACCTACAAAAGAATGAAACAGGACTCATGCCTCATATCCTGTACAAAAATACAACTCAAGATGGATCAAAGCCCTAAATAGAAACCACACAATTATAAAAACCTTCGATGGAAAAATAGAGACAAACTTTCGTTCTACGTCCATTCATTGGGCCTGCCGTACATCAAATAAAAAGCTAATCTCCAAAATCTATAGAAAACTGCAACATCAGAAATAAATAAATAAATAGAAATTAAAAAAAAGAAAACTGCAACATCTTAACAAGAAAAATGCCAAGAACCCAATAAAAAGGGCCACAAGACATCAATAGGCAATTTACCACAGTAGACCCTATGAAGGTATGTTCAAGTTCGTTAGCGGTAAGAGTAATGAGATAGCACCTTACACCGACACTTTTAGCAAAATTCCATAAGACAGAAAATAATAAATTCTGGAGAGGCTACAGAGAGACGGGAATGGTTTTCATTGATGGTAGGACTATGGCATTGTACAACCACCGTGGAAATCAGTAGGGCACTCCAGCTACCTTCCTACCCTAAAGAGATAAAGAATACAGCACCAGCAGACACGCGCACGCCTATTGTAGCAATAGTCACCATAGCAAAAACAAGGAAACAACCCAAACCCTCAATTATAGAGGAGTGGATAAACGAGCTCTAGCACATTCATACTGTAGAATATTATGCGTCAGTAAAAAAATGACAACGCTCTCAACACCGTGAGACACGGACAAATCTAGAGAACATTACGCTTAGTCAACTTAGTCAATCTTACAAAGATAAATACGTAGTAACACCCCAGTTATAAGGAAAAACAAACAGAAGTGTGGTTTATATATCAAAAGACTGTAAGTGTTTGATGACTGTGAGAGGCCAGGGACTGGGACGGACAGGGAGGGGAGAGAGAGGACTTTGGAAGGGAGAGAAAGAGAACTAGCAGCTATGGGGGGTTAGCAGGATATTGTTGGTTTCATTTTTGAGATGGGCTGTGTAAATCAATATGCACAGGATATTTCTATAAGAACTTCAAAAGAAAAGTCCCTCCAGATTCTTAGTGCCTCAAACCTCGAAGTCATAATCTGAGCGACTAAAAAAGTAAATGAAAAAGTAAAGTGAAACTGAAATGGACTTGGAGTCTTGAGTGACAAGTTCATCTCCAATGTACAAGAATGGATAAATCTATCATTAATTGAGGAACCGCTGGAAGCTCTGTGCTGGATGTATCTCGGGCATGTAGATGATCCCTGGGTAACAGATGAGAGGATCCATGGGCAGAAGGATGTTAAGTGGCTTTCCAATGAAAAACCGTGCCCATGGCCATGACGTCTATTCTGACCCACAGAGACCATACAGGACAGGGCAGAACCGCTCCTTTTGATTTCCCCAGATTTTACATCTGTCCAGGAGTAGACAGCCTTCTCTCTCTCTCTCTCTCTCTCTCTCTCTCTCTCTCTCTCTCTCTCTCTCTCTCTCTCTCTCTCTCTCTCTCTCTCTCAGCGGCGGGTGGGTTCGAACTGCTGACTTTGTGGTGAACTCATTGAGTAAATCACTCTGTCACCAGAGCTCCTGACTTGTCCAATTCCATATGGCAGATCTAAACTGTTTCTAAATGTGTCCAAAGTCCTCTTTCATTATTATGGTGCCCTAATTCACAGTGGCTCTCAATTGGACTGCTAACTTCAAGGTTAGTAGTTCAAAACCACCAGCCGCTCCAAGGGCGAAAGTTCCTCTCACCCATAGGGCTAGTTCTTCCCTGTCCTGTAGTGTCACTATGAATTAGAATCACCTTCTTGGGCAGTGAGGCGTGGGCGTGGGTGTGTTTGCTTTTTAATTCAAAGCAGTATGTTGAACTTTCACTTAGTGTCATGCACCTTCAGATCAGGAGGGGAGATGTTAACGTTGATTTGGTTGAAATAAATTGACGTATACATTGAACATTCAGAAGGGATGTCGTGGAAAGTGGCAGTGGGAACGAAGGGGTGGGTGAGAGAAGGTGGACTCGGCCTTCAACTACAGGCAGGAGGCGTTGGTGCCCTGAGTCGCCCACGGGAGGAGAGGATCAAGGACAAACCCCGCAACAGGCAACCTCGCCGGATTCGGGAGAGCGTCCAGAGTGCACGTGTTCAGATGAATTGTTCCTTCCCCTGCTGTTGGTGCGGAGAAGCCACGGTAGATGGCATTCTGGAGTCTTCCCCACGGACTCTCCAAGGCAGGGTGACGGATTTGCATATTTTTTTGTCATTTTAGTTTCCCGGAGGAGACAAAGAATCAGACTCCAATTATGATGAAGGTAAGAGGAGTCGGACTGTATTTCGTGTTCTTTTGAATGTGAAATGGTACAACCCAAATCATGTACATTTCCTTCTAAAAAGACTACAAAGAAATCTGCTTCTGGGGACAAGAACTGTGGGTATCCTTACACTTCCCTGAACTGCGTTTTCTAAAATATTTAATGCACACAGAAAACATCTTACCACCAAGGCTGCAAATCTCCACATTTTGCACTATCGGCTTCAGCCTGTCTGGAAAGCAAAATGTTAAAAAATCATTGACGGCCTCCTTAGTCCCCATTCCATGTGACTCTCAGCACCCCCCCACCCCCCAGAAGCAAGCTGCATCTGGATTTGGTGTTTAATCATTTCAGTGAATATTTTATACTTTTACTACATCTTCATAGGTATCTCCATAAACAGTGTATGGTACTGTTTTATTTTTTTTTAATAGTACTGTTTTACTTTTTTTTAAATACTATATAAATGGTATTGTACTGTAAGCACAATACCAATACTTCTTAAACTTGCTTCAATACCAATACTTCTAACCCTTGCTTCTTTTTTTTCCTTTTAATATTTATGAGAATCATCCACATCAACACACTAGCCCTAGTCATCCCTCAGTTACAGAAGAACTTTAAAGTTGTACTACATATCCTTGTCGCTTTGGGTAAATAATTTTTGTCAAATGCTAGCCTAGCTGGTGGATACGGTTCTAAATTTGAATCGGTCGATGGTTGTTTACCTCTCCTCCCCACCCCCCTTCAGACAGCTCAACAAGAACAGGTGTGAGGATGGCGCCGGACTGGGCACTGTTTGGCTCTATTGTACGTGGGTTTGCTGTGACCCGGAAATGACTTGACAGCCCCTGACACCCCAACACTACTCATGGTCACCACCTTTTTGTGTTATTTATTTATTCATTTAATTTTAATCATTTATTGGGAGCTCTTTCAGATATCGTAACAATCCATAGTCAATCACATCAAGCAGTATGGTGCGATTGCTACTACAATCGGTTTCGAAGCTTTTTCTTTTTTTTTTTTTTGCTTTTGTTTCTTCTTGACCTCCTTGATATCAGCTCCTCTTTTTAAAATTTTAATAAATCATTTTATTGGGGGCTCTTACAACTCTTATAACAATCCATACATCAATTGTATCAAGCACATCTGTACCTATGCTGCCATCATCATTTCCAAAGCATTTTCTTTCTACTTGAGTCCTTGGTACCAGCTCCTCATTTTTTCTCCCCCCGCCCTCCCACTCTAGTGACCCCTTGATAATTTATAAAGTACTTTTATTTTCATATTTTACACCATCCACTGTCTCCCTTCACCAACATTTCTATTGTTAGTCCCCCTGGGGGCTGGTTTGTGCATCGATCATTGTGATCAGTTCCCCCTTTCTCCCCCCCCACCACCGTCCCCCTAATATTCTTTCTTTTAGTTATTGGAAACTGTTAAGAAGAAATAAAATATGCCTCGGTGCAATGTACTTTTATTCTAACCATTTCAGTGACATGATTCACCTGGCGTGCAATTCAGCAGTTCAGTCGTATCAAGACGAGTTGTGCAAGCTTCACCACAGTCCGTTTTAGAGCATTTCCTTCATTCGTGTCCTTATGCCGTTAGCTCCCCATCTCCCCAGCCTGCCCTCTGTTCTCATGATCCAGTTACCGTCTCTGGAGATGTACCTCTTTTGGATTTCATATACAGAAAAACATTTCTTAAAAACAAAGGGAAAAATGCAATATGCTTTTATCTGTTGATAGTGATAGTAAATAAGATAATGGAATGAATGTCTTAATCATTTCCCTAAGCATTCTTCTTACTTGAACAATTAAATCGGTTTGACTTCTCAGCACAGGTAGGAATGGCTGCACAAACATGTTCGATGGAGTTGTGTGTCATCATGTATGTTAATCTGCGTCTCATTTTCTAGGTTATTAATGATCCCATCCATGGCCACATTGAGCTCCACCCCCTGCTCATCCGCATCATTGACACACCTCAGTTTCAGCGACTTCGGTACATTAAGCAGCTGGGAGGCGGGTACTATGTTTTTCCAGGAGCGTCGCACAACCGCTTTGAGCACAGTCTGGGGTAAGGAGACCCGGATGGAGGGGAAACCCTAGCGGTACCTCCTCTGTCTCATGAAACCATCCCCTCATTTCAGCTCTTCCATAAAAAGTAACTTTGTCAAACGATAGTACTACCCTTATTTTATTGATGACAAAATTGAGCTTTTTATCTGCTTTACTATATTTCATGTTTTATGCTCCCTTATAAGTCACTGTAGATACTTCCTGGAGAGATCATGCACACTGCCTCCCGACACATCATTGGTGTGAGCGCCTCATAGTGTATTGCTTTGTTCTTTGCTGTTTGCTTTGAAACATTGCTGGTTAATGAGAACACCTGTCTATACTAAAATGTTTGTTTACTTATCAAGAAATGTTTGTTGAATGTTAATGAGGCCTATGAAAACATAACACAGATAGAAATTATCTTTACTTTCATGGAACTCAAAAATATATTGAGGGTTTGCGTGCGTTCCTGCCCAGGTCCAAGCAGACTATTCTATATGGCCTCTCTAAAGAGATTCTGCAAAGTCACGCGAGAGCTCTGCCAGAAAGCGGCTCTAAAGATGTTTGAGAAGCCCTCTGTCAACACAAGAACACTTTGTTCTAATAACTTGGTATTCTGTGACACTCACTTTCCTGACACGGTCGCTGAAGATAACATGGGTGCATAAGCCAATGTGGTGAAGAAAGCTGATGGTGCCCGGCTATCACAAGATAGAGTGTCTGGGTCTTAAAGGCTTGAAGTTAAACAAGTGGCCATCTAGCAGGGGAGCAACAAAGTTCACATGGAAGAAGCACGCCAACCTGTGTGATCACAAGGTGTCATCAGGATCAGACATCAGGCATCAGAAGACACAAAACAAACCACCATTTCAGTGCAAACGAGGGGGGTTTCACATGGAGACCCAAAGCCCAACTGTAGACAATTAATTTTACATCCCTCACAAAGGGGTCACTAGGAAGGGACAAGCCAACCAGGGTGCAGTGTAGGACCAACTAAATACTCAACATTCCTCTAGTTCTTGAATGCTTCCTCCTCACTCACTATCATGACCCTAGTTCTATCTTACAAATCTGACTAGACCAGAGCACATACACTGGTACAGGTAAGAGCTCTCAACACACAGAATCCAGGACAGATAAACCCCTCAGGAACAGTAATGAGAGTAATGATACCATTAGGAAGGTGGTGTGAGAAGGGACAGAAAGGGGGAACCAATCAAAATGACACACAACACCCTCCCTGCCCCCAGGGAACCAACAACAGAAATGTGGGTGAAGGGAGACAGTGAATGGTATAAAATATGAAAATAAAAATAACTTATAAATTAACAAGGGTTCATGAGGTTAGGAGGGTGGTGGGAGGGAGGGGTAAAAAGAGGAGCTGATATCAAGGGCTCGAGTAGAAAGAAAATGTTTTGGAAATGATGATGGCAACATAGGTACAAATGTACTTGATGCAATTGATGTGTGGATTGTGATCAGAGTTGTGAGAGCCCCCAATAAAATGATTTATTAAAATTAAATAAATAAAAATGTTTGAGAAAGCATACGAAAGGACTTGAAGACCCCAGGTATCACCCAGTTTCCAAACGGAAGAGTGACTTGCTCTCTGTTTTTGCTGTGCAGGGTGGGGTACTTAGCAGGACGTCTGGTTCGTGCGCTGCATGAAAAACAACCGGAGCTGGGGATAAGCGAGCGAGACATGCTTTGTGTTCAGATTGCGGGGCTCTGTCATGATCTCGGTAAGCTGGACAGAGAGCCGGGTGGCTATCTAAAACTGTAACATTTCTATTTTTCTCTTTCTCTGAGACTTATGGCAAGTTCTGTTTTTAATTTGTTAACATCAATATAAATCTTCCTTCGCGTCTTCGTAGAATTATAAAACCAAAAACCCCCAAAAAGCCCATCTTCTGCTGTCAAGTCCATTCTGTCCCTCTCGGCCGGACAGAATAGGCTCGCGAGGCTGGAGCTGCCCTAGGGGGTTTCCAAAGCTGCCAGCATCCAGGGACGGAGACCGCAGCGTGTGTATTTCTCCTGTAATCAATCCAAAGCGTTTCTGTTGCATTTCCTGCAGCCTTCCAGTGATTTTTCCATGTAAAACATCTTTGCTACTAGGGACGGGAAAGGACTTTTGAATCATTTGAATAACGAGGTTTTCTACCAGTGTGGTGTTTGGAACCCTGTGTTTAGGATACTTCTCTGTCGGTCTAGCACCCGGTGTGTGTTCGTGTGCCCCTGTGATGCCTAAAAAGTATGGCTGCCACTGGTATTTCAAATGCTAGCAAGTTCACCTGGGGTAGACAGGTTTCAGCAGAGCTTCCAGACTGAGACAGGCTAGAACAAAGGAGCGGCCGGCCTACTTCTGAAGGAGTCGCCACTGAAGCCGTGTGGATCGCAATGGGACATGGTCCGATGCAGTTCCCACACCTGAGCCCCTCACGTGGGAAGGCACACAGAGTACGACAGGGGACGAGTCCCCTCAAAGCAGAATCGACCTTCAGGAGAGGCATAGAGTGAAGCTTCCAGGACCTTGGTATTCTGACGGACATAATTCAAAATGAGGAGAAACAGCCGAAAACATGCATTAATAATCGGAACGGGGACTATATGAAGTGTTCATCTCGGAAAATTGAAAGTTGTCAAAAATGAAATGAGATCCCAAAGGATCGATGTCTTAGGCATGCGTGGTCTGAAATGGACTGGGGTTGCTCATTTTGAGTTGTACAACCATAGGACCTACCACACAGGGAATGGCAATTAAAGTGGCATGGCCTCCCATTGGTTGTCAAAAAGAATAGTCCAAACTTGACCTGAGGGTCCATGCTGTCAGCAATAAGGTCAAATCCAGACACCTATGAGGAAGGCAACTTCATGGGATAAATACTGGTGATTGGAATGAAAAGTTGTCAGTGGCATATCAGACAAGGGACTGATTTCTCAAATTCAAAGAAAACTTTGACACCTAACAAGAAGGCAAATAAGCCCGTTTAAAAATGGGCAGAAGGCATGAGCAGACACTTCACCAAGGAAGACATTCAAGCGGCCAGCAAACAGATGAAGAACCGCTCATAATGGTTAGCAAATATCACGATCCTTCAGTGCACTAGACATGCTCATCAAAATAACCATGAGCTGTCCCTTCACCCCAGCATTCATAGCAAAAGTTCAGGAATCTGCAACAGCAGCAGCAACAAATGTTGTGGAGAATACGAAAGCATGAGCCTCCACCCCCCACCCCGCCCATGCGCTGCTGGTGGAGCTGTGATGGGTGCTGTCAGCATCATGAGGCATGTTCTCAAAAGAAACTGGGACTAGACATAACCATACGAAGCAGCCAGCCTTGCTCGTGGTACATGTTCTGGAGAAATAACAGCCGCAACAGGAATAGATATGCACACACCCATGTTCACCACACCACTATTTACAATGACAAAAACATGGAAACCGCCTAATGCCCATCAGGGGGAGGATGGATAGACTTTGGCACATACACACAATGGAACAGCAATATCCCTGCTCAATGCCACTTAACGTGGGTGGGTCTGAGGACCTGCTGAGTGAGATCAGTTGATCACGAAAAGGTAGGCATTGCCTGAGAGCACTATTATAAAAAGTAAAAAAAATGCTCACGCTAAAAGAATTAGTCTTTGATGGTTTTCTAGGGAGGGAGCGGGGGAATCTGTGGCCCAGAGAGTAGACGTGCATTAACTTGTGTGAAGGGGGAAGAAGTCGATGATAGGAGGGAAGCTGGCAAACTTGATGAAGGCAGGGGAGCACAGAGGCACATAATGTCATTGACATAAGCCTGCAATGTTGGGACAACACACAGCCTGGACAGCTGTGGCAGGGACAGTGCTATGGAAAGAAGCGGTCCAAGGGGCACCGGCAATGAAAACCCCACAAGACAAGGCTCAAGAAACAGAGGGACTACCAACTGAAATGTTTCAACAAGCCCATGCCACACTGGGGGTGCTCATTCATCAGTGGCAGGAAGCTTGGAAGACAGCTGGCTGAACGAGATCCGTGGTTGAGCCCATTTCAAGGAAAGACGCCCGCCCCCCCCCGCCAGGACGTGGAAATTATCAAACACTGTCATTACTATTGCACACAAGTAAAATGTTGCTGAACATAAGTCAACCACTCTAGCAGCATGACATTGACAGGGAGTTGCCGTAAGTTAAGCCAGATGCAGAAGAGAGCGGAACATAGGCCATTGTTGCTGATGCTAGATAGATGTTGACTGGAAGCACAGCATTCAGAAAGATGTGCACCTGTGTTTCGTTGAAAATGCAAAAGCATTCACTTGTATGGGTCAGAACAAGCTTTTGAAAATTTTTCCCTAGTTGGTCATGTGAAGAACAGAAATTCCCGAACACGTCATTGTGCTCATGTAGAACCTATGCATAGGCCAGGAGGAACTCATTTGAACAAAAAACGCTGAGTGGTTAAAATGGTGTACTCCAGGCTGCAGCCTTCCACCAGACTTCCATCAGTCTGGATGCTTAGAAAATAATATTAAGAAACAAAACCAAAAAAATGGCAGCAGGATTGCAGGAAGAGTCCTTCACCCATTAATGCCCAAATTAATTATTTTGTCTTATTTTTACATGAATTTTCATTGGCGACTCCTTAAAATAACTAACCCAGAATATCAATGAGAAATTCATGGTCATAATACAGTTCAGAGAGGTGTAATTAACGTGGACATTTGTGGGGGGGGGTGTTCTCCCTAAGAATTCTTAAACATTTGCAGTCAGCTTGAATGAAAATGCTCAGTTAAGAACTAAAGACGGTGGCATAAATGGGTTAATCCCTGGCGCTTTGCTTACGACAGGGGACACTTGAAGCACTTCCTGAGAAAGAGCAAAGACTGAAGCATTCGGCGTGAATTATACCTTCATGTGACAAAACAAAGATCCTCATAGTAAATAACATCATGGTAAAGGGAGAAAGGACTTAAGTCGTCACGGATTTTCTTTTACTTGGCTCCACCATCAGTGCGTACAGAGGCAGCAGTCGAGAAATGAAATCATGTGTCTCATGGGCCAATCTGCTGCACAAGACCTCCTGAAAATGTGGGAAAGCAAGGAGGTTACTTTGAGGTCTCTGGTGCAACCACCCAATTACCCAGAATGGTATTTTCAATTGCCTCACATGCTTGCGAGGCAGGAGCCATGAATAAGGCAGATAGGAGAAGAACTCGTGCCTCTGAATTACACAGTGTTAGCGACGAATATTGCACCAACCACACGGCCTGACAGAATGAGAACATCCGGCTGGGAAGAAGGCTGCAAGAATACACCCTTAGAAGCAAGGATGTGCGCTTTGGTCATGTTATCGGAAGAGATCAGTCTCCTGAAGAGGGACATCAGTTTAGAAAACTAGAGAGTGAGCAAAAAGAAGAGAAAGCCCCTTAGGGAAAGGTGGTCTGACGGGTGCAGACACAGGAGGGTGGACGGCGTTTCCTCCAGCTGTGCTAGTGTGGCCACGCGTTACACCTGACATGACGTCCGACCACCTGTTTAGGGTGGTGTGGCTTTCGTTTTCTTTCGTCCTCCAGGTGGGATAAAATAGGCGCTCCGGTGATGCAAGGGGTCACACAGCAGGCTGCTAATCACCAGGTCCAAAGTTGGAACCCACCAGCCACGCCATGGGAGAAAGATGAGGCTTTCCTCGCCCCTAAACAGTGACCCATCTCGGACACCCCCAGGTCACTTGAGTCAGTGCAAGAGTGGGATGAAAATGCCGTTTTCCATTTAATCGCTCTGTCAAACCAGGACCTTTTCTTGGTACGTGGACCACGTAGTCCAATTTCAGAAACACATAGATGAAGAGAAGAACTTCTTCCTGGACCCGGCTGAGGTCCCGTCTCGGTCCACTTGAATACAAGAGGAAGAAGATCATTTCCTTCCTCTGACCAGGAGAACAGCCGTCCTATGTTCGTTCAGCACCTCAGGTGGGGATTGTGCTAAACTTTCTGAGTGTGTAATTACTCAGCCGAAGAGCCCAAGCATTCACATGCCCATCATGTTAGCCTCCATTGATCCACACAGAGCGGCTTTTTCACCAATTGGATGTAATCTCTGGTGATTCTGGGGGGTGCTGACTTGTCTATTTGTTTCTACTTCCTCTTCTTTTAGGAAAGAGGAAGGAAGCATGATCCCCTTTTATGGCAAATTTCTAGATTATTTCTGTTGGTGTTCAATTGAACTAAAAAGAAACCTGTGGGGTTATAAAGAGACTTTACCCCAGCTTTGTCTCCCTCAAAGACATGCCAAACATTAGAGGCAGTTTGCCAGCACATGGTGGGAGGTAAGATGCTTGCCAGACTACTGTCTTGCCCCACCCCCCCACAGATAGGGTCCGCTCCCTGCTGTTAAGAACAATGGGTGATTTTACCCTGACTGCTTGTGGCCATCAGTTGATTCCTGTAGGTGGGGTTCACACCCTACTGATAATGGTTTCAATTGAGATCCAGAGAACAGGTCAAACCGGCTCAGTGACCTCCAAAATTAAGCTGACTCCCTGAATCTAGGATCTACCCATCTTGTCACATGTGTACCCCCAATCCCTCCCCTTCCTATTGCATGGATACCCCTAGATCATCTCCGTCTCACTACTGTAGTAACTATACCACAACCCCTTCCTGTGACATAAGTTTTTACCTGTAATTAGGGTGTATACCCCCCAAAGGGATATAAGCCTTGGTTAGCAATAAAAAGGTCTCTCCCCAGTCCTTTCCCCCTATTACTTGTTCCTAAAATTCCCACCTTCCACATCTCCACATGAACCACCAAGCAGGGCTGAGGTGAGCATGCGACGAACTGTGTCTGCCTCCATTATTTGAATCTCTCTCTCATGCTCTCTATGACTTTACTATAATCTTTACTTATTATCGCTGTACCGTTGTGCCTACCCGACCTGTGATGACGTGTTAGGGACTGGACTCCTTGACAGAAAGAAACCTGAATCCTTTTTTTTAAAAAACACAGAAATACTTTATTTCTCCCAGTTCTAGTAGCAACTACAGAGAAGAGCAAGTACAAAATAGACTTTCCTTCAGGAAGCAGGTTTTTATGCCTGGGAAAAGATAGCTGGTAGCTTGGAAGCCCCAGTTTCAGTCCAGGCCTGATTCCCTTTTATACCGTTTCTCAAAGATGTTTCTTGCTTTTAAGACTGCTTTTGTTTTTAAGGTCATGGACCGTTTTCCCACCTGTTTGATGGAATATTTATTCCACTTGCTCGCCCAGACATAAAATGGAAGGTATGTATTTTTATATCCCATATGTAATAAATAAAAAACTATTTGAGAGGCTTATTAAGTTATTTGTTTAGCTCCACTGTTGTATTTCCCATTATAGTTTTCAGGGGGGTGGGGGTGGGGTGGGAGTGAGATAGATAGATAGATAGATAGATAGATAGATAGATAGATAGAGAGTTTGGATAAAAGAAGACCACTACATGTCCAATTAGAACTATTAAAGTTTTATTTTTAATATCAGGCTCGTCTGGGCTGCACGGGAAATGTTGAAAAGGAACCTCTCTCCAGACAGCAGCCCCCTCTTCCCTAGCCAATTTTCTTTTATAGTATTCAGGGAGGGTAGAATACAGAAGACAGAAGAAAAAGCAAGTGAAATCCATGTATCACTAAGTGGTATTGACAGAAGGGAGAGAGTGGATGGTGCAATGAGGTTGGTTTGACCGTGGTGAAGTAGCAACAGCAATGTTACGGTTGCGGGGTTCCCCCAACATGAGGACCTGTATTGAAGGGCCGCGGCATGAGGAAGGTGGAGAACCACTCATCTAGAACTGATGGTGGTGATGGCTGCACACCTCTTCTTGATATGATTGAATTGTCTGATCTGTGAATGAAGTGCCAATAAAATTGTTAAGAGAAAAAAAAAAAAGGAATCATGGACTCAGAAACTCACAAGGACTGTCCTATACGGTCACTATGAGCCAGCATGAACTCAATGGCAGGGAGTTTGGTTTGGTTTGGGGAATATATTGAGTTGTGCATTGGGCTGCTCCCTACAAGGTGAGTAGTTCAAACCCACCAGCCTCTCTGGGAGAAAGGTGAGACAGTGTATTTTTGTAACAATTAAGAGCTTCAGAAACACTGTCTAGAGTCATTGTGAGTCAAAGTTGACTCGCTAGCAGTGGATTTTGGCTGCCTTTGGGTATGATGCATTATCTCAGTAAGCACTTGAAAACTCTTAGCGTTAATATTACTGACAATCATTTAGTTAAGTCAACTGTATTCTCATAAAATTACTCTAATTCTTTATCATGTGTATTATCTTTGATTTAATTTTTTTAAATAGTTATAGGGCCATTGAAGGTTCTCTCCAGTCAGTGTGTGGTTACAACCTTGCTTAGGGCACACATTCTTTGGGGAGTCATTTGATCCTTAAAATGAGTGACTCAGCAGAGACAGGTAGACAAACTAAGGCTGATATGAGATTCCAACGCCGATCTAACTTTGAATGCCCTTGAAAAAATTTGGTCTGGCAAATTTTCAACTACCCCTTTCCACCACTATGTGGAAGTGTTAACACAATTGTAGCTTCACATCTTGTTCTGAATTTTATAGTGATTTCATTTACATAAGGATACCTGATGGCACTGTGGGTTAGGTGTTGGACTGCTAGCCACAAATTCATGGTTCAAACCCACCAGCCACTGCAGGAGAAAGATGAAGCTGTCAGTTCCCATGAAGATTTACAGCCTCTGAAAATCCTATGTGTAACAGCTATGAGTGGGAATTAACTTGATAGCAGTGGGTTTGGTTTTTTGTTTTTATGCATTAAGACTGAGTTCTACCTGTATGACCTGAGCATAATCTTGTAGGCACTGTAAATAAATATCTCATTGATGCATTAAATATCTTAATAAAATGGTGAGCATGGTCTGTAAGAAAGTAGAAAAATACTGACAAATTTGACAGGTTTTTAACATGAATCTGAAGATGATAGCTGGAAACGAGATAATTAACCTGCAGTAGAATTTATTCTTATTTTTTTTAAAAAACCAGTTTTGTTAGCACTTCATCCACATGTCATACAATTCAATAATTCAAGTATATCAAGAAGAGTTGTACAAAAAAGATTTATACAATTATTACCATATTCAGTTCTAGAATATTTTCTTGTTCCTTGTACTCATCATTATTCATGTAATTTTTTAATGTGGCAAAAATATACGAAACATAACAGTCTCCAATTCCGCACCGTCTTGTAGTATTCAGTGCCATTGATTATGGTCTTCATGCTGGACAACCATTACTGATGTAACCCACCACCATGGGCATTAACCCAGTGCCCCTATGCAAGCCCTCTTTCCCCCTCAGCCTTGGCCACCATTGGTCAATTGTGGTCTCCTTGAAACACTATTCACACATCATACATTTCCATGTTTGAATCGCTTTTAAAATGAGTTGTTGATACAACATCACAATCTTTTCTAGTGCTCCCTCTCTCTTCCCACATTCAGTGTTTGCTCCCCAAATCCCCTCTCCCTCCCCATCCCCACGCCCACATTCCCTATAAACCACTGCATCAGTTATTGTCTCTGTGCATCGACTCCAACTGTGCTTCCCAACCTGGAAACCCAACAGAAACAAAAAAACAAAATAGAATGGCAAGAACATAATGATATAAAGATAAAAATACAAATAAAGAATAAGGAAGAAAAGACCACCATCAATGTTTAAAAAGCCAGTGGGAAAAAAATTCTGTCATGGAACCAGAAAGAAATCCTTGAGCTTAGAATAAATTCAGTTGGGTCAAGAGGGAGGCCTACTAACCAAGTACCAAATTATACCATGTTCAAGCCACCATCATCAAGTTCACAGTCGTCTCTGTGTGGTAGTCAAGCTGTTCGGGCCCCGAGTGACTAGAGGGCAGCTGCCAGAGGCTTCAACTGACTAGATGCTTGCAGATGGGCCTGGGACTCCCACTCCCCTCCATGGCCTTCTACAAATTGGGTGGGTGCAGTAGAACTTATCCTCTGAAGTCCCTAGACCCAACTAATTTTGATCATCTAGATTGAAGAATGTCATGCTTGGTAAAGGAACAGGGCAGCGAAAAAGAGGAAGACCTTCAACAAGACGGATGGACAGAGAGGCTGCATCGCTGGGCTCAAACCTAAGAACGACGGTGAGGGTGGTGCAGGACTGTCGGTGTTCCCTTCTGTTGGGCACAGGGCTGCTATGAGTGAGAACCACCTAGACAGCCCCTAACAACAACAGAGGCCTCGCGGCCAGCAAGGAGCACTGGGGACCCTGGTGAAGCCCTGGGTTGCTAACAAGATCGACATTTCAAACCCTCCAGCTGCTCTGCAGGAGCAAGATGTAGCAGTCTTCTTCGGTAGACATTACATCCTGGGAAACCCTGGAGGAAAACTCCACTTGGTCTCGTATGTCTCAGGTCACTGTTGGCTAGAATCAAAGCAGCAACAACGGGTTTGGCTTGAGAACTGGCCACGGTCTATGATAGACCTGATTCTCTTGGTTTATTTTTTTTCTAGCACGAACAAGGCTCCGTCATGATGTTTGAGCACCTGGTTGAGTCTAACGGACTCAGAGAAGTCATGGAGCACTACGGACTCGTCCCTGAAGAAGACATCTGTTTCATCAAGGAGCAGATCGTAGGACCACTTGAATTCTCAATGCAAGAGCCTACTGTGAGTTTCTGTCCAGCTTCATTTGAGCTGAAGGATGCTTTTTAAAATTTTCATTATTAATTGGGAGTTAATTCAAGTATCGTTATCATTCTCTTGTTCAATCGCATCAAGCAGAATTGTACAATTGCTACCACCTTCCATTTCCAAGCATTCTTTTTCTTCCTGGACTTCTTGACACCATCTCTCTTTCACATACATACATGACACTTTTGATCTTGTCTTTCCTTGATTCCTTCAAAGGTACGCTTTGGCCTATTTTAGAGGAACTAAATGATAGATCATGCATTATGTGTTTCTACTGTTTATGCAACAAATGAAGCATACACACTTGTTTGGCTCTTTAACTGAGTTCTTTAAAAATTGTGCCCTCATATTAAAAGCACATAGACATATTTTAATAAATATATATGATAAGGAATTACATATGTATGTAAGGAAATCTCTAGAGAACCCTGTATGACAAAGCATTTCTTTCCCTTCTCTACTAACTTAGGAATCAAGTAGAGAAAGAAAGAGTAGAACCATTGAATGCATCTCATGTTTCCAGCCAAGTGCCTGGTTATAGTGTTTGAATGAATGTGATTGCTTTGCCTTGCTCATAGATAGAATCTGGTTCCTCCCCTAAAACTTCCCATGGGTTTCCTTGTCTTCCAGTGGACCTACAAAGGGCGCCCTAAAGAGAAACGCTTCCTCTATGAGATAGTGGCCAATAAGCGCAATGGCATTGATGTGGACAAGTGGGACTATTTTGCCAGGTGTGCACTGAACGCTTTATAAAAGTTTGTTGGGATCCTTGTACCTATTCAGGGTTCATACATAAGGTGCAGTTTCCTTGTTGAAAAAACATTTACCTCTCTTTTAGGGACTGCCATCATCTGGGAATCCAAAATAATTTTGATCACGAACGCTTTATCAAGTTTGCCCGTGTCTGCGAAGTAGATGAGGAAAAGCATATCTGTACTAGAGAAAAGGTAAATTATGTCAACAGAAGCAATAAAGAAGATGTGATTCCTGGTCTGCAATCTAGAAAAGACCATCCACTAGTGTGGGAAAATCTCAGTGCCTTGTAAAAATAGTCCATCTCTTTACTTTAGATCTAGCATTTTTAGGGTTTTAAGGCTCTTTTTATTTCTCTTGCACTGCTAAATAATGAAAATAAAATTCTAATCATTCATTGACTGTTGTGGTAAGCGCCATTCTAAGTGCTTTGCATGGATTCGCTTAATTCCTACAACCCTATGAGCTGGGAACTATTGTTATTAGCCCACTGAAGATGAGCCACTTGAGGTGGGAGAAGGCATGCAACCAACAAGTGGCAAAGCTAGGATTGCAACCCTGGTAGTTTGGCTCCAGAGTCTCTGTCCTTTCTTGCTACGTTAGTGTTTCAGAACAGTGGCAATCCTTTGATCCTGTGAGATCATAACTAAGGAGTTATATAGTATAAACTATGAGATGTCTTTTTATTGTGTTGAGAGCAAAGAATACCACGTAATGATACCTATTTCCTAGAGTTATGGGAAGATTGGAGTCAATACGTTTTAAGACGTCTTGAACAGGACCTGTCACAGAATGAAAGACCTCAGTAAATTGCACTTGACTATTGATCAGTAAGAATGAATGTTGCAATCCAATTAGCAGCTTTACTAATCTACATCCCTCATTTTCAGTGGGCTCAGAGTCTTTAATTTAGTCCTATACTGAACCTTCTTGTCTGCCACTATCTCTTTTCCTTGTCTGTAGACTTGGATATACTCTTAACACTGCATTAATACTTACTGTGTGCCTTCCCGCAGGAAGTTTGGAACCTATATGACATGTTCTACACACGCTACTCTTTGCACCGCAGAGCTTACCAACACAGAGTTGGCAACATCATCGAGATCATGTAAGAAATACGATGCCACTTCACTATAACATGTCCCTGATACTTTATTAGAGTATCACAGTTGGGCTGGTTGGGACTTCTGGAAAAAATCCAGATGAATTTTAACTGAATAAATCTGAAATAATTTCCTTAACTGATACCCAGTGAACTAAATTTAGTGTTAGAGCAAGTGAGACGATGGAAGTTGGTAAAGGGAAGAAGAGCTGACTTGGGAAGAGCAGTGCTGGAAAGACTAAAGTTTCCACATAGGTAGGGGATTATATACCAGTCGACTTAGATTCATGAAATTAATTTTAGGATTGAAGATTAATGTCTTCTGGTGCTGTCAACTATTTATCAAAATTAGCCTATAGCAAACCCCACAGCTATTTAGCATACAGCAAAGCCACAGGAATTGCACATCTTGGCTCTGAGTGGGCAGCAGAGTCAAGTCTCTGTGTGACTCATCGGCATCATGTGAACTTACCGAAAGTTGGGTGTGCCATTCCATGTCTGTGAAATAGCTTCAATTGATTTACTCTAAACCTTTGGATACAAATTTAGGTTGAAGAAACTTCTCTTCATCCCCTCCCCCTGACGCCCCCCCTCCAACAAACAATTAGTTGATTACATTGACCTATTTGTATGATTGCTATTTTGGTAGAGTTTTTGTTTTGTTTTTTAACTTGGAAAAATCTAGGTTCAAAGACTGCCATTGCATCTTCCTAACTTAGTTCAATGAAAATTACTTAATTTCTGCACCTGAAAAATTGAGGATGCTAAAACCTACTTTTTTGTTTGGAAAAAGATGTTTTAAATCTATCTAAAGCTCTGCCACGGTGCCTGGAACATGGTAGACAGGTCAGTTCATGAGAACATAATCGAGAAGCTGTTCTCTTCAGAGTGCCAGTAGGGACTGTAGCGTTCAGCACCTCTAAGGAAATGTTCGTTTCTCACAAGCATAACTTTTTATAAAATGATTCTCTTTAGGATTGCAGATGCTTTCCTCAAAGCAGATGCCCATATAGAGATTACAGGCGCTGAGGGGAAGAAGTATCGCATTTCTACAGCAATTGATGACATGGAAGCCTTCACGAAACTAACAGGTAAGAACTAGAGTGACCCATCTCAGGTAAAGGATAAACTGTCCCTGGCAACACAGATGGGTAAGATTCTCCAAACATTCACATGTTATTTCAGGTTCCCAAGTGAATACGCACATTTGGATTTGAGGTTTAGCTCTGCTTTGTAAGACTTTAACAGAAGGTAACTTTAACAAAGTCATTTAGCCTCATTAAACCTTAGTGTTCTCATCTTGTAAGATGGAGGAAGTGAGTGGTTGTGAGGTCCATTGGGTTGGCTCCGACTGAACTAAAGCAGTACGCAGAAGGCAATTTATAGCAAGGAATGCACATTAGATTGGAGCAGAAATAAATGAATCCGATGAAATCAAAACAAGAATTTAATTCTCTGAAAGCCTTAAGAAGATTGACCAGGTACTGGCAAACCTATCAAAGGAAAAGAGAGAAGGTGTAAATACCATTGACTAACAGATAGACTGAGCAACAGTTGTGAACTGAGCCAATTGAAATGAATAAGCCAAAAACACAGGACAGTACTCCACCAAATTTGAACAATGTGAAGAAATACCTACCTAAGCTAACACAGACTGGTGTAGAAAAACTGAAGATAGCTCTCACAAAAGAAGAAATTGATCTGGTTATTTTAAAAATCCCCAATAAAAACAAGTGGAGGACCAGACAGCTTCACAGGGGAATTCTATTCAGAGAAGATCTAATATTGATTCTACTCAAACTATTCCAGAATGGAGAAAATGATTGTAAATTCAAATTTGTTTTATGAAGGCAGTATACCCCTCATACCAGAACCAGGCAAAGACGTCACCTGAGCAGGAACGCATAGATCAATATCCCTTATGAACACAGATCCAAAAATTCTCAACAAAATTCTAGCCCCAAGAATCCAACAAAAATTTTTTTAATAATACATCATGACCAACTGGATTTATCCCAAGTACAATCAAAATAATCCCTGTATGAGTAAAATAAAGGTTTAAAAAAACCCTTGATGCTATCAATTCAGAAAAGGCATTTGACAAAATCCAATACCCATTCCTCATTAAAAAAGACTCAACAAAATAGGAATTGAAGATAAATCCCCCAACCTAGTCAAGGGCACATACGCAAACCAAGGACCAACTTCGAGCTCAAGGAGGGAAACTGAAAGCATTCCCCTTTTGTGAACAGGAACCAGATACGATGCTCTGTAAGCCACTCTTATGAAATATTGTGCTGGAGGTCTTCGCCAGAGCGATTTGACAACCAAGAGAAATTAAAGACGTCCAAATTGGCAAACAAGTGAAACTCTCTCTATTGGCAAATGGATATGATTCTATATAAAGAAGACCCCAAAAACTCAACAAGAAAGTTTTGAAACAACTTGGAAGTATCAGTAACATGGTACGTAGTACAAGATCAACTTATAAAAATCAACCCCATTTTTATATACTAATGACGAGAACTCTGAAAAGGAAGTCAAGAAAGCAGTTCCATTTAGCCACTCACAAGGTGAAATACTTAGGAAGAACCCTAACTAGATAAATAAAAGACTTGTACAAAGAAAACTACTACAGGAACCCGAAAGAGACCTGTATAAATAGAAGCGTATACCGTGCTTATGGATAGGGATACTTAACATTGTGAAAATGCCGATATTACCCGAAGCAATTGATAAATATAATGCCAATCCAATCCAGATCCCAGCATCATTCTTTAAAGAGAGAGAGAAAAAAAACAACAAATCATCAGCTTTATATGAAAAGGAGAGAGATCCAGAATAAGCAAAACACTACTGAAGAAGAGCATTTCCCGGACTGAGGAACCATAGGCACATAGCCTGGTGCTGGTACTGACAACACCAGTACACTAGTGCATCGCATGTACCGTTGTGAGACACGATGACGGTGTAGTGATCACAGGCTGGACTGCTATCAGGGCTTTCGACTCCTGTAAACAGTTACAGGCTCAGAAACTCGCAAGAGCTGTTCTGCCCTACCCTGTAGGGTCACTATGAGTTGGCATGGACTTAACGGCGGTGAGTTTGGCTTGGTTTGGCTGTGCGCCATTGTGATAGAGGAGACCGGACGGCGCAGTGATTAGCTAGATTGAATGGTTGGAGCCCATCAGCCACTCTGTGGTTGAAAGATACGAGAATCTGATTTCATCAAGATTACAACCTTAGCACCTCATTGGGCAGTTCCACTCTGTCTTGTAGGGGCTCTGGGCGTCAGAATCTACTTGGTAGCAATGGATTTAAGGAGCTCTGGTGGCACAGAGGGTTCAGTACTCAGCTGCTAAATGAAAGGTCAACCTACCAACTGTTCATTGTGAAGAAGATGTTCAATCTACTTTCCTAAAGAGCTAACCAAACCCACTGCCATTGAGTCTATTTCAAATGTTGGGCAGAATAGGATTGCTCCCTAGGGTTCTCAAGGCTGTAAATTTTTACAGCATCCAAAAGCCTCATCTTTACTACCTAAGAGAATTACAGCCTTAGAAACCTCATGAGATTGTTTTGCTCTGTCCTACAAGGTCAATGTGAGTCGGAATCGACAAAGGCAGTGGGCTGGGATAACCATCACTCAGCCTCACCAGTCATCGACTTGAACGTGTTCTTTCTTCTCTACCCGTGTGCTGGGTTATTTGGAAGCAAATCTACGACACTGACTGGAACACGTTTGGAACTAGTACAATCGTAGTATATTTACATTGTGAACTCTTACTTGAAAGTGTTTCATGGGTGCAGCGATGTGCATCTTTTAAAATCTAGGCTTCTAATTTTACTATAACTGTGAAATGTCACCCAATTGGCAGATAACATTTTCCTGGAGATTTTATATTCTACTGATCCCAAACTGGATGAAGCAAGAGAGCTATTAAAAAAAATCGAATGCCGCCAACTATACAAATATGTGAGTTATACTCTCCTACCAGTGGGCAGTGAAAAGATTAAAAGGGTAAGTTGAATTGTTAACTTTGCATGTCTGTCTTCCAAGAGAAAACTACCCATCAACCCACTGTGACAACACAACACCATACGAAATGAGCCCTTTCCCTTCATTCTCGCTTACTCTTGACAGCACGCAATGTTCTTAGACCTGCTTTGCAGCTGAGTAAACTGAGGCTTGAGAGAAAGATGAAATAACTTGTTCATGAAAGCACCCTTAATGAGTTAGCATTGAAAGTCAGGGCTAATTGACTCCAAGCCTTTGTACTCACCCTAGAAGTGAGGAGGGGACCTCAACTTTTATCTAACCGACAGGTAAGCAAAGGGGTCAAAGGATGTTGTTGTTAGGGGCCACGGCATCTGTTCTAACCCATAGTGACCTACGTACAATAGACAAAGCAGCTCATAGTCCCGTGGCACCCTCATAGCTGTTCTTATGTTTGTGCCTATCGATGCAGCCTCTCTCAGTTCATCTCATTAAGGGCGCTTCTCTTTTTCGCTGCCCCTCCACCACACCGAACATGATGTTCTTCTCCAGGCATAGGTCTCACCTAACAGGATGTCCAAAGTATATGAGATGAAATTTCACTATGGTTTCCTTGAAGGAGCATCCTGGCTGTACATCTGCTAAGACACACCTGTTTGCTCTTTTGGCAGTCCATGGTACCGTCAGTATTCTCCTCCGTCACCGTGGTTCAAATGCATCCATTCTTTTTTGGTATTCCTTATTCAGTGTCCAAGTTTGACGTGCACATGAGACGATTTAAAATATCGTGGCTTGAGTCAGGCACACTTTAGTCCTCAGAGTGATACCCCTGCTTTTTAGCACCCTAAAGAATTCTTGTGCAGATTTGCCCACTGCAATGAGTCATTTGATCTCTTGACTCCCACTTCCAAGAGCACTCATTGTGGAGTCAGCCAAAATGAAATCCTTGACAACTTCAGTCTTTTTTCTGTTTATTTATCATAATGTTACCTACTGATCTAGGTGTGTGGATTCTAGTTTTCTTTACAATGAGTTGTAATTCAGCTGAAATCCTTGAAAGCTTGTTAATAAGCCTTCCTCCAATCTTGATGCTGAATTCTTTATACAATCCAATTTCTCTGACTATTTGCTCAGCACTCAGATTGAATAAGTACGATGAGAAGAAGCAACCCTGATGCCCACCTTTCCTGGTTTTAAATCATGCAGTCTCCCCTTGCTCTGTGTACATAAGCACCTCCTGGTCCACGTACAGGTACCACATGAGCATAATGAAGTATTCTGGAATTCCCATTCTTCTCAAGGATATCCATAGTTTTTTGTGATCCACACCGTTGAATGTCTTTGCATAATCAATGAAATGCAAGTAAACATTCGCATTTCTTTCTGGTATTCTCTACATTTAGCCAAGATCCATTTGATATCAGTAATAATATCCATTGCCCCATGTCCTCTTCTGAATCCAGCCAGAACCTCTGATACCTCTCTGTCAATGTTCTGCCGCAGCCATTGTTGGATGATCTTCAGCAACATTTTAGTTGCATGTGATAGCAATGACATTTTATAAATCGTGCAGGCTCGACTCCATTCTCATCCTCAAGGTCAGCTCTACTTTGAGAAGGCAGCTCTTCCTCAGCCATCATTTGAGGGCCTTCCCACCTGAGGGCCCCATCTTCTGGCACTCTCTCTGACAAATATGCTGCTTCTGTTCATCAGATTTTCAGTAACTGACCATGTTTTCATGTCAGCTACAGGGTTTTCAGTGGCTAATAACTGCAGTGAACAGCCTGCTTCTGCTTTGTCTTCGGTTGTCAGTCTGGAAGTTCTGCTGAAACCCGTTGGCTTTGGGTCACCCTGCTGGTATTTGAACTCCCAGTGCTAGCTTCCAGCCTCACTGCAACACAAGTTACCACAGCACAACAAAGGGACCGACAAGTAGTGGGATCTAAAGATAAGGGACTTTAAAGCTTTTAACTACTTGTTTCACAATATGGCAGGTTCTTCTGGGAGCACTTAGCTATCTGTCTTCTACAGTTCCAAATAACCCGTTTTCTCCTCTTGCTGTTGAAGGTTAGTTTTGCTTTGCTTTTACCAGAAAGCCAGTAACACGAGTCGGGCTGATAACCACACTCCACTTCACAATACACCTTGGTTATATTTTACTTCCTTCTATTTACTAATAGGTTGACACCATCTGGTTTCCAACTGTGAAATTTTTGTTATGAAGAGTCTCTATGTGGTTTGTTTAAAAGATGACAAAGGTAGATGCTCTGTGTTTGTTAGGAATCCAAAATATCACTGCCATCAAGTTGATGCTGGCTCATTGTGGTCCTATGGGGCAGGGAAGGCCTGCTCCTGTCAGTTTCTGAGACTGTAAGTCTTTACGGGAGTAAAAAAATATCATCTTTCTCCCCCATCTCCACCAGGAGTGGCTGGTGATTTCCAACTCCTGAACCTGCAGCTCACAACCCAATGCATAACCACAACACCCCCAAAAGTAGCTACGCAACCCCTTCTCTTTCTAGTCAGGTATCATTCTCAGAGAAAGCACACCTTCATGACAGAAGCATTTCTTCATGCACACCTGGAATTCTGACGTGGGAATTCTTACCTGTTCCAGGACCGTAAAGGCCTTCCACAAGAGGTTGTTGACGCTAAGCAGCAGGATGAACTGAAGGCTGAAGATGTTGTCGTGGATGTAAGTGGCTAGACCAGTAACACCAGATGTAAAGGCCTTTTTTTTTTAAGACATAAAGCACCTGCCATTCGAAAAGTAGCATATGTTCATTATTGAAATGTATGAAAATGCCATTTTAAAACGTTCTCTCTTATTGTTCAATATTTTTAATATAACTGTGATCAGATGACTGCTACCCAGAAGTACCTAATCCACTCCCATTGAGTCAGTTCAACCCACACCGACCCTGGAGGACAGGACAGAACTGCCTTGAAGGTTTTCTCAGCTGTAATCTTTACTGGGGCAGATTAGCAGGTTTTGTTTTTGGTTTTTTTCTCCCACTCAGTGGCTGGTAGAGTCAAACCTCTGACCTTTAATGAGTTGGCAGGCAAGTGCTAAAACACCGGAGCACCAGGAAAATTCCAATCTCCCTTAGGATCCTTGTTCAATTGTTGGTTCTTCTGTGTGACACTTTTCACAAATACACTCTCAGTAAAACCCGTGAGAGCTGGAACTCCTTGGACTGCCTTGTTTTTCCTGGTCTCACAAGTTCTCTGTTTTTTTGCAGGGTTCTTACCACTGCTTTTCTGGTGAATGTTCCTTCTCTGGAAAGGTTTCCACCGTACCCAGAATGGAGCTTCTTCAGGCTTAACTGTATTTGTTCTGTCTTAATCTAGCCCACGTGGTCTGTGGGAGCTGAAACGACATGATATCTGTAGTGCCCGGCAAAGTGTTTATCATAAAACAAGTGTTCAGTGTATAAGTTCTTTCTTTCTTCCGGGTTTCAAAACAAAATCCCTGTGAGCCAGCAATCAGAATTCTTTTTATTCCACTCTGAGACACCGGACAGTCCCCTGGCTTCTGAGCCTCTAGAGATCTCTGCCGCTTTGCTTGTGATGCTTCTACACCCCTAACTCTATTCTCCTGGTTAGTGTGTAAGGGGTCACCTGTCTTGCTTTTACACAGGTTGTCAACATGAACTATGGAATGGACGACCAGAATCCGATGGATTACGTTCACTTCTATTATAAGACTGATCCCAACAAAGCAGACAAGATTAATAAAGACCAGGTAACTGTCTGTCTACTTCAGTAAAATAGGTATACCATAGGGACATTTGCATATTATTACAGGAATTTGCAATTTAAGTGCAGGTTTGGTTCCCTTTTTGAGAACTTTTTATTGTGAATTGGGTGAAGACTTGTGGAGCCGATCAGTTTTCCATTCAACAATTTAATCACGGTCCCCACATTGTGACAGCACTTATCTCACCTCTTTCCTACTTGTTTCTGTTCCGCCTTCCTTCATAACTCTTCCGACCTTTGTCCTTGGGAAAATGCTGCCCTTTTGATGGAAAACGGTTGCTAGTTCTTATGAGTTCTTATCTTCCTAGCGTAAGTGTTCGCCTTGTAGACTTTCATCTAAAGTTTGACCGAAAAGTGAGTTACAAGGATGAAACAAAAAGAGGGATGAATCCAGTTCCAGCCCTGCAAGGGGAATAAGGGTCACGGGTTAGACTCTACGTCAGTGTGTAAGGGGGAGAAAAGCACTGATCTTTTTTTTTAATCATTTTATTGGGGGGCTCATACAACTCTTATCACAATCCATACATCCATCAATTGTATAAAGCATATTTGTACATTCGTTACCCTCATCATTTTCAAAATATTTGCTCTCCACTTAAGACCCCGATATCAGCTCCTCATTTCTCCTCCTCCCTCCCCGCTCCCCACTCCCTCATGAACCCTTGATAATTTATAAATTATTATTTTGTCATATCTTACACTGTCCAACGTTTCCCTTCACCCACTTTTCTGTTGTCCGTCCCCCAGACAAGAGGTTATATGTAGATCCTTGTAATCAGTTCCCCCTTTCTACCCCACCCTCTCTCCACCCTCCTGGTATCGTCACTCTTACCACTGGTCCTGAAGAGATCATCTGTCCTAGAACCGGTCTTTAAAATGAAATATACCTGATTTTTCATAGAATTTGCCATCCTTTTTGTTTTGTTTTGTTTTAACAGCTTTATTGGGACATTACAATTCACTAGTTCAGTCATATCAAGAAGACTTGTGCAATCATTCTCACAATCCATTTAAAACATTTTCTCCTTTCTTGTCTCCTTGTTGTTAGCTCCTCATTCCCCCCTTCCCCTGCCGGACCTCGAAGAAACCATGAATCCAATGTCTGTCTCTGTACAGTCACCCTTCTTGGATTTCATAGTACAAAAACAAGGAAACCAAAAGCTAGCAATAATAACAAAATAAAATAGAGAAAAACCTCAGTAGAAAACAAAGAAGAAAATATTAAAAGCTAGAACAACTTTAAAAAGGGTCACAATGGCAATAAAATGATGAGGTCTATTAAAGTTTAACCTAACTGTTTCTGCCACAATCCACTGTCCAATGACTTCTGCATGCTGACAAGGCTAGCCATGTCCCTGGGCTACAGTAGACTTGCCATTTTAAGAACCAATTTTTTTGGCTGCTAGAGACAGATGAGGACAGCTTTTGACAGAGGGACTGGGTTATAATTGTGGTGGGAGGAGGGTTCTATCAGGTTGATTTCATGTAAGTTCGATGTGCTCGTTTGCATAGTTCCCTATGGAAGTCTGATCTGTATATAATTACGCAATACAAACTCTCAGTCTTTGGTTAACTGACTTAAACCAATACATATTTTACAATATGACCATGATAGATTCTTTTCTTTAGATTATGATTGGGTAAGTAGCAAAAACAACTTTGTGTTTTTAATGTAACTTCAAGAGCGCTGCTTAGAAAAAGTAATGCGTTGTGACCAGATATGAAGACTGATTTAACATCAGGAAAACATTAATGTAATCATTCACATTAATGTAAATCTTCACAATGGAGAAGAACTTCATGGTCACATCAGTTGAGGTACAACAAACATTTTACAA
Organism: Tenrec ecaudatus; assembly: GCF_050624435.1. Classification (NCBI taxonomy): domain Eukaryota; kingdom Metazoa; phylum Chordata; class Mammalia; order Afrosoricida; family Tenrecidae; genus Tenrec; species Tenrec ecaudatus. Next base: position 25,632,051 of record NC_134541.1, read on the forward strand.
AATCTAACACCTGTTTGTGGTTAAAAAAAGAAGTCCAAGAAAATAGGAATTTAAGGAGATTCCTCAATATAATGCAGGGCATAGATACAAAACCAGTGACCAGCATGAATCTCAGCAGAGAGAAACAGAAAGCATGCCTTTGTGAATAGAAGCCAGACAAGGAAGCCTTTGTCACCTCTCCTGTTCATTATTGTGCTGGAAGTCTTAGCCAGAGCTGTAAGGAAAGAGAGGAAAATTAAAAGCACAAGTAAAACTCTCACCATTTGCAAATGATATACCATATACACTTGAGTATAAGCCGACATGAATATCAGTCAAGGCACCTAATTTTACCACAAAAAATGGCATTAAAATGTGCTGGAAAACTCGGCTTATACACGGTTATATACGGTAATCTTATACATAGGAAATCCCACAGAAAATTGTTACAACTAATTAAAAGAGTCATCAACATAGCAGGGTATAATTCCAATGTACAAAAATCAATTGGTTTCGTTACCCTAGCAGAGCTATCTCTGGAAAGGAAAAAATACCATCAACAATGGCCACCTAAAGATGAAATATCTACAACCCGAGAAACAAAAGACCTGTACACTACGGCAAGAAACCTACATATGAAAGAATGTACCCTACTCATGGATAAGAAGACTCTGACATTGTGAACATATCAATACTACTCAAATCGATCAAAAGATATAGGGCCATCCCAATCCAGTTTCCATTATCACTCACTCTTAAAAAATGGAAAGACTAGTCATAGACTTCATATGAAAATTAAAGAGATCGATTCACAAAGCACTACTGAAAAAAAAACAACAACAAGTAGGAAGCCTCTCACTTCCCAGGTCTAAAAACCAACTGCATAGTCGTGATAGCCAAAGTAGCTTTTCATTAGACATGGAACTTGACGGAACAGAATTGAGAACCCAAAAGTAAATCCGTTTACGTGCAGAGAGATGATGGTTGACCAAGGACTGAAACACAATAGTAGAGGAGAGATAGCTCTTCAACAATGGTGCTGGCAAACCTGGGCATGCATCTGCAGAAGACTGAAACAGGAGCCCTATCTCACCCCACAGACAAAAACTAATTCAAGACGGATCAAAGTCCTAGATGTAAAAGCAAGAAGTTATAAAGATCTTCAGTAAAAGAGCGAGGAAAAACAGAGGGGCCTGAATATATGGCATAAATACAGAATCAAACAATGAAAACCACACATACAGAAGACAAATTGACCGCCCCCCCAAACTGACACTTACATGCGTCAAAAGATTTTTACCAAAAGATTTCAAAGAAACCTATAGACTGGGGGGACATTTTTGGTAGTAGTGAGATTAATTTCTAAAATGTATTTAAAAAAACTTGTATACCTCAATGAGAATAAAAGATGTACAAGTCTAATTTTAAAATGGGCTGAGGACATGAACAGACGCTTCACCAGAGAAGACATTCAGGCAAACATATGAAGAAGCATTCACAACCATTAGCCACTAGAGAAAAGCAAATCCAAACAACAGTGAGATATAACATCTCTCCAGCTTTCATCGCAAAATTCACAAAACCAGGAAACAGTCAGTGTAGTGAAGACAGGGAGGAACTGGTCGAGAGGGGAAGAAGAGGTAGCCAGCAGGGTGTGCACTGCTGATGGGACTGGAAATGTGAAACTTCTATAAAGATCTTCCTAAAAATTTGGGGAATAAAACACTATCTGACCCAGCTATCCTTCCACTTGGTATAGATCATAGAGAAATATGAGCCATGCTGCACATAGTTCTCTGCATGCCCGTGTCCGTAGAGGTACTAATAACACAAAAAACTGGAAACAACCTAAATGTCCATCCGTGGAAGAATGGATACACTTTAGCACGTCCACACAGTGGAATACTACACAAAGCTATTTAATGGGTGAATCTGGAGGACATTATGCTGAGTAAAATTAGTCAATTCACCAAATGGACATTGTGATTGAGGGGGAGTGCGGAGTGGGGACCCAAAGCCCTTCTGTAGGCAGTTGGACGCCCCCTTAAAGAAGGGTCGTGGGGGAGAAACAAGCCAGTCAAGGTGCAGCGATGAAACATACAACTTTCCTCTAGTCCTTTAATGCTTCCTCCCCGCGTGCCCCCCCACCACTATCATGACCCCAATTCTACCTTACAAATCTGCCTAGACCAGAGGATGTACACAGGGAATCCAGGACAGATAAACCCCTTAGGACCAATAATGAAAGTAGCCATACCTGGAAGGTAAGGGAAATGGGGGAGCAAAGGGGAAATGATCGCAATGATCTACTTATAGTCCCCTCCCTGGGGGACAGACAACAGAAAAGTGGGTGAAGGGAGACATCGGTCAGTGTAAAACATGAAAAAATAATAATTTATAAATCATCAAGGGTTCGGAAGGGGGGGGGAAAGTGGGGAAGGGAGGGGAAAAAATGAGGAGCTGATACTAAGGGTTCAAGTAGAAGGAAAATGTTTTGAGAAGGATGATGGCAACAAATGTACAAATGTGCTTGACACCATGGATGGATGGATTGTGATAAGAGCTATAGGAGCTCCCAATAAAAGGATTAAAAAAATAAAACAACAATGTTGCTTGGAAGCCTGGAACAAAGCTGACCTACCTGCCAAGTGTGATTTCAAGGTGACAGTGAAATCTTTTCTTCCTTTAACAAGGTTTCGCAGCTTCTGCCTACAAGCTTCGCGGAGCAGCTGATTCGTGTGTACTGTAAGAAGTCTGATGACAAGAGTGTCCTGGCCACAAACCAACAGTTTATTCAATGGTGCCTGAACAAAGGTTTCCCTCGGCCACAGGTAGGTACTTATTTACATATACTCACACTTTTATGTGTAAATAAAAACCATAAAGACCCTTGATGCCCTCTGAAAAGGTCTCATTTAAATTATGTTCATCTAGGTAAGACTTTGAACATGAAATCATTCACTTCCAGTTTTCCTTTTAAAATGTCTAATTTGGTATCAACATCTGGTTTCTTCCCATGCTAGTTGAGAATGAGTGCTTGATCATTATTGTTCTGGTAATAAAAGATACAAACAATGAACATATATGAAGGTGCCTTATACATTCTCACCAGTGTCTCATCCAGGCCTCCCAGTGACCCCATATTTCAGAGTCGGTTACTGGAATTGAATAGTTAATGAGTCAAAAGCCATGCATAACCGGTGATAAGCATTCTAACTCATTATTTCAAGCTTAGGTTCTCAACACTACTTAAATTCTCTACCAGTAAGAGAAGAGAGGGGAAGAAGAGCAAAGCTGTAATTGTCAACCTTGTAGAGAATGCTGTTCATCTTGTGTTTTGTTGACCTGTATCTAGTAGGTGCCCGATAAAAAGAAAGGGACTTATTTGTTGAATGGATAAATGGGTGTAGTGGGAAGCAACATTCTACTCCTAAGCAAGCGCTGACCCTCACAATCCCATGGTTGCCTGTTTTATCCACGGGTCAGATGCTGAAGGGACCAGAGAGGACAGGTCAGACATGAAAGAGTAGCCTAGTATTTTGCCAAAAGGAACAATGTGAGTAAGATCTTTGGGGTTTGAGGAGTTGAGAAAGCAGAAAGAACAGCCTTTGGCAGAGGGAGTGCTCTGCAGGATGAAGAACGCAGAGCTCCGTCTGCGTGCACAGCAGGGAGAAGGGTGTGCAAAAGGTTTGGGGCTGTGAGGGCAACCCAGAGGCCTGAAACCAGAACAGGTTGAATGTGGTGAGGGCACCAACCTGACAAGAGCGGAGATTTTTACTCTTGACTTGTGACAGGCTAAATGGGAAACCTAGACTAGATCATGGAGAAGCCAAAAAGGGATTATTTTTTTTCCCACCTAGGGAATCATTCAGAGTATCCAAGACTTCCCATGCCTCTGTAATTAGCACGTACTTGTGTGTTTGTTAAGGTCTCTGAAGAGCACAAATGAGTTATACTTACCTATAAGAGCCCTGATGGCTTAGTGGTTCCACATTGGACTGTGGTCTTCATGGTGGGCAGTTTGAAACCACCAGCAGCTCCTTAGGAGAAAGACTGGGTTTATCTACTCCTGTCAGTGGGTACAGTCTCCGAAACCCACAGGGAGCCGCTAGGAGTCAGTGGCAGTGAGTTTGGAGCGCTTTCAATCTAAAGGCTAGGGATTTGATCAGTGGCACGGAGTAAAAAGATCTGCAATTTGCTTCTGTAAATATTTCAACCAAGAAAAACCATGAGGCAGTTCTATTCTGTAATGCCATGAGTCAGCATCAACTCAATAGCCAGGAGTTTGACTTTGGCGTGTGTGTGTGTGTGTGTGTGTGTGTGTGTGTGTGTGTGTGTGTGTGTGTGTGTGTGTGTTTTCTCCAACTAGACTGAGATTCATGGGAATAAGGGGTATGTCTGTCTTAGATCCTGTAAGGAAACTAAATTAAGAAAAAAAAACAAACCCTAGTGGCAAATGGGTTGGAACCTGGAGAGACTGGAAGCAGAGATTATTATGGTTACCAACAATCTTGTCCGAACGCTGAAACTTAGATGCATTCCCTCTTTAACGAGGCTCTGTATTAGATACAAGGAGTGAACCAGTACCTAAGGTGACTTAAGTCTTCGTGCCCATCCATCTTTTCCTAGGTGGAGATCACAAACACACAAGCCAATGGCCCTGGCACTGGCATGGTGACTGCCCTGGTAGGGCAGAATAGAGGGTGAGAGGAGCCCGAGAGGAGGGTTTAAGTCATGACTTGGTTAGTCAGGAGTAGCTGCCTTAAAGGACTGAGACATTTAAACCTCAAGGGTGGATAAAAAGGAGATTCCGCTGCAAAAAGGGGATGAGGGCACCGAGGTGCTGGGGCACGGGAACAGTAGGGGCGTGCCCTTTGGGAAAGGGCCTGGAAGTTACCCATCATCTCACGAACTATGAGCAATGGCGTTTTCAACAGAGGCATGATGTGCTCGAGTCTGCAGTTATAAAAGTCACTAGAGATGAGTTTGAAGACAATAATGTTTGCTTGCATAGAGTAGGGTCTTCCCATGGAGACTGTCACAGCAGGTGAATGGTTGTGAGGTACACAGAGCCTGTGGGGGTTGATTGTTCACCAGAAGAAACAGAAAATGGGGGGGTGACACACAAAGAATGTGGCAGTGCTAAGTGAGCAGAGAGGGCAAGGCGAAAGGAGCCTGAATGTTACTGCCTTCACCCCAGGAGGGAGCAGGGGAGACCACCTGCCGAAACGCATCACACATGAGTCAGGGCCACTGCTGTGGGACCCGGAAATAAAGCAGAAGAAAGACCTCATGCATCCCGTCTTGCATCTTGAAAAACAGGGCAGAGTTGTGTTCTGGGCAGGGTGTGAGGGTTGGAGGTCCTAGGGCGAGCACTCAGTGCTGTCTGAGCTCTAGTGGCTTTGGCCATAGACCGCGGTGTTTCTAACTTGACCTAGCGTGGACTGGTAAGAGGAGGCTTCAGAAAGTTGTAGTGGGGGAAACATGGGATTGAAAGAGAATAAGCTCGCTCCCTGAACTTTTGGAAGCCCCCTCAGAGATGATTTGGGGTTCCTCGGGTGTGTCTAGAAGCAACCCATTTGTGTGAACAGGGCAGGTGTAGCTGAGACCTTTATTCAGTAAATTGACATAACTGGTTTTTTTTCTTTTTCCTGCTTTTCTTACTCTTGCTGTAGTATGGTGATCCTGTAGCTACCCTCGAAACACCAGAGAAACAGAGAGTCCCACGTCAATCTCAGCATGTGACTGATGAAGATGTATCCAAAGCAAAACAGAAACTTTTTAAGAACTGATGCCATATGGATGTGACAAAAAGCCATTTTCTCTCCAACACAACTAACGCAGGGAATTCTATCAGAGTGCCACACATTCAGCAACAATGAGGGCTTTCTGTTTTTTATTTCAAATGTGCTTACATGCTAGAGCTAAGTAACTTTATTCAAAGGGCAGTAAACAAATCTTGCTATGGAAAGTATAGCCTTGCTTATTTTTAATATTAATTAAAACCTTGCCTTTTTAGTAGTTTGTTTTCGAAGTGCAACTCTTTTATATACTCAGAACTCTTTTTTTTTTAAATCTGAACTCTTAAGATAAAGGATTTTTTTTTTTAAGATTTGGAAATGAGACAAGGGCCCCCTCCTAACCCCAGTTTGGCAGATCTTCACCAAAACCAGAGTCTAGGGGAGAGCCAAGCTGGTGATGTTCTGATGTGCCGAAGGAGCAGAGCAGAGGGAGACAGAACCCATAGCCCCTTTCATCATATCCCTTGATCTGCCCTGGACTGAAGCATCTGAAGGCGTAAGGAGGGCATCAGTGTGAGCAGGAGGAGGCCAGACCACAGGCCAGCAGGAGGGCCATGGGGTGCCTGCTATGTTCTCACCTTCCACTCAAATTTCTCAGGTTCTGTTCTGTTGACACACTTACTGGAGTGAAAGTATTCGAAATGTCTACCTTCTGATACTACCACACACACACACACACACACACACACACACATATCCCCCAGTCTCTCTTTAGATCAGGGGTGGGGAACATGTGGCCTGAGGGTCAAACAGTGCCCGGTGACATCATCAACCACAACACACACCTCACGAAAGAGAAGCAGTACGCAGCCATCACTGGAGGGGTGAGTTCATGCAGTGTTTGACCAGGAGGAGCAGTGAATGATGTTATAAATATGCAAATGGCCCTTGGCAGATAAAGGTTCCCCATCTGCAATTAGATCATTAAGGTTTAGCTGTAATCCAGAGGAGAAAAGTTGGAACCTTTCTCCCCCAACCTCAAGGTGGCACTTTACAGGTGGGATTGAGTTCACACATGGGCTCAGAGAAGCAGAGTGAGGTGTGCCCAGATTCTGGGTACCTGGTGTCATATCTGCCTGAGCCCTTGGCCTGTAAGACACCCAGTGGGGACAACTACAGCCCTCGGGCTTTTTGTGCCCAGACACAAGGTTGTGAATGTAAACATTTTTTGCTACTTATTTCATTTCCATTTTAAAATAATGTGACTTACAAAAAAGCAATATGAAGATAAAATTGATTGTGATGACTGTACAACTCTTCTTAATATGATTGAACTATTGAATTGTATATTAATTATATGCCAATAAAACTGATTTTTAAAATAAATAAAATGAAATTGTAAAAAATATATATTACATTTTAACCTTTAAAAAAAGAATGTAAAAATTTGGGGGTGCTAAGATTGCTTTATTATATTTTTATAACCTACCTTTAAATCATTGTGGTTTACACTGGAAATTTTTCGTTTCCATTATTGATTGTATCATTGCCCCAAATTGCTGCGACTTGAATCTATTTCATTTGTTTCATAGCAGGAAGCTTCGCTTTATGCTCTTCGCAAGTGTTGTATTGAGGAGGTTACATTTGCCTTAAGAAACCTCTTCAGTATTTATAGGAAAAAGGGGGACTTTCACGGCTTAGCAGCTACAGTTACCGGCCCTGTGTCACCTTAAGAATGTAAATCGAGCCACAGGTGAAAATGAACGGCCCCGTCCGTCCGTTGGGTGCGAGAAACAGCTGCAATAAAGCTTTGAATAAATCTCCATCTTGGTCTCCAGGCGCTCTCCTTCAGGCCTCCTTGACCCTGTGCAAAAGAACTGAAGGTTGTGTCGCAGTTTGACCTGCTGTTTCTGAGCACCTCGATATTACCTTGTATTCGGGAGGAGGGTTGGTATTGCCGTGGGTTCCTGGTATTCTGTTTGTTTGTTTTTCTTGTTCAAGAGCTGCCAAGTGATGGCATGATAGAGAATCCTTTCCTTTGGGCAGGAGGCCAGACGCTGGCATGGGGATTTGTTCTTTGCTGCGCGCCAGTGGTGCCAGGAGACCTAGCTTCCCTTCCGTTCATTCTGCCCGAGGTCCCTGCACCGGAGTTTCCATTGTGTTATTTGCCTGTTCACAACTCTCGGTGGCTGCTTCCACTGCTTCCTCACGAGCCTCAACGGCATCGTGATGCACCAGGGTCTCGGGAGACACAGTCACCGGGCAGGAGAAGGAACGAATGAAGTTGAGTTTAGGTTTCTGTAGGTCAACAATATTTTTTCAAGCCCCCAATAATTTCCCAAACTTGCATCAAGTAGACTTCCATCTTCGTAGCAGAATACCTACACAACGGTCTGGAGAGGTACACTTGAAAAGGTTGTTCCTTTGGGGAGGGGGCGGGATGAAACTTTAGATCAATTTTATTGGATTTTTTTTACGCCTTCTGGATTTTCTGCAATAAGCATGTCTTCATTTCTGATTTCTCCGTGTGCAATTTTCACGAGAAGCTTTGTGTCTCTTGAGTGAAGTAGGAGTCATTTTTCCACCTTCAAAGTCACGTCCCAGTAAACACTGCCGCCCTCCCATTCCACCCGTGGTCACCCAGGCTGCTCTGCAGCTCCCATGCTTGTTCTCACATGTTCCCACAGAACAGTCTTCCGGGCTGCCACTGTCAGGCGGGCCCAGAGAGCGTCCACGAGCAGGTCCGGTACCACAGAAAGTGCCTGCATCGATACCGGTCTCCCTCCAACCACAGCTCGAACTGGCGACCGAGAGAAAAGGACATCTTGTCATGCGCACTTCTGTGGCCTTTCCGCTCATGACAGGCGCCTCCTGGTAAAAGGGCAAAAGACCCCTGACTCCAAAATGTTGGCTTGGTTTTTTTCAAAAGTGTTTCACCGAGATCTTTTCATGAAGCCTTCAACGGGCCAAAGACAGCCATTGGAATGAGGGAGACTCAACATCCCCTCGGTGCAGAGCCGATGAAATCAACTGAAGCACAGCCGTGGCGTTTATCACCTATTGCAGCGGTCAAAGGAAATCAAAATAGCATCATGATTGGTGGCGGCTCACTCTGCCAGATGGGACTCAGAAGCTGGAAAGGGAACGGCTATGTATAGAATTGCGGCTTATAAAAGGTATGGAATTGGTTCTGGGGTTCTAATGACCTGTTGGGGTCAACTCATGAATATGCAACTCTGAGTCATAGTCACAAGGTAGTTACAGGATACCAGCTCTTCCCTCCAATAAGATACACCAGGAAGAGTCCCTCCTTTGCTTTACGCAGGCACACTTAAACTTCTTAATCAGTAGGGACACGATGGTTACAGTGTTCCTAGGAGCTGAACCTTAGCCTAGCTTTTCCTATTAGGACCAGATACTTATAAACTTTGGGGGGGGGTGTCTTCAATCTCTACATCAATCCCTCCATTTTATCAAATATGTCAGCTGCACATACCGCCCTTGTCTTTTGTCTGGACTTATATTATCTCCAGCATCAATTTGGCTTACACAATCTTCCATGTGGACTTTGCTTCCCCAAATGTGGTCCCTAAGTTATAAGTTTTTCAATCTATGGCTGGTTGGGGTTTTTATTTTTTGCAAGTATATTGCCTGAATATTTAGCTAGACATTATCTCATTCTTAACCATGATCCTGTGGTCTCTGCCAAATGCCATCCTCTATGTATGTTGATTTTCACTATCCTGGGCAAATGTGGGATATATGTCCATTAGAGACAAGAGCCAAATTGAGAAGGAACAGCTTGCTGTTCATGACAGCTAGTTCAAGGTGCAGGACCCTTACACTGTGTGACAAATGTGTACGGCATCGATACACAGTAGTTGTTTGGAACATGGTTTTGTGTAACCATGGTTACACATTTCATAAGTACATGTTCTTATGGCAACAATGATAACAATTATTAATGTAGTTATTATAATTATCAGAAGAAGAAATCGGGTTGGCAATAAAATTCTCAGCTACCACCTTATTCTTTGTGGTAACCAACTGAAAAGGATGGCCTGGAGGCATGGAATATAACCACGCTCTTTCATCGGTTTTACCAATATCTTCGTAATGTTAACGCATGAATAGCAGGAAGTGTCGATTATTGATCAATAATCTGCTAAAAGTATTATCTGCTCAAGCCCCAGTGATTAGTGCTATCAATAAAACTAATCTATGCCCAGACATTTTTAATACAGCTAGGTGCCCTAATGGAAGAAATCTACATTTGTATTCATTTGCAAAGAAAGGTGACCCAACATATCGATATGCTGTTTACAAGAAACACATCATAGACACCAAAAGGGGAAAAAAGACTAAGAATCAAAGAGTGAAATAGTATATCAAGCTAATAATGACAATCAAAAAGAGTGGGAGTGAAAACATTAATCCCAATAAAATAGGCTTGAAGGCACAATTCACCACAGGAGACAAGGAAGGGCAGCACAAAAATGATTAAAGGTAATTGAACAAGCATAATAAAGATAATAAATATCTATACCAAATTCCATTGATCAATAGACAATACTGCAATAATAGAAGGAGCCTTCAATACACCATTGTGTAGTTACACAATTTCATGTCAAGAATGAAAGGATGGAGTCTAGCCAGTCAATCAGGTCACAGAATGAAGGGGTGGGGTCTAGCCTGTCATCAGGCTGAACATCAGCCTGATATTCCCTCTCTGTAGGCCTGGTCTTCTAATGAGGATTCTGGGAACACTCTCTCTCCTGGACATTCCTGTTGGCAAGACACATGGAGCCATACTGGTGGCAGTCAAAGCTCCAGAGATGCTTCCACTGCCGTTGGATCCACAGGACTTTCCACCCATCACCCTGTTATCTTCCTGCACTCAGCGTCATTACATGTGCTGCATGAATCTGAAGAGGAACTTATGGGCTAATATCAGAGTTATGGACTTGATCTGGGCTGGGCTGGGATGTTTTCTCAATACGCAATTGCTCTTTGATGTAAAATTCTCTCTCACACATATATGAGTGTCTCTGGATTTGTTTCTCTAGTCAATCTGGCCTACCACAACCACTCTCCAGGAAGGACAGAGCAATGAGAAAGAAACACAACAAACACACAGAAGAACTTAACAACGCAATGAATCAACTTTATCTCTTAGATAAACAGAACACTTTACCCCATAGCAATGCATAAATATTATTTTCCAGAACACATGGGTCATTTCCCAGAATAGGCCATATGTTACATCACAGAACAAGCACTAATAAATTTAGAAACATGGGGATGCTATATAACATCTTCTTAGATCACAGTGCTATAAAATTAGAAATCAACAATAAGAAGATCAATGGGAAAAATCAAATACACGGAAATTGAATAATACCCTGCTTAAAAAATCCATGGGCAATTGTAGAAATAAAGAAGAGATTTTAAAATTCATTGAAACAAATTAGGGTGAAAATACAACATGCCAAAAAATATGAGACACAGCTAAAACAGTACTCAGGACAATTCTCAGCAATGAACACAGCAAAACAAAAAAAATCAAAATCAACCATGTAAGCCAACATCTACAAAAATTAAAATAAGAGCAGCAAAATAAACCCACAGCCAACAGAAGATAAATACTAATTATTAGAGCAGAAATAAGTTAATTAGAAAACAAAGACAACAGAAAAAATTGACAAGATGAGAACTTGGTGTTTTGGAAAAGAATAACAAAATTGAGAAGCCACTAGCAAGTCTAACAAAAGAAAAGAAGATATAAATATTAAGAGGTTAACACTGAGACAGGGAACGGAGATAGGATTGAGACAAAGGGCATGAGGCTAACAGCGGCTTCATTAGGGCAGGGAAAGAGCTCCAGGGAGGGAAGGGAGATCAGAGAGAAGGCCAGGAGCATCATGAGCTCCCGAGCGGTTCTGAGACCCAACGAGTTAGGTCAGGGAAATCGCAGCTTGTTGGTGAGGTGGTGGGAGATATCTAGGGCTCGGGTTAGGGAGGTATTGTTGACAACAAGAAGGGAGATTTGTTGCTTGCAGCTGCAGGACCTTGAGTCAGGATGCGATCCGTGGGAAGTGCCTGAGTTGTTTGCCAACCTCCTCCCTGGAGTGCTGGGACAGGGGCTGCACACCCTTGGTCTGGAGAGAGGTGCTCCAGTAAGAACACAATACTACGCAGGATTGTGAAACTAAAAGAAATGGACAAATTTCTAGAAACACGCCACCTACCTAGGCTAACAGTTGGGAGTCAAAAAAGTGAACAGACATATGGCAAAAGAAGAAATTAATCAGGTCATTAAAAAAAACCTCACAACAACAAAAAGTCACTGAAGAATTCTACCAACCTTTCAGAGAAGCTCTAATACCTCTTCTACTCAAACTAATCCAGAATCTAGAAAAGGATATCAAACTTCCGAATTCATCTTAGGAAACACGCATAGCCTTGATACCCAAACCAGGCAAAGACATCATCCGAATAGAAACTTCTAGATCTATAGGCCTCTACTACACATAAGACTTTCAGCGGCTCCTTCCTCCTCCAAGGAGAGGGGCAGCCCAGGAGAGGAATGGCCTCAGCAAGATGGATTTATCCGGTGGCTGCAGAGTGGGCTCCAGCAGGAACAAAATAGGAACTGAAGGGAAATTTCTCAACCGAATAAAAGGCCCATATGAAAAGCCAACTGCCAACATCTCCCTCAATGGGGAGAAACTGAAAGCATTACCTTTGTGACTAGGAACCAGGGGAAAAAATGACCTTGATCACCTTTCCTATTCAATATTGCACTTGAGTGGGAGCCAATTGTAAACAATTGAAGCACTTATAGCCAATTCAATATTGTACCGGCCTGTGCCAGAGCGGTTAGTCAACAAAAGGATACCAAAAAAGATACCAAAGACACCCAAATTGCCAAAGAAGTAAAACTATCTGCAGATAATATTCTCCAAGTCGAGACGACCAGCAAGATGTTTGCTTGCGTTTTATTGACCCTGGAAAGGCACGTGACTGTGTGGAGCATAATAAACTGTGGATGACCTTGAGAAGAATGGGATCCCCACAACACTTCACTGCTCGTGCAGAACGTGCGCATGGATCGAGAGGCTGCTGCGTTAACCGACAAACACTCAAGAAATCCAATCTGTACTTTTAGCGAGAGAGGGGACTGTATTGTTTGATTTTGCAAAATTGGGCACCCGAGCCTCATCTTTCTCATGGAAAGGTGCTGACAATTTTGAACGGCATAACCCATTACACCAGCCAGGTTTCCTGTGGTGCCATGTAGTCAGTATATATGAAGAATATACGAAGCTGAACATTTGGATGTTAACAAAAATTGTCTGGATAAATGGTATGATTTCATTAGTAGAAACTATTATTTCTCATGATGCTAGGTTTAAAGGAAATAAAATTAAGATCAAATTATGCGATTGAACTAATAACATCGTGTCATAATATCACGTGCTTCTTGTCCAACCTTAGGTAAAACTTATTGACAGAGAAATTTTCATTCAAGAAACATTTGTAAACAATTTTCCAAAACAAAGGCAGGAAGTAGGATAAGTGATGCTACATTGTAGGGATTGCAGTTTTCAAAGAGCCAGACTGGAGCTCTGGTGAAAATGAAATAGTTTATTGGAGTAGCAAATCAACCCAGGACTCCCCATAGCACAGTTACAAAGTAACAGTTAAAGTCGCAAAACAATAGCAAGAGCCCTTAACCATTATTTGTCAATCCTAACGTTTGAGTCATTTTACCGTTTATTCTATGTATATGTCAAGGCCAGTCTAAATGAGTGCCTGCCGCTGTGGGAAGAGGGAAGAGGGTGTCTGCAGGCTTCCCCAAGGATGCTGGCTAGCTGACTTTTGAGAAATAGGTCAGGATAAGCAGCAAACATGGGGGGGGGGGGGGGCGGCGCGGGAATTTGGTCTGCAACTTGGCCTGACGCCTGTCCTTTTGAACTGTTCATAGTACGTGACATGAAGCAAATGTGTATGAAAAACTGATTTGCTCTGTAAACCTTCGCCCAGTTCACAATTAAAAGTCACAGAGAGAGGGAAAAAAATATGCCAATTCTGACTTTGACCATGTTTTTTATGTCATTCATAACATATCAGATTCTGTTTTTGGAAGTCTTCATTTTTACAGAACAGCGACAAATCTTTTGTAGCTTTTTACGAAGTTTCAAAGTTGTCTGAAATTTATTATAGATGACTGGGAAGCACTACTTAGGTTATTTTAAGCAAAGAATTTAAGTCGAAACCTTAACTATTCCTTTTCCCAAAAAAAAAAAACGTTCAGTTTTTTTAAATTTTAAATCTGGTCTTGCTTTGTTGTTGAGACTTTATCACTGAGACAAATTGCATAAAAGATAAAATTATAATCAAAGAAAATTTTGTCACAAACGCAATGACAAACCCAAATCATTGTTTAATATGGTATTTGACATCAAGTTCTTCAAAAACATACATTTATTATATTAGACAAAAATCTGTACTACACTTCCAAATTTCTTCTTGTCTGTTATATATATTTATTTATTTTTACACTTGTTATATTCGTTTAGTTCTTCAACTGGCATGCAATGGTCGCATATATTATGAAACTTAAATGTACACACAAAAGTAAGTTAAAAAAGGTTTGCTGCTGAGGCCTGGTGAGTGGTGCTGGCCCCAGCCTGACCCTGCCAAGGAGGGTTTGTCAGATTCCAGCTCCTGGACGGGAAGGGGTGGTACACCTAGGTGGGTGTTACACCTGGATTGGCCCACCTGAGTCCGGTAGATTTGATTCAGCCAATGGGGTCCGCCAGTATTTTCAGGCCTCCCAGCGGAGGGGGGCGCTGAAAAGCCCGCGGTGCTGCTCTGGCCGCTCGCTCCCAGCGGCTGCGCATAGTGCTGCGGGGGACGCGGCTGCGGTCTCAGAGCAGCCAGCACGCAGCCGAGCGCGGCCCCACCACTTGTGCCGCTTCTGTAATCTATACACTCATTGGGATCACAAACCAGTCTCCAGCGTGGATTGTTTCTCGTGCAGAGCCCCCGCCCCCACCCCCACCCCGAGGGAGTGATCTAACAGGTTGCTGTCCTGGACACACAGAGCCCAAGAGTTTTCACACAAGCAAGGCGTTATAGGCTCAGGGGACTCTACCCTGCTCTCCTGGAAAGTGCAATAGGGAGGTGATACATATTCAATAAAACTTGGGGGAAAAGGGGGGTCTGCCTGGAATGGACAGGCCTATGCTATTTGGATGCGCCAACAGGTGCTCTCCTAGACGGATTCTGCTTCCAAGGGATTCTAGGAAAGAGGGCTGCATTTATTATGGGATTTTGAATGTGTTTGCTGTGCTCCCTGAAAGCAGGCCCCCTCCTCTCTGCACCACTGAGCCTGGGCTTCTTGTAAGACAGTGGTTCTCAACCTTTCTAGGGCCGCCGCCCTTTAATACGGTGCCTCTTGTTGTGGTGAACCCCCCGCCCCAACCAGCACATTATTGTCGTTGCTACTTCATCACGGTCATTTTGCTACTGTTATGAATCGGGCCACCCCTGTGAAAGGGTTGTTCGACACACACCCACACCCCCCAAAGGGGTCACAACCCACAGGTTGAGAACTGCTGTATGTAAAACAACTTTGGGGGACTTTAAAGATGAAGCCTGCTTGCTTGTTCTAGATTGTGGGTTTCCGTTTTTTTGTGTGGTTTTCCGCTTTTTCTGTGTGCCAGTTCAGCCCACATGCAAGTTCTGCCTGTCTGCAGTCCTTGCTGGAACGATTTCTAAGCTGGTTTCATTTAACAGCCCCAGGGAGTTCTTGGGACCCCTTCCCATCTCACTACTGGGTTCGAGTTCATCCGTGCCCAGGTTTATTCCAAACACAGTATGTTTAAGCACGTGTGATCAGTGGTGGTCTGCAGACAAATTCTCTTAGTAACAGACTTGTCTTAGTCTGGTGAGAATGGCTCAAAAGATATATATTTAAGAAATCGAGTGATGTATTTTATTGGGAAAATGACACTTTCAGCACTAAGGTGTACCTCAACCAAGTCATGATCATTTCTTACAACTCTTATCACAATCCATACATCCATACTTTGTGTCAAGCACATCTGTGCATTTGTTGCCATCATTAGTCTCAAAACATTTTGTACTTGAGCCCTTGGTATCAGCTCCTCATTTTGTTCCCTCCCTCATGAACCCTTGATCATTTATAAATTATTATTATTGTTTCATGTCTTACACTGACCAATGTCTCCTTTCACCCTCTTCTCTGTTGTCTGTTCCCCTGGCAGGGGGTTCTAAGTAGATCATTGTGATCGGTTCCCCCTTTCTCCCCCTACCTTCCCTTTCCCTCCTGGTTTGGTTTGACTACTTTCAATATTGGTCCTGAGGGGTTTATGAGTCCTGGATTCTCTGTGTTTCCATCTCTTTTCTGTACCCATGTACATGCTCTGGTCTAGCCAGATTTGTAAGGTAGAATTGGGGTCATGATAGTGGGGGAGGAAGCATTAAAGAACTAGAGGAAAGTTGTGTGTTTCATCGGTGCTACACTGCACCCTGACTGGCTCATCTCCTCCCTGCAGCCTTTCTGTTAAGGGATGTTCAGTTGCCTACTAATGGGCTTTGGGTCTCCACTCTGCACTCTCCCTCATTCACAATGATAGGATTTTTTTTGTTCTGGGTCTTTGATGCCTCATACCTGAGCCTATCAACACCTTATGATCACACAGGGTGGTATGCTTCTTCCATGTGGGCTTTGTTGCTTCTGAGCTAGATGGCCGCTTGTTTATCTTCAAACCTTTACGACCCCAGATGCTATATCTTGATAGCTGGGTACCTTTAGCTGGGCACCACCACATTTGCTTATGCACCCCTTTTGTCTTCAGTGATCATGTTGGGAAGGTGAGTATCATGGAATGCCAGATTAATAGAACAAAGTGTTCTTGCATTGAGGGAGTACTTGAGTGGAGGCCCAATGTCCTTCTGCTACCTTAATACCAAACCTGTACATAAATGCACATAGATCTAGTTCCCCATCTTCATATATAAATATATTTACATATGTACATGCCCGTATTAGATGCCCTTTGCCTCCTAGTTCTTTCCTCTATTTCCTTTTACTTTCCTCTTGCCCCGCTATCATGGTCAGCCTTCATTTGGGTTTCAGTAATTCAGTAATTACATTGCCCGTGATCAAGCCCTACCAGGTCTCCTACACCTAATCCCCACCAATTTTAGATCACTTGTTGCTCCCTTGTCTCTGGCTTTGTTAACACCCACTTCCTTTCCCTCACTACCCCGTCTCCCCGAAGGGTCAGTTCCGTTTATTTCCCCTCCAGATTGTTTATCCCAACTATCTTATCTAGATAGACATGCAGAGTTAATAATATGCACAAAAACAAGACAGAGCAAAACAAAGCAACATAAGAAAACAAAACAACAAAAACCAATGACAAAAAAAGAATCTTTAAATAGTTCAAGGTCTGTTTGTTGACTTTTAGGAGTGTTTTCTGGTTGAGTCTGATGGGGTGCCATGCCCTGGCCTCAAAGTCTATTTTTGGTATTCCCTGGGGACTTCCTTGCTCTGCTCCCCTTGCTGTTCTTTTTTTTCCCCCCTTGCTGTTCTGTTGCACGCCCTTAGTGTTTTGCCTGGGTGGGGTGGGGTCAGATCAGGCACAATTCCTTCAGTGTGTCTCCAGTGTTGTTGCCTGTAGTGCTGTGGGTCAGTGAGAGACTTCGTGTCTTGCAGTGGGACCGGCCTTATGGTCCTCTCTGTGCATTGGTTGCTCTGAGCATGGGTATTGTCCTCAAGGCTTGGTGGACCAGGGTATACTCCACTCTCTCTTCCTCCCCCTTCATTTGCTCCCGTGTGCTCTGATCAGACATGTCCCTCTCCCTGAGCTATAGTTCCACTGCTGTCCTCTGAAGAGAATACTTATGGTGGGGATAGGGGGAGGGACTGTCCACATAGTTGGGATTGGGGAAGCCCCTCAAAAACAATAGATTTTAGATAGATCAAAATCTTGATCCTATCCTCCTCCACTCCTAATCTCTTATCTGACTCTTTTTTCTTTTTTTGGTATAGCACCAATTTCTTTTCTTTTAAAAATCATTTTATTGGGGACTTTTACAGCTCTTATAACATTCCATACATCAATTGTATCAAGCATATTTGAACATATGTTGCCATCATCATATTCTAAATATTTACTTTCTATTTGAGCCCTTGGTATCAGTTTCTTCCCCTCTCATCCTTGTGAACTCCACGATAAATTATAAATTATGATTATTTTCCTAACTTACACCATCCGCTGTCTCCCTTCAGCCACATTGCTATTTTTCGTCCCCCAAGGAGGAGGGCAGGGTGCTCTGTGTTAATCAATAGCAGCATTTTTTTCTTATTTTTTAGCTTTCAGAAATCTTGATCTTTTTTTTATCATTTTATTAGGGGCTCATACAACTCTTTTCACAATCCATATATACATCAATTGTGTAAAGCACATCTGTACATTCCTTGCCCTCATAATTCTCAAAACATTTGCTGTCCACTTCAGCCCCTGGCATCAGCTCCTCATTTTCCCCTCCCTCCCTGCTCCCCCCTCCCTCATGAGCCCTTGATAATTTATAAATTATTATTTTGTCATATCTTGCCCTGTCCGACATATCCCTACACCCACTTTTCTGTTGTCCATCCCCCAGGAAAGAGGTCACATGTAGATCCATGCAATTGGTTCCCTCTTTCCAAGCCACCCTCCCTCCACCCTCCCACTCTCACCACTGGTCCTGCAGGGATCATCCACCTGGGATTCCCTGTATTTTCAGTTCCTTTCTGTAGCAGTGTACATCCTCTGGTCTAGCCAGACTTGCAAGGTAGAATTCGGATCATGATAGTGGGCCGGGGGTGAGGGGGGGAGGAGGAGGAAGCATTTAGGGACTAGAGGAAAGTTGTATTTTTCATCGTTGCTACATTGCACCCTGTCTGGCTCATCTCCTCCCTGAGACCCCTCTGCAAGGGGATCTCTAGTGGCTAACAAATGGGTTTTGGATCTCCACTCTACACTACCCCCCTCTTTCACTATGGTAAGATTTTTTTGTACTGATGATGCCTGATACCTGATCCCTTCAACACCTTGTGATTGCACAGGCTGGTGTGCTTCTTCCATGTAGGCTTTGTTGCTTCTGAGCTAGATGGCCGCTTGTTTACCTTCAAGCCTTTGAGACCCCAGACACTATACTCTTTGATAGCCAGGCACTATCCACTTTCTTGACCACATTTGCTTATGCACCCATTTGTCTTCAGTGATCTTATCATGGAGGTGTGCTCCCAATGATATGATTTTTTTTGTTCTTTGATGCCTAATAACTGATCCATTTGGCACCTTGTGATCACACAGGTTGGTGTGCTTCTTCCATGTGGGCTTTGTAGCTTCTGAGCTACATGACCGCTTGTTTACCCTAAAGCTTTTAAGACCCCAGACGCTATATCTTTTGATAGCTGGGCACCATCAGCTTTCTTCACAACATTTGCTATTTACCGGCTTTGTCTTCAGCAATTGTGTTGGGAAGGTGAGCATCATAGAATGCCAATTTAATAGAAGAAAGTATTCTTGCATTGAGGGAGTACTTGAGTGGAGGCCCAATGTCCTTCTGCTACCTTAATACTAAACTTATAAATATAGGCACATAGATCTATTTCCCCATCCTCATATATAAATAATTTGCATATGTACATGTCTTTATCTAGACCTCTATAAATGCCCTTTGCCTCCCAGATCTTTCCTCTATTTCCCTGGACTTTCACCCTGTCCCACTATCATGCTCAGTCTCCACCTTGGTTACATTCCCCTTGATCACGCCCTACCAGACCTCCCACACCCACCTCACCACTGATTTGGATTATTTGTTGTTCCCTTGTCCCTGGGTTTATTAATACCACTTCCTTTCCCCACACCTTCCTTTCTCCCATGTTCCCCCAGAACTGTTGATCCTGTTGTTTTCTCCTCCAGATTGTTCAGCCAGCCTATCTTATTTAGACAGACCTGTGGAGATAATAACATGCACAAAAACAAGACAGATAAAAACCAAGCAATAATATACAAAAAAAACAACAACAACAAATCACTGACAAAGAACAAAACAAAACACAACAAGAAAGAAAATTTTGTAGTTAGTTCAAGGATCATTGTTGGCCTTTAGGAGTGTTTTCCAGTCCAGTCTGTTGGGCACCACGCCCTGGCCCCCAAAGTCCACCTTCAGCATTCCCTGGGGACCTTGCCGCTCCATTCCCTTGCTGTTCCGCTCATTAGCAGCAATTTCTAATGTTAGTTTCTTATTTTTAGTTATGTCATGGTTCAACGCTAGTTGAACCTGTAGAATATAAATTTCACTCGGGCAGAGATTTTTGTCTGTTTGGTTTATTGATGTGTCCCCAGTGCCCAAAGTCGTACTTTGTAAATAATAAGTACATTGTACCCCATAAATATTAGTATTTGCTGAGTGGACGAGTGAATGAGTATATCTATAATCAAAGTAATCCTAACTGCTATAATACCTATTAAAGAAGGTTTTTTGAAAATTAGAAATTGCAGATATAAAGGATATATCATAAAGATATAAAGTACAGCACAAGTAGAATGTCTGATTCATAGTCGGTACCCAAAGAATGTAGTGCCTATTATCTTACAGGGGAGCCCTGGTGAGGTAGTAGTTATGCATTTCACTGCTAATGTAAGGTCGGCAGTTCAAAATCATCAGCTGCTCCTGACCAGGTTTTAACATTGGTAAAGCGGGACACCATTGATAAAACCCATATCCTGGCGAAATAGCCACATGGCAGCCGAAAACTGTATACCCTGGCTTGTCGTGCAGTCTTTCCAAAAATCGGGACTTTTTAAAAATGCTGCGGGACGCCAGAAAAATTGTTAAAAATCAGGACTGTCCCGCAAAAAGTGGGACGTCTGGTCACCATACTGAGAGTTACAATCTCAGAAACCTACAAGAGCAGTTCTACCCTGTTTATAGGGTAGACCCTACCCTATAGGGTCGCTGAATCGGCCTTCGTTCTGTGGCCGTGAGTTTGGTTTGGTTTTGAGTTAGTACCCTCTTACGGGTTTCTTTCTTAAAGAATCTTCACCCCTGAAGCTAAGCCTAATGTGTATGAAGAGAAAAAGATTGATGGAGTACACGAAGTACATTTGCTCTGTTTGTTTAAGTGTTTTGGCTTGGCTTTGAGATTTGTGCAGATGCAAAAATTATGCTTGAGGAGGCTAGGTTCTGCAAAAGGATGGTGAAGTGAAAGATTGAGCTGGTGTCGAGAATGGCTGGGGAGGAGACTTCAAACCACAAGGCTAATGCTGCTGGAAAGTGCCCAGCTTGGTTGGGTAGGGGGAACGTAGCTGCGGGGAGTGGAGGAGGGGGGCGGTGAGGGAATTGATTGCTGGGAGCATTCAAAGTATATGGACAAGAGGCCCTAAATAAATTGATCTTACAGGTCTTTTCTAATCCTAACTATGGTGTGACTGTCTTCAAAAGAAGGGAGCTTAAAGTATCATGTCTTTCAGAGTGGTCACAGCACAAGCCTGCATCTTACAGGTATTTGTCCCCATGAGACAAGGTCACCAGGACTGTACGTGGATTTAAGTGGCAAACTGGGAAGCACCCAAGCTTTGGAGTCGGACAGCACTGACTTTGAATCCTGACTCTGCACTTGCCAGGCCATGTGACCCTGAGCAAGAAATCACCTGCGACTAGATCAAGAGCCCCTAGAAAAGGGGAAGCAGCAAAACAGCACAAATTAGACTTTTTAGCAAATGAAAACAAATAGAAAATAAAACTTTTCATAAGCAACTGCTCTTTAAAAAAACAACTGTTGGAAACTGATTACAGGGATCTACATGTGACCTCCTCCCCGGGTGATGGACATCAGAAAAGTGGATGAAGGGAGACATTGGACAGTGCAAAAAATGACAAAATAATAATTTATAAATTATCAAGGGTTCAGGAGGGAAGGGAGAGAGGGGAGGGAGGGGTAAAAATGAGGAGCTGATGCCAGGGGCTTAGGTGGAGAGCAAATGTTTTGAGAATAATGAGGGCAATGAATGTACAGATGTGCTTTACACAATTGATGTATGTATGGATTGTGATAAGAGCCCCTAATAAAATGATTAAAAAAACAATTGTTTAAATTTAGACCTCTGTCTTTGTCGTGATCTATTGTCCAGGGACCCTTATTCCAGGCCAGTGGATCTCCTCCTAATCTCATTCACACAGATTTTCAAACTAGCCATCTCTGATTTGAAATATAAGGCTCTCACACATTAGCAATTTGTTGTTTCTTTAACCACTTTGTTTCACTTCTCTAAGTTTTGGCAACTGTCAGGATGTTTTTAGTGTGTGCTATTCTGGTTTCACCCTGTGTGCTGATGGGGAGAGCTTGGTTCCTGCCTAATGTATCTCCTGAGCAGCCACCACTGCCCTATCAGTGGAGTCTTGCTGCTCTGCTACCATACTAGGCTTCCTTCCAGGGGTATCCAGACTAACACACAAGAAATGAAAGGCTGGGGCTTGGCCTAAAAAAAAACCCAGCCAGTGAAAATAATCCAATCCTCATTGGATCACGGGGATTGTTCAGGACTGGGCAGCGTTTGAGTCAGGTCACCAGGAGTCATGGGCTGACTCGATGACAGCTGACAACAATATAAAATAATTTTGTATCAAAATCCTCACTAACAAGCTATGGTGGGCAAGGTATGAAGAACATGAGCTCTGGAGCCAGGCTAGGTCTCCTGGGTTTGAATCCAGGCTTCCTCCCTTGCTGTGTAAGGTTGGCAAATTACTTATCTCACCGAGCCTCAGTTTCCTACATCTTAATGTCATTGTAATTAATATTTGCAAAACCCTTAGAGCAGTGTCTGACACACAGTATGACTAGGTGTCTGTTAAGAGTTTTGTCGTTCCCACTAGATGACTAGTTCGTACTGTTTGCTGATGAACTAATCTGCCTCATTCACCGCGCATCCTGTAGACCAGTGGTTCTCAACCTGTGGGTCACGACCCCTTTGGAGGGTTTGAACGACCCTTTCCCAGGGGTCACCCGATTCAGAACAGTAGCAAAATGACAGTGATGGAGTAGCGACGAAAATAATGTTATGGTTGGGGGTCACCACCACATGAGGAGCTGGAGGAAAGGGTGGCGGCGTGAGGACGGTTGAGAGCCACTGTTGCAGACAGTGGCTGCATGGACGGCACCCAACCTAAGAGTAACTGTGAAGACGCGCGGGGCGGGCAGCCTTGTGCACAGGGTCGCTGTGAGTCCAGGCACCGAACGGCAGCAGCGGTTGTTTTTTAACTCGGTCAATTGCATGAATCGGAATTTACAGGGACACTTGTTGCTCGGGGACAGCTTGCCGGCTCTGACCAGGAAGAGGGCTGCTGCGTCCTTTTCCTAAGGATGTGCATTTGGAGAGCCCCAGTTTGAAGCCTGCCCCTTACGGAAGCCTGAAGAAAGGGTTCCTGGACAGACTGGCAGCCCCCCTCGGGAGCTACTGAAGTGTCTGTTTGTTGTAAGCTTGGGGAGAGAAGGCTCAAAAACAGTTGCTGGGGAGTCCATGCCCAAGTGGGGGTGGGGTACACGAAACCCAAACGAGAGGAAGCCTGGGATTTCTAGGAGACGATCCTCAATCCACGAGGCTCACCGCCGTCGAGTCCATTCACACGCACAGACCAGAATTGTGGGCAGGAGTCGAAAGCCCAGTCCTTCTCCCGCCGAACTGCGGCCGGTTTCGAACCGCTGACTCAGCCTGTCACAGCCCAGCGCGTCCCCACCGCATCGCCAGGGCGGCCCTCAACCCAGCGCTAAAGACCCGCCCACCGCAGTGTGGGCTGAGGGCCACTAGGGGGCGCCCGGCCCCACCCTGTATTTAAATCCGTTCCGAGCACCGCCCTCGGGGCGGTCTCCAGGGCTCCGCGGGGGGGAGCGGTTTGGCACTGCGCTTGCGCACGTGGCCTCCGGGCGCGCAAGCCCCGGCGCCGACGAGCTATGGATGCGCCTGCGCAGAAGTCCGCAGCCCGCGATGCTCAGCCGACTGACGCCTAGGTTCGGATGGTCAGTGCGTCTGCGCGCAGGCCGGGCCCCGCGCCTCTTGAATGTGCTCCCCTGGGCGCGCTGTGTAGCCATGCAGAACGCGGGCTCCGAGCATCCCCTCAAACGGGCCCGACGCGATGGCAGCCCCGCGACCCCGCCAGACCCCCGCACCGCAGCGGCGGAGAGATCCCTGAGCTCCGAACTCCATCCGGACCACCAGACCTGGGACCCCGAGCAGGTGTGCGCTTTCCTAAAGCGCTATGGCTTCGGGGACCCCGAGCTGCAGACGCGTTTCCGAGGTAGCTGGAGGGGGGGTCCAGGGGGTTCGGGGCTGAGGGACCCACCCCAACCGGGGCCGGGGAAGGGCGACTGAGGCCGGGGATCGGGATGCCCAAAGAGAAGGAGCCAAAGCGGAGAAGCGCGACCACGGAGGCACCCAGAGGGGGGACTGGGGTCTGGGATGGGGACTCCCCGTGGGACGGACTGAGGAGGAGACTAGGTCAGGTCCTGAGAGCTGGCGAGCTGGCGACCGAGCTGGGAGCTGGGAGACTGGCCCCG
Organism: Tenrec ecaudatus; assembly: GCF_050624435.1. Taxonomy (NCBI): domain Eukaryota; kingdom Metazoa; phylum Chordata; class Mammalia; order Afrosoricida; family Tenrecidae; genus Tenrec; species Tenrec ecaudatus. Next base: position 25,656,414 of record NC_134541.1, read on the forward strand.
GAGGCTCGCGGAAGGCAGGGCGCCCTGAGAATGGGGGACGACTTGAGGTTGGAGGAAGGGACAGTGGGGGTGGGTGGGTCTTCCTCTGAAGGTTCGGGGGGCGGGGGGGTTCTTCAGAAAATTGCTGCCTCAGCCCTAGATGAATAATCAGTCCTTTGACTGAGGACCTTGATGGGCTGTTTCCTGCCAAGCATATTCTTTTTTATTTTTTTTAAGCCAAGCATATTCTGTCACCGGATCTCCTTCCATCCTTGTCATCTTAGAGTGTGTTGGGAGACTTTTAGGTGTGTCCGCCCCCCCTTACACCCCTCACCCGCTTAATTCTGGGTTCTCCCCAAGGGGAGGGAGCTTGTTTTGTTCAGTGAATTCTCCACCAGTGAAAACATAGCCTCCCCATTGTTGCTAGGTGCCTTGAGTCGCTCCCAGCTCGGGAGCCACCCTGTGTGCCACGGAAGGGAAGACCGCCCAGCCCTACGCCGGCCTCACGGTGTTCCTGTGCTTGAGCCCCTTGCTGCAGCCGCTGGTTGAGGCACTTCCCTCTTTTTCGCTGCCCCTCCACCAAGCATGCTGTCCTGATCCAAGCACTGGTCTCTCCTGATAGCATATCTGAAGTTCGTGAGGTGAAGTCTCGCCCTCCTTGCCTGTAAGAAATATTCTGGCTATACTTCTTCCAAGACAGATTTGTTTGTTTGTTTGTTTTTGGCAGTCCGTGGTACTTTGAATATTTTTCACCATGATTCAAGTGCATTGGTTCTTCTTCAGTCTTTCGTATTTAATGTCCAACTTTCACCTACAGGTGCAGTTTAGTCCTCAAAGTAACATCTTTGCTTTTCAACACTTTAAAGAGGTCTTGTGCAGCAGATTTGCCCAATGCAGTGCATCATTTGACTGCTGTTTCCATGAGCATTGATTGTGATTCCAAGCAAGATGCAATCCTTGACAACTTCAGCCTTTTTCCTTTCTGACCATTTCACCTTTTGGTCCACTTGGGAGTGTTTGCTTTTTCTTTACACCGAATTGCAGTGCATACCGAAGGCGTCGATCCTTGATCTTCCTCAGCAAGTGCTTCAAGTCTTCCTCACTTAAAGCAAGCAAGGCTGTTTTATCTGCCTATCGAAGGTTGTGAATAAGCTTTCCTCCAATCCTGATAAGCAAATTCTTCTTCATATAATCTAGCTTCTCTATTTGCTCAGCATACTGATTGCAGAAATATGGTGAGGGGACAATCACAGTAGGGCTCATTATATGTTTACTGGACACAGAGCTTCCTAATGTTTCCAGTTCAAATGCAATTTCCCTTTCTGAGCATTGCAGTTGCACCGCTGACTGCTGGACCCCAGCAGCCCACAGCTGGGTTTCTGTCACCTGGACCTGTGTGGATTCTTGCTCTCACCAGAGACTTCTGAAGCAGCATTGTAGGATGTGAATTTTAAGGAGTTTACCGGCTACTTGAGATCTACTCAGCTTTCTGTGGTAAAGGGACATTTAGACCCTGCTTTTTTCTCCACCCAGGTCTTCCATGGAAGTGGTTCCTTAGGGTAACCTTTGTAACGCTTGAGTGGAGCCCTATTTGCCTAGGTTAAGGTAGGAGGGACTTTAATGATTGCAGATCTAAAGATATCTTGAATTTGCATTTCTCTTTTTTCCCCCATCCCTCTTTTTCTTTTCTTCTTAAGCTACAGTGAGCTGTTTCTTTGCGTATGAAGGGAGGAAAGTGGGCCTTGTAGGGAAGTAGCTTTAAATGTATCCACAAACTCACTCAGCTACTTGACCAACTAGCTGGAAGCGATCCATATCTGTGCCCATTCCCAAGACAGGCGACCCAACAGAATGTTCCAATCATAAAGCAATTATCATCGATAGCGCATGCATGTAAGTGTTGCTGAAGACCATCCAGCAACTATTGCAGCAGTACATTGACAGCGAGATGCCCAAGTTCAGGCCAGGCTCAGAAGAAAATGAAGAACACTGGATATCATCGCTGATATCAGATGGACCTTGGCTGAAAGCAGAGAGTACCAGAAAAATGCCTCCTTGTGTTTAATTATACCAAGGCATTCAACTGTATGGATCATAACAAACTATGGATAACCTTGAGATGAATGGGAATTCTAGAACACTTGGTAGTGCGCACGCAGAACGTGTCCATGAATCACGAGGCAGCTGTGCAAATAGAACAAAGGCATATTGCATGGTGTAAAATCCAGAAAGGTGTGCCCCTCGCCGTACTTATTCAGTCCATGTGCTGATCAAATAGAGAAACTGGTTCATATGAAAAAGAACGTGGCGGCAGGAGTGGAGGAAGGTTTATTAACCACCTGCAGTATGCAGATTTAACAACCTTGCTCGCTGCAAGTGAACCGGACTTAAAGCACTTGCTGATGACAATCAGAGACTACAGCCTTCGGCCTGGATTACAGCTCAATGGAGTGAACACCCAAATCCGCACAACTGGACCAATGGGTAGGATGACGGTCAATGGAGAAAAGGTTGAAGCTGTCAAGGATTTTCTCTTGCTTGGGTTCACAATCAGTGCTCGTGGAAGCAGCAGGCAGGAGATCAAAAGAAGAGGTGCATCCGGTCAGTCTGCTGCGCAAGCCCTCTTGAGAGTGTTGAAAAGCAAGGGTGTTACTTGGAGGTCTAAGGTGTGCCTCACCCAAGCCGTCATTTCAATTGCCTCATAAGCATGTGAAAGCTGGACATTGAATAAAGCAGATCTAAGAAGCATCTATGCATTTGAATTGGGGTGCTAGAGAAGAATATTGGAAGTACCATGGACTGCTAAAAGGACAAACACACCTGTCTTGTTAGACGTCTGTCCAGAGTGCTCCTTAGAGGCATGGATGGTGAGACTTTGTCGTACAGACTTTGGACATGCTGTCAGGAGAGACCAGGCCCTGGAGAAGGACATCGTGCTTGGTAACGTGGAGGGCCAGCAACACAGAGGAAGGTCCTCGAGACGGGTTGACATCGTGCCGGCAACAATGGGCTCAAGCACAGGAACAATTGTGAGGAGATGCAGGGCCGGGCAGTGTTGTGCAAGAGGTCGCTATGAGTCTGAAGTGACATGATGTCACCTAACAACAACAGCTTTAGCCGCTCTGTCTCGAGGATGTGGCTGCCCACGCCGTTGGATCTCTCGGTGGTGGTCTTCCCTTGGTCCTGCAGCCTGCCACAGCAGAGGACATGACATGCTGTCGGTGGATATAAAAACTAGTCTCAAGATGTTGGGTTCATTTCCTCATCGTGGAATACAGTCTACGCAGGTCTCTGAAATGGAAAGCTCTAAAGTGACTTGTTTACAGATGAGGTATCTGAGGTCTACAGATAGAAAGTAACTTACCCAAGGTCACACAGCTAGGAAATAAGAGGGCAGGATTTAAGTAGAGGTATGTCTTTGGATTTCAGAATCTTATGCCAGCTCTACCTTAACAAATACTCTTATCAATAAGCATTGGAGAACACAACCAAGGTTAGAAAATCTCATAATTGTTGAGAAAGATATCCATGATGTATTGTGTAAGGTAAACAAACAAATTATGTTGTTATATTTTGTCCCTCCAAAATATGTGGCGTTAAACCCTAACCTCAAACCTGTGGTCATAATCCCGTATGGGAATGAGTTGTCTTTGTTAGCTCACTGAGACCAGATTTGTGTGTGTGTGTGGGGGGGGGGGTGTAGTTTGAGTTAATTTGAGTTATAAAGGAGATTAAATATGAGAACAAAGCAGAGATAGGAGATAGGGGGAAAAGAGGTGTGTAAATCTTTGAGCGGAAGCTTTAAAAGATAAGGACAGTATTCCAGAGCCAAAAGAGAGTCAGTGTAAGACATGAAAAATAATAATAATTTATAAATTATCAAGGGTTCGTGAGGGAGGGGTGGTCGGGAAGGGAGGGGGGGAAATGAGCTGATACCAAGGGCTCAAGTAGAAAGCAAATGTTTTGAGAATGATGATGGCAACAAATGTACAAATGTGCTTGACACAATGGATGGATGGATTGTGATAAGAGTTGTACGAGCCCCCAATAAAATGATTTAAAAAGAGAGAATCTTCCCTAGAGCTGGGACAGTGATTTCAGCCTCCTAAATCTTTAACTAAGACATTTTTATTTGCTACAGTCCGGCATTTATGGCATTCCTGGTGTAACTGCGCTAACTAGCCAAGTAAACCAAACTCTGTTGATGGCGACTCGTGCGACCCTACAGGGCAGAGCAGAAGTGCCCGTGGATTTCGGAGACAGTAGCTCTTTACAGGAGGAGAAAGCTTTGTCTTTCTCTTCAGGGAGCTGCCGTTAGCACCCCAACTCAACCCACTACTGGGCTCTTAGAGAGCCAAAACAGGTTCTAAAATCTCATAATTACATAATTGCGCTAATATAGGTCTTGAATGGTAGTCTCTAAAATGTTAATAGTGGTCACTTATTGGGAGAACTCAAGTAAGTTAATATTTTGTGTAATATTTTGTACATATTAAATGGTTTTTTAAAAATACTAAATAACTTTTTTATAAGAACATAGAAAACAGACTATTTTCATTTCAACATTTTTTCTTTCCGGGGATAAACTTGTTACTTCTAGGCAGCTTTATGTTTGTAAACAGCCCGCAGTTAGCAGCTAATTAGCAGGGAAAGAAAAAAGACAACTTTTTCATCTTTTCAAAAGAGAGTTTGGGATGCTTTTTAAAGAGGTTTTAGGAAGAAATCAGCACTTCCAGCCAACTTCAGATTGTGATTTGAGTGAAGAATCCTAAGAAAAATAGACTTAAACTTCCTCCACTATTTCTACCCACTTTCTGTTTTAAATTGAGTGACAAAACGCCACAGCTTCACATGACCTTTTTGGTTGGTGTTTGATTTTGTTTGAATTGTGGTGTATATAGATCTATATAAAAGCATTTTCCACTTTGACATTTCATACACGTGCAATGCCGTGACACCGTGTTCATCATGTTCTGTATAGAACCAGCACTGCCCTCCTTCCTACCTGTCCCATCCTGTTACGACACTCCGGCGCCCCCTCACTGTATTTTTTAATAGATTGATATTCTTTCGAATCACTTACACAAATACTGAAGCAATTTTTGTTACTCAATTTTACTTAATTTATCACAAAAGGCTTCTTTTTATATCATTTCTAGCTGAAATTAAGACTTTATATATATACCCAAAAAGTGTACTAGTGCTCAATAAATGATCTGATTAGGTAAATCCTGGGAGATCAAACCGAAAAACATCGGTAGTAAATATTGAATTTGTTCTTTTGTTTTCTCTCCCCTTTTTTTCCACAGAAAATAAAATCACAGGTTCACTACTACACTTCCTTGATGAGTCTCTTCTTGAAAAACTTGGAGTAAGGTAAGAGTGATAAATTCACATTGTAGCCAAGTGCACGCAGGATCATGTTAGGCACCTCTGTGAGGCAAAGCCCAGCATCCCTAATAAAAGCCGTCCACTTTTCAAATCCATGAGGTGTTTTTTTTTTTAGGAGAATTAATGAATGAAAGGTAGAAGTTGGGGAATTGGAGAATGTTCTGTTGAGATATTTATGCCACAATTAGGGAAAAATCCTAATAATTACATGAATAACAATGACTAGAAGGAAGAAGAAAATCCTCTAAAATTGAGTATGGTGACAATTGTATAACTCTTCTTGACATGATTGGATTATTGACTTGTATGACATGTGGATAAGGTGCTAATAAAACTGGTTTTTTTTTAAAAGTGGAATTAAAATAAAGAGTAGGAGGAAGGGGGAACCGATCACAATGATTGGCACATAGCCACACACTCCCCTCCAGGGGGAAAACAACAGAAACCACGGGGGCCGGGGGAGATAGCAGTCGGTGTGAGACATGAAAATAATAATTTATAATCCATGAAGGGGTCACGAGGGGGAGAGGGGGAGGGATGAAAGAGGAGCTGAAACCAGGGGCTCAATAGAAAGTAACTGTCTAGAAAAGAATGATGGCAACATATGTACAAATATGCCTGATACAACTGATGTATGGATTGTCATAAGAGTTGTAAGAGCCTCCAATAAAACGATCTTTTAATTTAAAAAATTGAAAAACAAACATAAAATTAGAAAAACCCTCAATGCCATTATTTTGAATATTCTCCAGCACATTCTGGCAGTGATCGCCCGCCGAGATTTAAAGTTCTTATGTGTTCCAATGTTGTCTTGTGTTAAAAGTATCACGGGTTCCCACAATAGGGCAGGTGGTGAACACTTTGGATTGGAGGCAGCGCATAGACTTCAAGTGAGGCTTTTTCTGCTCCAAGGTTTTGTGTTTGCTGAAGTAGAGATATGTTAAGCTAAAAGTAAGTAAATTTAGATAGAGTGTGCCACCTCTTGGGTAGCACAGTATTTTGTTACAGATGCTGCTGTATAAACCCTGTATTTAATATCACTGTTGATTCCTGCTTTCAAGAATTTTTCTGACAAGCCTTCACGAAATGAGTAATAGCCAGCTTTTTACTCTCAGTTTTGGAAGGCTCGTATCAAAACCATGCACACCATAAAACGTGTAAGAACTAGTGGAAGTTAATGTAGGAAAGAAAGGTCAAAGCCACAACCTTATGTCGAACATATCTCTTACCTCTGTATTAAGACTGGAAGTATCCCGAGCATTAGACCTAAAGATTTTGTCACATTGTTATTGATCATTCCAAACACATTATTTAACCTTTCTATTTGTATACCTGTGAAATAAAGACTAATAATGAGGCCGTATATGAGGAAGCTTCTAAAAATTTCTATAAAATGTCCATGACCTTTTAATTCAGTTATTCTACAAGTTTCTTAAGCCCCCTAATATGTAAAGCGCTCAATGCATTCTAAGCCCTTAACAAAATTAGAGAGTTAAATTTCCCCGTGGAAGGTTGGAAATTTCAAATCTAGATTAGAGTAGGAACATGTTAAAGATCCAGGCTGAGGATCCATTGGTTAAATTAAAACAAAATGAAGACTTTGGTTCATTAGAGAATTGTCAACAGTGAGGAAGCATGGGGCTTTTCCTTGTGGAATTTCTCTTGGCTAAATATTGTTTATGTTCACATAAACAAGGGATCCAAACAAAGAATTACACTAAATTATTTCATGCACTGTTGCTTAGAAACTGATCATGGAAGTAGATTGTTAAAAAAGATCACATTGGGAAACAATCGGTCTGAACGACTAATGGGCCACATGAACCGCAGCCTCTATCCCCGGAGACCAGAAGAACTAGTGAGCTAGTTACATAATTTCCTGTCAACTTGTGAAGGGGTGGAGTCTGGCCTGTCAATCAAGTCTAAGCTTGATGACCTACTATGGAAGCACCACAGAGATAAATAGCTCATTGGAGGGCAGACACACACTCTGCTTCATATTCCTGCTGACAAGCCAGATGTGTTATGCTGATGGAGCCAGAGCCCTGGGGCTGGAGGAGCCACATGGAGACCCATGCCAGCATTGAGATGCTTCCACTGCATGAGTCTGAAGAATTTATAGACTGAGAATGGACATGTGGGCTAATATAGGATTTATGGACTAAACCTGGGCTGGGCTGAGATGTTTTCTTAATGTACAATTGCTCTTTGGTATAAAGTTCTCTTACACACACATGAATGTCTCTGGGTTTGTTTCTCTAGTCTACCTGGACTAACACAACTAGGTAGCGCATGTCTGCAACTACTGACCACTCTGATCAGGATCTCAGATTGCCCTGGAAAGAATGGAAGAAAAATGTAGAACAAACTTGAAAGTCTTAAAACAGACCAAACTTCAAGTCTGTTACATACCAACCACTAAAGCCAAAGAGGAAGAAATTGAGGAATATTACCAATGTCCTCTGTCTGAAACTGATAAAAAATGCATTGATAATTACCAGTGATTGATATAAGAAAGTTGGAAACAAAGGAGGGATCAATAGATGGAAAAATGGCCGTGGTGATAGAAAATAGGATAGAGATCATAGGACAGAATTTTGCAAGACCGACAACTTCTTTGCTGCAAATACCTTTTCTTCCAACATAAGCAGTGACTATACACATGGCCCTCACCCAGTGACATAGCACAACTCAAAGTGACTGCATGTTTGGGAAGAAATGACAAAGAAGCTCCATATCATCAGCCAAAATAAAGCTCAGGACTTAAGTGTGGAACAGGCCATAAATTATGCATATGCAGGTTCAGGTTGAAGCTGAAAAAAATTTTTTTTAAGTCCAGAAGAGCCAAGATACAACTAATAATATATCCCACCTGAATTTTGAAACCATCTCTGGGATAGATTTGACATATTGAACACTAATGACCCAGACTAAAGATGAGTTATGGTTGAAAGCAGAAGGTCATTTAAAAGACAAAGAAAGAAGTTTTTCTCCCCCCTCCAAGCCCCCCCCCAGCCATCTTGGCGGCTGCTCTTGGTTGGGGGCCGTCCCGCACCTAAGACAGGAAGATGGTGGCCGCAAAGAAGACAAAAATGGAGCTGGAGTCCCATCAGCTGTAGCCTCCAACTCGTTCTGAAAAGTGGAAAATACGTGCTGGGCGACAAGCAGACGCTTGAGATGGTCGGGCAAGGGAAAGCGAGACTGGTCATCCTGGCCAACCACCGCCCGGCCTGGAGGAAACCGGAAATCGAGGACTACGCCATGTTGGCCGAAACCAGTGCCCATCACAGCAGCGGCCACAACATGGAGTTGGGCACGGCGTGCGGCAAGTCCTACAGGGTATGCAGGCTGGTCTTCACCGGCCCTGGGGATTCTGATATCATTAGAAGCGTGCCCAGAACTGAGTGGTGAGAATCCGGCAATATTTTTCTTTAATAAAACTGGCCAGGGCTTGTTTTTTAAAAAAGAAATACCAAAAAGGATGTCAGGATAGACTCTAAAACTTGCTTTTGGTTGTAGAGATGCTTAAGCATCTGGGACCAATGAGGACGTGAAAGAGCTTGTGAGTTGCTTGGTTTAATGTGCCTAATTGGGTACTTTTGACCTCGTTGCTATCTTGCCCTTGGTGGCCCAGGCAGAACCTACAGACAAGCGGGACTTGAGACTGTCCGCTAGAGGTGCACAATAGGCACCTTCGTGGGCCACATGAAAAGGATCCAATCTGGAAACCCCACCAAGCAAACTGGACTTTTCCTTAAACACACCTGAAGCAGATCAAAGGAACGGGAATACTCCCTTGGACTTAGGGCTGAAACGCCCTTGTGAAAGCAGATAACCCCTAACCCAAGGTTATGGATTTAGAAGCCATTGGACTTTGGTTCAGATCTCCTGCTTTGAGGACACACAATAAATGCCAACTCAAGACCTCCATGTGTTTGCTGTAGTCCTACTCTTTGCTGGACTGTTTTCCAAAACAGCAGAAATGAAGTTGGCTAGATTTCATCGCACATACTATGGACATGTTATCAGCAGAGATCAGTCCTGGAGAAGGAGGACGTAATAGAGGAGCGGCCAAAAAATGGAAAAAGACCCTGGACAAGCTAGATTGATACGTGGCTGCAAGAATGGGCTCAGACATGAACATTTGTGAGGACGGCGTAGGACCAAGCAGTGATTCGTTCCAATATTCAGAGGGTTGCTATGAGTCGTAACCAACTCGATGGCGCCCCCCAACTGCAGTGACCATGGAGAGTGCTGTGTTTTCCCTGCATGTACTGTTCTCAGGATCAAGGACAAACCCAGCACCTGGCGACCTGGCCGGATTCGGGAGAGCGTCCAGAGTGCACGTGTTCAGATGAATTGTTCCTTCCCCTGCTGTTGGTATGGAGAAGCCACGGTAGATGGCATTCTGGAGTCTTCCCCACGGACTCTCCAAGGCAGGCTGACGGATTTGCATATTTTCTTGTCATTTTAGTTCCCTGGAGGAGAGAAAGAAGCTGCTTCATTATATCCAAAGACTGAGCGAAACTCCGGTTGTTACAATGAAGGTAAGAGGATTCGGACTGTATTTCGTGTTCTTTTGAATGTGAAATGGTACAACCCAAATCATGTACATTTCCTTCTAAAAAGACTACAAAGAAATCTGCTTCTGGGGACAAGAACTGTGGGTATCCTTACACTTCCCTGAACTGCGTTTTCTAAAATATTTAATGCACACAGAAAACATCTTAGCACCGAGGCTGCAAATCTCCACGTTTTGCACAATTGGCGTCAGCCTGTCTGGAAAGCAAAATGTTAAAAAATCATTGACGGCCTCCTTAGTCCCCATTCCACGTGACTCTCAGCACCCCCCACCCCCCAGAAGCAAGCTGCATCTGGATTTGGTGTTTAATCATTTCAGTGAATATTTTATACTTTTACTACATCTTCATAGGTATCTCCATAAACAGTGTACAGTACTGTTTTATATTTTTTTAAAAAACATTAGTACTGTTTTACTTTTTAAAAAATACTATATAAATGGTATTGTACTGTAAGCACAATACCAATACTTCTAACCCTTGCTTCTTTTTTTTCCTTTTAATATTTATGAGAATCATCCACATCAACACACTAGCCCTAGTCATCCCTCAGTTACAGAAGAACTTTAAAGTTGTACTACATATCCTTGTCGCTTTGGGTAAATAATTTTTGTCAAATGCTAGCCTAGCTGGTGGATACGGTTCTAAATTTGAATCGGTCGATGGTTGTTTACCTCTCCTCCCCACCCCCCTTCAGACAGCTCAACAAGAACAGGTGTGAGGATGGCGTTGGACTGGGCACTGTTTGGCTCTATTGTACATGGGTTTGCTGTGACCCGGAACTGACTCAACAGCACCTGACACCCCAACACTACTCATGGTCACCACCTTTTTGTGTTATTTATTTATTAACTTAATTTTAATCATTTATTGGGAGCTCTTTCAGATATCGTAACAATCCATAGTCAATCACATCAAGCAGTATGGTGCGATTGCTACTACAATCGGTTTCAAAGTTTTTCTTTCTTCTTGAACTCCTTGATATCAGCTCTTTTTTAATTTTAATAATTTTATTGGGGTGTCTTATAGCTCTGGTAACCATCCATTAATTGTTTTTTAATTGTTTTATTAGGGGCTCATACAACTCTTATCACAATCCATACATACATCAATTGTGTAAAACACATCTACATTCATTGCCCTCATCATTCTCAAAACATTTGCTCTCCACCTAAGCCCCTGGCATCAGCTCCTCATTTTACCCTCCTTCCCCCACCCTCATGAACCCTTGATAATTTATAAATTAATATTTTGTCATGTCTTGCACTGTCCGACGTCTCCCTTCACCCCCTTTTCTGTTGTCCATCCTCCAGGGAGGAGGTCACATGAAGATCCTTATAATTGGTTCCCCCTTTCCAACCCACCCTCTCTCTACGCTCCCAGTATCGCTACTCTCACCACTGGTCCTGAAGGGATCATCCTCCCTGGATTCCCTGTGTTTCCAGTTCCTATCTGTACCAGTGTATATCTTCTGGTCTAGCCAGACTTGCAAGGGAGAATTCGGATCATGATAATGGTGGTGAGGGGATGGAGGTGAGGAATCATTTAGGAACTAGAGGAAAATTGTATTTTTCATCATTGCTACATCGCACCCTGACTGGCTTGAGACCCCGCTGCCAGGGGATCTCCAGTGGCTAACAAATGGGCTTGGGTCTCTACTCTGCACTCCTCCCCCATTCACTATGATAAAATTTTTTGTTCTGATGATGCCTTATACCTGATCCCTTTGACACCTTGTGATCATGCAGGCTAGTGTGCTTCTTCCATGTGGGCTTTGTTGCTTCTGAGCTGGATGGCTGCTTGTTTACCTTCAAGCCTTTAAGACCCCAGATGCTATATCTTTTGATAGCTGGGCACCATCCGCTTTCTTCACTACATTTGCTTATGCACCCATTTGTCTTCAGCGATCGTTTCAGGGAGGTGAGCACAAAATGATATGATTTTTCTTTCTTTGATGCCTGATAACTGATCCCTTCGGCACCTCATGATCACACAGGCTGGTGTGCTTCTTCCATGTAGGATTTGTTGCTTCAGAGCTAGATGGCCGCTTGTTTACCTTCAAGCTTTTACGACCCCAAACACTGTATCTTTTGATAGCCGGGCACCATCAGCTTTCTTCACCACATTTGCTTATTCACCCGCTTTGTCTTCAGTGGTTGTGTAGGGAAGGTGAACATCATAGAATGCCAATTTAATAGAAAAAAGTATTCTTGCATTGAAGGAGTACTTGCGTGGAGGCGCAATGTCCTTCTGCTACCTTAATACTAAACTTATAAATACATGCATATAGATCTATTTGCCCATCCTCATACATAAATAGATTTGCATATGGACATGTCTTTATCTAGACCTTTATAAATGCCCTTTGCCTCCCATCTCTTTCCTCTATTTCCCTTGTCCTTCCTCCTGTCCCACTACCATGCTCAGTCCCCACCAGGGTTTCAGCAATTCCTCTTGGTTACATTACCCTTGATCATGCCCTACCAGGCCTCCCACACCCTTCTCACCGCCAATTTGGATCACTTGTTGTTCCCTTGTCCCTGGGTTTGTTAACACCACTTCCTTTCACCCTCCTCCCCCTCTCCCATGTCCCCCCTGGAACTGTCGGTCCCGTTTTCTCCTCCAGATTGCTTATCCAGCCTATCTTACTTAGATAGACCTGCAGAGATAACAGCATGCACAAACACAAGACAGAGCAAAACCAAGTAACAATGTACAACAAACTAATGACAAGAAAAACAAAACACAACAAGAAATAAAAGCTTGTAGTTAGTTCAAGGATCATTTGTTGGCCTTCCATCCATTAATTGTGTTGAGCACATTTTTACCTATGTTGCCATCATCATTTCCAAAACATTTTCTTTCTACTTGAGCCCTTGGTATCAGCTCCTCTTTCTCCTCCCCCCACCCCACCCTAGTGACCCCTTGATAATTTATAAATTATTTTTATTTTCATATTTTACACCATCCACTGTCTCCCTTCACCAACATTTCTATTGTTAGTCTCCCTGGGAACCGGTTTGTGCATCAATCATTGTGATCAGTTCCCCCTTTCAACCTCCCCCCCCACCATCCCCCTAAATTTCTTTCTTTTAGTTATCAGAAATTTTTAAGAAGAAATCAAATATGCCTCAGTGCAATGTACTTTTATTCTAAGCATTTCAGTGACATGATTCCCCTGGCGTGCAATTCAGCAGTTCAGTCGTATCAAGAAGAGTTGTGCAAGCTTCACCACAGTCCGTTTTAGAGCATTTCCTTCATTCATGTCCTTATGCCGTTAGCTCCCCATCTCCCCAGCCTGCCCTCGTTCTCATGATCCAGTTACCGTCTCTGGAGATGTACCTCTTTGAGATTCCATATACAGAAAAACATTTCTTAAAAACAAAGGGAAAAATGCAATATGCTTTTATCTGTTGATAGTGATAGTAAATAAGATAATGGAATGAATGTCTTAATCATTTCCCTAAGCATTCTTCTTACTTGAACAATTAAATCGGTTTGACTTCTCAGCACAGGTAGGAATGACTGCACAAACATGTTAGATGGAGTTGTGTGTCATCATGTATGTTAATCTGCTTCTCATTTTGTAGGTTATTAATGATCCCATCCATGGCCACATTGAGCTCCACCCCCTGCTCATCCGCATCATCGACACGCCTCAGTTTCAGCGACTTCGGTACATTAAGCAGCTGGGAGGCGGGTACTATGTTTTTCCAGGAGCGTCGCACAACCGCTTTGAGCACAGTCTGGGGTAAGGAGACCCGGATGGAGGGGAAACCCTAGCGGTACCTCCTCTGTCTCATGAAACCATCCCCTCATTTCAGCTCTTCCACAGAAAGTAACTTTGTCAAACGATAGTAGTACCCTTATTTTATTGATGACAAATTGAGCTTTTTATCTGCTTTACTGTATTTCATATGAAGTATGTTTTCTTATATGTCACTGTACTTCCCACGAAGATAGTGAACGTGTTTATGGACAGATGAGTTGTATGAAATATTTGTGTGTGAGAGTGAAATTAAAAGCTGATTGTGTCGGTTGCTCGTAAAACCAATCCTGTGAGTTTGATGCGTGAGGTTTGCCAGTAGCCATAGTTTGTGGCACAGGGAGCTTACCTTTGAAATGAAGTCATTTCCTGACCTATAGTAAGTATGTCAGGGAAACATTTACAGGCTTAGAGCAGGGAGCACTGCTGTCTAATCAACTAAGTTGAGGCTTTGGTCTAATTTTCCCTTCGAAAGTGTGCAGCCCAGGGACATCGGAGAGGGGAAGGAAACTGGACAGTTTTTCAGATTTCATAAAATAATTACAGGGTACTGTTTTGTTCTTTCCTGTTTGTTTGTTTGTTTTTAATTTACCAGAACATACGTGTCTATAATCACATGTTCACTTGCTCATCAGGAAAGGTGTGTTGAACATTAGCCCGGTCTAATAAAACACAATCAGATAAAAATTGTCTGTATTTTCAAAGAGCTCAGGAGTAATAGTGGGACTTTGTCTGTGTTCCTGCCCAGGTTTGCACTAGACTGCTCTGTCAAGCTGGAAATGTATTAGAATGTTGGAGAAAGCATACAAAAGGACTTGAAGACCTCAGGCATCACCCACTTTTCCAACAGAAGAGTGACTTTCTCTCTGTTTTTGCTGTGCAGGGTGGGGTACTTAGCAGGATGTCTGGTTCGTGCGCTGCATGAAAAACAACCGGAGCTGCAGATAAGCGAGCGAGACATGCTCTGTGTTCAGATTGCGGGGCTCTGTCATGATCTCGGTAAGCTGGACAGAGAGCCGGGTGGCTATCTAAAACTGTAATGTTAGCACCTCTCTTTGAAGTAGCAAAGTCATGGTAACCAAGAGAAACAAGGTCATTCTGTTTTAACATCGATGTAAATGTGTCAGGGCTTCCTACTAGGATGACTTAGAAACTCCAAATCCAAATCGAATGCTCTAGAGTCTGTTTTGGCTCCTAACAACCAGTAGGACAGAATAACACAGCCTCTAGATTTCCAGGGCTATAAATCTTTAAAGAAGCAGAATGCCATATCTTTCTCCTGTTATATAAGCACAAAGAGTTTATATTTTATTTTCTGGTAGTATTTCAGTGACTTTTCAATGCTAAATATCTTTGATATTTGTTATATAATCAGGGGCTTAGGGTAGGGCAGGGAGGGAGGGGGGAGATGAGGAGCTGTAGGGCTCAAATAGAAAGAAAATGTTTTGAGAATGATGGTGGTAATAAACATACAAATGTGCTTGACACAACAGATGGATGGATGGATTGTGGTAAGAGTTGTACAAGCCCCCAATAAAATGATTAAAACAAAAAAAGGGAGCTTACAGATAAGACCTCACAACCCACTGAGTCCAGGTCAGATAAACACTTGAGGGACAGAAATGGGAGTCATGATAACAGGAGGATAGGGGGAAGGAAAGGGAACCAATTACAATGATTGATATATAACACACACCCCTGGTGGGTGGGGGAGACGAACAACAGAAATATGGGTGAAGGGAGATAGCAGTCGGTGTAAGATATGAAAATACTAATAATTTATAATTTGTCAAAAGGGTTGGGGTGTGGGTTGGAGCTGATACCAAGGGCTCGGATAGAGGTAAATGTTTAGAAAACTATGATGACAACATATATATAAATATGCTTGATACCGTTGATGTATGGAATGTTGTAAGAGCCCCAATAAAATGATAAAAAGAGGGGGCTTTCTGCTCGATTAGTGAGTTTTCCTGAATTGTATGTCAGTATCTGAATATCGACAATATCTGATCACTAGTTTTAGGTTGATGTGAACTTTTATTCTTCTCGTGGAATAAAACTGCCATTTTTCCTTTAATGACTTTGTCATACCAAATCCATTTTTAATACGATCCTATCATAGGATTTGTTCCCCTATTTCTGTAGTTCCTTCTTGCCTCTTAGAAGAGCCTGAAAGTTGGCCTTGAGGAGAGGTGTGTTTCAGTAACGCCATCAGGGGAACTGGGGATGGTACTTTCTCCCAAAATCACTCAAGACAACTCATTCCCCCAGGAGTTCAAAGTAGGACTAGCACCATCTTCTAGATCGTACATGTAACAGATTGTTGGCGTCTTAAGAGAGAGAATCATTTGGAAATTGTGATAATTCCAAGTTGTATCCCAGCAAAGTTTATAATTATTAAGTATGGCATTTTAAAATCACCTATGAAGAAATAATATAAAATAAGCAAAATGACCTGCAGACCCTTTTTTAATTCCCACATCGTCAATAAAAAAATTGAGATGCCACCTCAATGTGTGTATATATTTTTAAAGTGCATTATGTGTAGTGTGCATGTGCATAAACTTAGATATTTTTAAAGGAGAAGAGTAATGATGTTCCAACTGAAATATTTTCTTTCTGCCCCACGGTGGCAGTGGTAGATTGCCTTAAAGCGTCTGTGGTAATCTGCAGATTCTGAAAGCTAACCCTTCCTTTAACATTCCATCATCTCGATTCTGATCTGAAAAAAAAAAACCTTCCACCATCCTTCCAGGTTCTTCTTCAGGTATGTAAGTTCTGGTGACTCCACGGCCGCTCTCTGGGGAGCTGACTTTTCCAGGTGGATCTGCCCCTTCTGTGCTTGTTTTAAGACGAAGGAGTTAAACTGTTCCTTCCTCTGTGGCGTCTTTCTAGGTTATTCATTTTTGTTGATATTGAAGTTGAGCTAAAGAGATAGAAAGATGAATCCCATTTTTACCAGGGCTGCTCTTGTGTTTTAGGCCATGGACCATTTTCTCACATGTTTGATGGAAGATTTATTCCACTTGCTCGCCCAGAGGTAAAATGGACGGTATGTATATAAAGAGTCAACAGACAATAAAAAGATTACCTGATCAGGTATTAAATTACCTGTGTAGTTCCATTCTTGTGATGTCACATAGTTCCCATGGTCTTTTCCATAGTGTGTGTGTGTCTGTTCTCCATTTGATACTCACAGTAATCTGTAAAGAAGGGATCATGATCTCCTTTTACAAGTCAAGAAACTTGAAGCTCATCAGATGTGTTGATGCTCCCAAACCAGCAAGTTCTGTGTCCTGTGGTAGAGGCAGCACGAAAAAGCTGGGTTTCTTGGCTGCCAATTTAATGATCCACTTTACTGCTCTGCTGTAAGATGAGAACATAACAGCTTGAACTCCTTTAGCATCACCATTGAATGCATAATCCCAACCAAATTATTCTCATAAATATAAATTATTTTATACTTAGGCATTTGCACATGGCTGACCCATGCTTTTGTATTTTGTAAAAATCAGTTTTGAAGTAAAAACGCTTGTAATTCACCACCAATCCCCCCACCCCCACCCACCAAGCTTTGATCATACTGTCTTTCTGGAACTTGGAGTAGAAAAGAGTAAGAGTATATATTAGAAAGTTTATTACATGTCAACCGTATTATCTCTCTCTCTCTCTCCTTCTTTTAGTGTGATTTAGATCCTGTATAATAAACCGTGTGTACACTTCAATGAGTTTGCACAGATATATACATTTGTGTTAGGCGGGGTTCTCCAGAAAAGCAAAAACAGTGTAGTTTTTGTGTGTATGTCTATAGAAAGACATTTACATCAAGAAAGGACTCACGCGGTTATAGAAGCAGGTAAGTCCATTCCAGTTTAAGTCTGATGCTAAGCTGCAAGCTTCTGAGGGATGTGGCTGTGCAGGCTCCAGAAAACAGGAAGACCATTGGCTAGTGGATGGAAAATTCAGTTGATCCAAGGTCAGCAGTCTGCTTGTGACTCTTGGTATTGGCAGGCAACATGGCAGGTGATCAACAACTAGATGCAGAATCTAGGTTCCACAAAGTGGCAAGCTTTCCCAAGGAATCTGCTTAAGAAGGACCAAGTGACAACCCAAGGAGTCTTTTTTCAAATTGCATCCAGTCTACAAACCGATCAAGGGGG
Source organism: Tenrec ecaudatus (assembly GCF_050624435.1). NCBI lineage: Eukaryota > Metazoa > Chordata > Mammalia > Afrosoricida > Tenrecidae > Tenrec > Tenrec ecaudatus. Next base: position 25,674,290 of record NC_134541.1, read on the forward strand.
CTGTACTCCACAACTTCTAGCTGCTCACAGAGTTGTGTTACGTTAGATCCCACCAGGGGTTGAGTATGTTGCATTACATTACGTCATGGTGGATCACTCCCAAACTACTGAGATGAACTTCCTACAGAAGCCATGGTGATAGAAATGAAGCTGGAGATCCCATGAGATAAATTTGCAAGACCAGTGACTTGTTCATAGCAAATACCTTCCCCCCCCCAATAACACAAAAGGCAAACTATACATGTGAATTTCTCCAGATAGAACACACAGAAATCAAATTGACTACATCTGTGGGAAGAGACGATGGAGAAGCTTAATATCAGCAGTTAAAAGCAGACCAAGCACCAATGATGAAACAGACCATCAACTGTTCATATGTAAATTCAGATTGAAGTTGAACAAAATTCAAAACAATTCCACAAGAGCTAAAATACGACGTTGGGTATTTCCCAATCAAATTTCAAGAACATCAGACATGAAGAACATGGAAGGTCATTAAAAAGAGGAAAAGTTGAGAGTGAATGTCAGAAGAGACTCAAACTTGCTCCTAATCGTGAAGTAGCTAAGGCATATGGATGAAGTGATGAAGTCAAAGAGCTGAATAGAAAATTTCAAAAAGAAGCTCGAGAAGACAAAGTGAAATATAATAAAATGTGCAAATGCCTAGAGTTAGAAGACCAAAGATCATGCTCAAGATATCTTAAACTAAAAGAACTCAAGAAATAATGTAAGCCTTGAAATGCAACATGGAAAGACTATAGCCCCCTCTCAGGGAGACAGACAACAGAAGGGTGGGTGAAGGGAGATAGCAGTCAGTGTAAGACATGAAAAAAAATGATAAACTATCAAGGGTATATGAGGGAGGGAGAAAATGAATTGATACCAAGGACTCAAGTAGAAGGAAAATGTTTTGAAAATGATGAGGGCAACAAATGTAAACGTGCTTGACACAATGGATGGATGGATGGATGGATTGTGTGAAGAACTGTAAGAGCCCCCAATAAAATAAAATTTTTTTAAAGAGACTCTCTGAACAACAAAAACAACAACCAAAAAAAGATGGAAAGAATACAGTCAGTGTACTAAAAAGAATTCATTGATCTAACCATTTCAAGAGTTAGCACATGAGCACGAGCCAATAGTGCCAACGGAAGAAATCTAAGCTGCGCTGAGCGCATTACCCAAAAAGAAGGCTCCGGGAATTGATGGAATACTAATTGAAATGTTTCAACAGCTGATGAAGCACTGGGAGTAGACAGCTATTTGGCCAACTGACTGGAAGAGATCCATATTTGTACCCATCCCAAAGAAAAGTGACCCACCAGAATGCTTAAGTTACAGAACAATATTAATATCACTTGCAGATCTTCATTTTGCTGAAGATCCTCCAGCAGCAGCATGTTGACAGGGAGCTGCCAGAATTCAGGTTGGATTAAGAGAATGTGGAACAAGGGATATCGTTGCTGATGTCAAGTGGATCTTGGCTGAAAGCAGAGAACACCAAAGAGATGTTTGCTTGTATTTCATTGACTATGCAAAGGCCTTCACTGTGTGGATCATAGCAAACAGGAGCGTCTTGAGAAGAATGGGGATTCCAAAACATTGTGCTCATGTCGAACATGGACATGAATCAAAAGGCAGTTATGTGAAAGAACAAGGAAACACTAATGTAGTTTACTGGACCAACCTGGCCAATAAACACATGTGGGGTTAGGTGAAGGGCAGAGGGATAAATGGCTCGGTGAACCTCGCCTTTCTAGTTCTTGGGTCTCTTGTTTCTGATGGTCGGACCAGGGGCAGCTGCCTTAGCCAGTTCCTGCTTCAGCTGACAAGGCTCACTTCCTGCAAGACATCCCTGAGGAGAAGCCACATGGACCTACCCCTATGCAGCCCTGGGTGCTGGAGCAGCCGTGTAGAGACCCCTGCCAGCGCTGAGATGCTTACACCTTCACTGGTTCGGCTTTTCTCTTGCAGTCAGCATCACTGCATGTGTTTTGTGAGATGGAGGAGGACTTTGTGGATTGGTGTCAGACATATGGGTTAATGTTGGACTTGGCTTGGGTAACACTGGGTTGGGATGTTTTCTTGAAGTGCACTTAACTTTTATATAAAACTCTCTCTTATACTTGAGTTTCTGTGGATTTGTTTCTCTAAAGCACCCAGACCCAACACACACAGCATAGTTTAAAATCAGGAAAGGCATGT